>NW_024962266.1:2510189-2719881 GCF_019238085.1 Lagopus leucura | reverse complement strand
AAGGAAGGAAGGAAGGAAGGAAGGAAGGAAGGAAGGAAGGAAGGAAGGAAGGAAGGAAGGAAGGAAGAAATTCACTAACAAAAAAATGTTATTGATTTTTAAATTAACACATCCTCTCATTATCCCTGCTTTGCTCTGGCTTGATTTTTCCTTGCCTAGAGAAGATTGAAGTCAATGATCTGTCACCTCCAAGCCTTCCCATTCGTGTACAGCATCTTTATAACATTTACTTTGAGGACAACGAAGCAGTTCATATGTTATCTCTGCTTTATGGCTGTAAAGGTGACCTGTGCTCTTAGTTGGCCTTGAGTTTTTGGTGGCCAAATCCAGCAGTTGCAGGCACGTATCAGGAATATGAGATAGAAGATGAATATCAGGGGCAGAACACAAATACCAGGAGACAGAACGTAAAGGCCAGGATAATGATGGGGACCTGGGACAGGTGGCTTTAGGGTGCTGTAAAATTGCAGAATTGGTGCTTGCAGCATCTCGATACATCGGTGCTATAATCACAAGACTGCATTAAAGCTTTGTGTTTTTTAGCTGATTTGATTTTCTTTGGCTGAATTACTCTTCAGTACATAGATAGGGAAAGCTACAGGCAGCTGTAGCCACGCCTGTCCAAACACATAAGCTTATCCAGCCCTGAGTATCATCTTCTGCACAAGGCAAGACAAAATGACTTTAGATTTTCTAAGAGGAGATGACGCCTCCCGCCATGGAGTGGTCTTCCAGCCCAAAGGTAGCAGTGCTGTGCATTATGTGGGGTTAAGCTGAGTCACTCTGTGCCAACCCAAGTGTTATTTTCTGGATTTGGGGGGTTGGAAATGGGATGCTGGATTTGGTGGGACATTGCTTTGAACATTTAGGGTTGCTCTGCTGTTGCAATGCTTTCTCCAAACCCCCGGGCCATTCCACACTCAGAGCTTTTCTAAATAGAACCTCTAGTAATTTTAATGTAAAATATTCTGCTTTTGGAGACCAGGTTGAAGACTCTTTTGTGCCATGGTGGTGCTAAAAACAACTCAGTAGTGTTGCATTCCTCTTTCCATCTGTATTCCTTATGGTCAGCTGTTTGTGCACATCCTAGCCTTATCTCTCTACTTGTTCAAAGATTTTTGCCTGGGAAAAATATCTTTTTGTTATGGTTAAGGATTACTTGTTTCCCTTTTTGGTTAGTGCTGAGGGTTATTATTTTGGGTTAGGGTTAGGGTTTAGGGCTAGCTATTTGTGCTAGGGTCAAGGGTTACCCTTTTGGGTTAGGATTAAGGGTCAAGGATGATCCTTTTGGATTAGGGTGAAGGGTTACCATTTGGTGTCAGGCTTAAGGGATGCTGCTTACCAATTTGCAATAGGTTTAAGAGTTACACTTTTGGGTTAAGGTTTAGGGTTACCAATTTTTATTTACTGTTGAGGATTATCCTTTTCGGTTAGAGTCAATAGTTAACCTTGTGTGTTAGTGTAAAGAGACTCAGGATCTGAGTCCCAGTTCCTTTGGTTTTCTGGACTGTTGCCTTTGTGCTCAGCCTGGTGGCAATGTTTCCAAACCAACAGCTTTGCTTACATTGGGCTGGCGTGGGAGAAGTGGGCTGGGCTGAAATGTCCCCAGCCCAACCTTCCTCCCTTCTACTGTGGAAGCATTTTGTGTGTTTTTGGCATTGCCAAAGTTCTGCAAAATGATGGTGAGGCAGAAGTGATCTCAGGATTCTACGAAAACAATAAATAACTGTTTTGTCCAGATCGCATAAAAATAATTTAAAAATCCAGCTTCCCTGCTAGGAAATCACTGCTTATTTAAGAGATGCTTCTTTTTGGTGATTCTAACTGAGCATATTTAATCGTAACACTTCTGCTCCATTGGTGCTCCTCCAACACCTAAACTGCTGTGAATGCAATGAAGTATTCCTTGCACATCATTTTTCAAGGTGTGAATTCAAATGCCTTTGTATCTGATTCACACGCACCCCCAGGAGTTCCTTTTTCTCCTTTTTCTTTACAATTGTTTGTTTATTCATTTTTTGCAGAGGAGGAGATGCAGCCCATTGGGATGCTATGGGGACACTGCTGCAAACCCACAGGTGCTGGCCCCCTGGCCAAAGTACCTCCTCCTGCAGGGTGAGTGACCCAGATACACAAGCATGATGCTTTACCCTTCTAAATCCTGTCAGGCAAGGTGCCAGAAATTATTCTCAGCCTAATTGAGCGATGTATATAAATATGTATATGACTCTGATTGCCAAATCAGGGGTGTGTTTGTGGCTGCATCCATTTGGGCCTTTAAAAATGCTGAAAAAATGAAATTACCATGGCAGCAAGCTGGGATAGTTATTGAAGCTGAGGTGTGGGACAAAGCCACTGTCCCTCTGCCTCTGAGCTGCTGCCAGAGGGGCTCAGACCCCTCAAAGCTGTCCTCATCCTCATCACAGAGCCTGGCTCCTCTGCCCTGGCTTTTGGTACACCCCAGGAGCTGCAGCTAGTCCCTGAGGGCCAGGATGACGCTTCTGCTACAGAAACAAGCCCTGGCTGCCCTCCAAGGAGAGCTTCCCTTTCCAAAGAAGCAGGAGGAGGGGGAAGAAATATCCCATTAAGCCCCATAATGCTTAATGATTTTCATCTCCAAGCTAATTGCTCTGTTACACTTCCCCCCCCCACCCTGTTAGTCCATAGCCGCATCTAGGCATCACAGAAATAAGAAAATTGGAAGGGACCCTCATGCTAAATGGCTTCAGTTGTTGCTGCTCTTTTCTTTTAATGGCTTTTTGTCGGCACAAAAAAAGAAATGGGCAGTAAATGCCTTGAGAACAGAGCTGGAGGCTGAGCTTTTAAAGCCCGTGAGCCCAGCTAGATGCCCCACCAGTGCCCAGCTGCCTGAGGGACAACAAGGGAACCCACTCCAACACCATCTGCTCATCATTCCCGGCTTTGGGAAAGAAAAGTGAAATTAGAGGCTTAAAACAAAGAGAGAGAGAGAGAGAAGAAAAGGAAAAGGGTGAAGGCTGAGTCAGTTCACAGCAATCTGGCCTAGAAATGGCAGAGCATGAGGCCCAATGGGCAGGGAGCAGTCCAGTTCCAGTCTATCTGGGTCCCCCAGATGATGCTGTAAAAGAACAGCCTATCTGGTATAACTCAGATTCAAATTAAAATCAAAGACATCCTGTTTTTTTTTCTCTTTTCTTAGGACAAGAATATTGCAACAGGATGTGTGCCAATAGGTATACAGTAACTGGGGAAAAAAACTCCAGTGTGTGGAGTCTGAGAATATGTTCTGCAGGAAGAGTCTAATACATGGCAAAGCAACCCACGTCAAAATGCTTTTTCCAAAATGCTGACATATCCTTCAATGGAGGGAAGGAGCAGATGGAAGCAGGAATTCCCCATCAGCTTTGTGTGCTGAGTACAGAGGGCCATTATGGGGAGCTCATGTTGAAGCTGCAACCAGCTTCTCTGGGCAGGCGCTAGGCCCACTTTTTCATCTGGCATGTGGTAAGCATGATGCTGTCACTGTCACCAGTTGTAATGACTTTTGAGACAGGTATCCATACAAGCTATGGGGCTTCCTCCATGGAGATGTCCAAAACATGGCCCTGGGCACACTTCTGGGTGGCTCTGCTGGAGCAGGATGGGACCAGATGGACCCAAAGGTCTCTTCTGACTCCAACCATTTGCAATTCTGTGTGATTCTGTAATGAGATATGATACCATTTTTTTGCCCAGAGAACTTGGTGGGAAAGTCTTCCTGGCAAAGGATGAGGTGAATGTGCTCAGAGCCTTGCTGGATCTCACCTGAAGCACAGGCAGCCACGTCCTGCCAACCATATTCACCTGGTGTTTGATACCCACAGCTGCTCCCAGGGTGTCTTGAGGTCTTGGTGATGGTGAGGTAAGAAGTCCAGCAGTGGCTGGTCTGACTTGCTGCAGGAGAAAGGCGGTGAGCCCTTTTCTCTCTTCCAGCACAGAGTTTTCTCATCATTTAGAGATAAATGTGCCAAAATGATTACAGATGAGCATTTGAGCAAAAATGCCTTGAGCCCACTGAGCTGGAGCAGGGAACAGTGCAGTACTGTGCCCTCCCAAGCAGGAAGGAAGAAAAAGAGGTGCTGCAGGGATACAGCAGTCTTGTTTAGCCACAAAAGCCATCAAATTATTTGCCTGAAGTAGGGGATGAGTGCCACCACTGATGGCTACTTTTCTTGCTGCCTGACTCCCTTGGGAGACTGTCTCGGGGCAAATGCTGGCAGAGCTCTATCAATTTCCAGCATGAATCTAGCCCCAAGCTTGTACTGCATGGCTGTATCTCTGCTTCAATTAGAGCCTAAATATCAGTAACCAAAATAAACTCTTTGCTAAACAGAGGAGAGCGTGTTCCAGCTACACCCAATAGCTCACTTTGGGCACAACTTTTATTGCTGTGGGACCACAGATACAGTCAAGTAGGACAAGCTGAGCATCAAAGGGCACGCAAGAAATATTTTCACTGTTCTGTCATGGAAAAGGTTCTGCTCTGCTTCTATCAGGACGTCAGTGGATGTTGGGGTGGTGCTTTGCTGCTTGTCCTCGGAGAGGTGCTGGTCCACTGCAGGGAGCAGGGATGGACACCCCCATGACCTGGGGTTAGGTCTAAGATAGCTTTTGAGAACCCCTACCATGTGCAAAGCACATTAGACATGTCCTTGCACAAAGGAAGCTGGAAGCAAAGCTGCTCCTTCCAGTGTTCCCACAGTCCACAGGAGCTCATCTCCTTCCACCCTGGCCCCAAGGCTTTTCCCATTTCACCTCCCACCAGAGTGAGGTCTTTATTGACACAGTCTTTGCTGAGCTTTCTCCATGCACAGTACCCCAAAAATCCAGCCCTGTTTGGATGGGTGATGGTGGCACTGGGGAAATGCTTTGATTCAGATGTTATAAAAGCCAGAGAGAATGTGTTCTCCTCCAAATCTATAGATGCCTTGGCTTCATCCACCTCTTAGGCTGGCTTTGCTTTCCTAGGACCACCTGCTGGCAGAGATTAAGTCACACGCCCAAGGTCCCATGGGAGATGTGGGTGCCACTGTTGGGGTGCAGTTGATCGATGTACTCAGCATCTTGTGGGCATTGTCCAAAAGTAACACAGGAGGGCATGTAGAGGTGTGAGCCTCTTGCTAGTGAGCACATCGGTTTTGAAACGGAAATACAGGCCCTGGTTCTTGTTTGAATAAGGTTGTAGGAGTGGATTTCTGTGTTTGCTTGAGTCTGGTTGAGGCAGGAGGTGTGTGGCCCATTTCAGGAGGTGGCATTGTTTTAGAGACAACACAGTGCCTCATCGACCGTAATAAATACTGCTAAATATTTAAGGGCTTATAAATATTTCAGAAGAATCCTTGAGTGGTTACTGATGGAGTTTAGTCAGGTGCTGAGCAAAGCTCCTCCCCTCTGTGGGTCAGGAGGATGAAACGAGATGCCTGAGAAGTCAAGGGGTCAGTGGGTGTTCCTCCACACTGTTGCAGAGCCCGTCCCAAATCAATGTAAAGGAAGCCGAGATGGGAGCATGGACAAATAGAATTTTCCCTGCTACGAAATCCAATATCTCACCCAGAAGACTATAAACTATATTTGCCCTTGCTTGGCTGATCCTTCTGCTCTTCAGAGTCCAACAACACCACGCCAATGCAGGGGGAAGCAAAGCTGTCCCAAGTCCCATTGTCAGCTGCAATGTCCTGCAGAGAGTCCCACCAGCGACCTCATTGATCGCCGGAGCTAATTGCACATTCAGATCTTGGAGCAGAGGTGAAATGGAAGTACGAGGCAGCCTCTGCTCCTTGCTCGTGTAGCAGACCGCAGAAACAAAGCCTTTCAAGACCCTGTATGGGCTTTTGCTAGATGGGGGATTTTGCTTCTGCCCATCTGGAGATATATAATTTAAGGAAGAAGGGACAGGACAAGCTGTCCCTCCACTCACATCTCTCCCAGCCCTGTTTCAGGCAGCAAAAGCCTCGTTAAACTGCTTTGCACTTTGGTTGTCTCAACATGTAAGAAAATGTGATTCCTGAAATTCAAGCCATTGAAACAACACAAGAACAACAAAAACCCCAGCTCCTGCCTCTTCCTCACACTTTCCTTACCCAGATTGGCTCATTTATCTCCAAAGCCTGTTTACATAACGCAGCAGAGCTGAGCACTGCGCCTTTGGAATAGCAAGGAATAAACAAGGAACAGTCCACTGGGATTTTTCATTGCTCAAATTCTCTTAAGAAGCAATGCAATTGAGAGTTTTACTTTTGATGGCTGAGTCCTCTTTCACTGTTTTTTATCAGAAGTATTCTTTACCTGTCTACTGATCGGCATATGAACTCTCCTCAATAACAGATGCAATGCAGGATATAGGAAAAATTCAACAAAGAGAGTAGGGAAGGGAAAATAGTGGATATTTACTGAATGTTAGATCTTTAGATTCACCCAATACATCAGCTTTGTTTTTCTGCATGTGTCCAGGAGCGGGCACTGTGTGAAAGGGATCGAGCTGACAAAACGGGTGTAAAGCAAGTAGGGTGCTGAGAGCCCCTGTAAGAAGACCACATCTGAACAACAGGGCACAAGTTGCACCCACAGGGCTGAGGCAACACAGGAGTCAATAAAGCAGTCTGCAAGAGATGATAGTCTGGATACAGACAGACATGACAGATCTGATTAAAATCACCTATTCATTATCAGTGATTGATAATGCAAAAAACAACAACAACAACAAAAAGTGAGTAAAATCAGATGAATGCGAGACAGTGAAATAACATCACCATGGTCCATTCTCTGGGGTTTGCCCACTGTGCTGCCTCTGAATCCTTCAGCCTCCAGACAGCTGGATCTCATGAGTGCCAGGCCTTAAAACCACCCTTTGGCAGGGCAGAGAGGTGAAGGAATGCTCTGCTAATCAAAGCTTGATGAGCAGAGGAGGAAATGGTGATGGAGGAGTGGGCATGTCAGAAAGAGTCGAGTTTGATAGGTGGCCAAACTCTGAAGTTGAAACAGACTGTGGATAGAGCGGCATAGAAACATATCAGTAAAACTGAATTTGTTGTGAAAAGTCATTTTCTGGAAGCCGGAAGGCTGCCTGTGAGTGGACAGTTCGTGTGGAGATTCAGAACTTTATAGAGACAAAGCAAATGTCAAATGTGCCAAAATGGGAAATTATTGTGTTTGCAGAGAAACTCTTCGTTCTATAATTAAAGAAAGGGGCAGAAAAAAAATCAATATCAAAACATGGCACTTTGTCTGATCTGATATTTGTTCCCCCTCCCAAGGCCCTGATGTTTCAATCTGCAGAAATAATCAGAAACCTGCTGAACTTCATGCACTCATGGAACAGACCAAGACCTTTCCCACAGAGTACTATGAAGAAGCTCGCCCAACAAAAGCTTTTGCTTTCAGCTTTTTTTTTTTTCTCTCCAGAGCTGAAATACTTAGAGTGACCCATGCTGGTCCTGGAGCATTTGACCTTGCAGAGGGACACCTTTAATCCCAGCATAGACCCAAGATTGCCTTCAAAGTGAATTGTATTCTGTTCTTGTTGTTTTGTTTGTTTTAGTTTATTTAAAATATGCTTTCTACCTTGCCCAATGGTTTCATGCTCTGGAGGAGGAATCCATGGAGTTTGAGTTCCCTGTGCTGGGGCAGGCTGGAGAAGTGATTTATTCGTCAGAGCAAGCAGACATTTGTCATCTGGAGGGGTGCCAGCACAGGCTTCAGTGTATTTACAGCACCATAAGGATTGAATTTTGCTTTTGACATTGGCCCGTTGGCTTTTGTCCTTTGGGTGGCCTTGCTTGCATAGTAGCAGGAAAACCTGCAGTGAGGCCAGGGTGGGTCTGCCATGGGGCAACTCAGCCTGCTACAAGGGAAGAGGACTAAGCACATATCCAGAGTTCAGTGTCTGGTGCTAGAAGGAAATTAAAGAGTATTTGTTTAAGTTTGGGACCTGCTTTCCTTCTCCGTGCATCTCCAGAGTATAAATGAGATGGATTTCCATCTCAGGCTGAATCCAACCAGTGACTGTGTTACATCTCATAACATGTTAGTGCTATGAGACTTAACACGAGATTCTGCCCTCTTTCCTCCTGCCTTTCCTTCCCCTAGCATCCTAGGCTGAGTTTCTCATTGCCACATAAATACAGAACACACAACTCAAAATTGTGACTCAGAACATACGTACGTCTCAAAGCACAGTTGATACCACAAATAACTCAGAGTGTTTTCGGGGCTATGTGGGTGTTGTCACCGCCCTTTAATATGGATGGATGTACAGCACAATATCTCACCTCCTTTTTTATTATATGCTATATTTGTATTTTATTAATTATTTCAATCAGCATATTTGTTTTATAGACAGAGATGTGAATCAGACTCATTTTATGAGTCCCACTGAGCCAGCCGTGGAACTGGCAGAGTACTGATGGAGCCCTGTTGAGGTAAGTTCTATTCCACACAGATGCAAGGGGTCAGTCATGAGCTGCAGCTCCAGGTCTGAGGTTGTAACAAAATCCCAGCTTCCTGGGAACTCAAACATAAGGGCGGATACTGAGTCTGAAATTCACATCAGGTGGAAAAAAATAACAATGGAGAAATGTTTTCCCCATCAGAAAGTGCTTTCAAATAATTAACATGTCTCTTACTCGGGCAAAAATCAGGCTGGGCTTCAGCCTGAATAAAACATGACAGGATCCAAACTGAGAACTGAGCATACAGTGGTACGTCTGTTACAACACATCAGTGCAAGTCTTATATATCCTCTAAGCTTAACAAGTGCCACGACTTAAAAAGATAAATTGCATCTCTTTAAATTAAGCAAATGATCCTAACTGGCTCATCAAACCCAAATATTTGTCTGACAATAAAGACAATCATTTTGCACAAATTCAACTGTTGAAAATACAATATTTACAGGATGGAGTACTGTTTTTCTAGGCTCTCACAGCACAGAGCTAAGAAAGTAGCACAAGTTTTGGTCAGTACTCCCTTGCCCTCATGTGATTCTTCTTTTAGACATGGGAGCATGGGGGTCCTCAAACAAGAATGAATAGGGATTTAAAAGTCAGATTCCATGTAGATGACTCATATGTCCCTATTCAGGCATTTCAGAATTTTATAGGCCAAGATCTCTCCAGGACATACAGAACAAAAATTCCACATGAAGCCATGTCTTCCTGAAAGATTTCTGAATCTTGTTTATAAGCCTCCAAGTGACAGAATACCTTTTCTTACTTGTTGATTAGCTTTGCTCAAAAGCACACACCAATTTTCTAGTTTGAAGTTGTGCGGTACCCCAACTTGTTCCAGCACCTCCTCACCTTCCTCTGCTAAGTAAAGCAGCCTCCTTCCGTCACACGTCCCTCCCCCATGCAGACACTCACAGGCCATGATCTCGTCGCTCCTTAACGGCTTTTGTAGATTTAGATGGAGCCTCTCTCAACTCTCACCATAAAGCCTGTTTCCGGAGCTAATGCAATTCTTGTTACTGTTATTCCAGGAAGGGTTTTGCTAATGCAGTACGTAAAAATAATACTACCTATCTTCCTGTGCTTGATATTTCTCTGCTTGCATGCACCAGGATTGCATTTGTTGCTTTATTTACAGCACCACGCCGTTTATATTCAGTGGGCTGTGTACAATCGTTCCTCAGTTCTTGACAACATCACTGTTTGGCACAAGACGTTTGTTTGCCTATTGTTTATATTCGATGTACATTCCTCCTTACTGGCCACATGACTTTGCATTTGACCTCGCTGTTTGAGCAAGACCTTCCTATCAAACAACCCAAGTCAGGCAGCACAACCTGATCTTCATTAATTCCAATTATATCCTGTTTGTGATCACTGCCACTTTTTACCTGAACCAGAAGAGGTTATATATTTTATTCTGATACACTGATAAAGATATGAAAAATACTGTGTCAAAAAATAAAAAATAAAAAAAAATCATTGGATTCTGAAAATATCTACTGTGTGCTGTTGTTTCACTGATTGTTATTTTCTAAAATAAGTGTTTTACTAGTATTTAGTCCAGTGAATATGGGTCACATTGATATTTTTAGTATTACTTCTCCTGATCACAGTGTCATCTAAGACAAAATAATGTGTATTTCAAAATCTGTTTCAACAATAGTTACTTCTATTGAACCGAATCTCTACAATTTCATTTAATTATGTCTTGATTTTAAAATAGTTCCTCTTCTTCCTTTTTGTTTGCAATTGTTTTTAGATTAGGGAATATATTTTTTTTGAAGTTTTCATTGTATTATTGTTCAGTAACACAGTCTGCTTGCACTTACAAAATGAAATTACAGTGTGATCTTTTCCATCTAGAAAGCTATTATTTTCTAGGCTGCTGACCATCTCATTACGATCTGTAAAAACAAAGCCTGACGCAGAAATACCCCAAGCTGATTTCAATTATTTTTCTTCTTAGAAATCTATGTACAGCTTATAGAAACCCTAGGGATGCTTCCCCAGCACTATCAAGAGATCGTCGGCATCTGCTCCCTCATCAGACATCAAGGATGTCTCCTTTCTCTGTACTACAGAAAGGTATGTTAAAGGAGATGATCTTTCTGCTCCCATTTCATTTGGTGGTTGGTAGTGGACACTTCACAGTAACAGGACCCCCTTCTCCAGGTAAGTTGCTGCTTGTAGATGGATCTCAAGGCATTTCAAGCTTTATCTGAGTGGTCAGTATTTATGTCATGTCAGACTGCCTTTCACAGAGACTGCCCTTCCTCCTTCTCTCCCTCTTTCCCTCCCTCCCTCCTGTCTTGCCTGAACAGGCTGTAGCAGTGGTTTTAGCATCTCCATCATTTGGATCTCGTGGATGCTCAGTAATATCAATCATCTCACATGAAGGTTTCCAATTACTTTGAGTCATTATCAGCTGAAAAGCTGGATAGTCTAATATTTCAATTAACTGCCTGTGATTTTCTTCACTTCCAGCAAACCTGGCTTTAGCTGCTTGGCCCAGTCCCTCCCTCCTCAGCCAGGGAGGAAATAAAAGTGCTGCAGAGACCGCAGACTTGCAGACCCTATGGATGAGCGGCAGCTTATAAACACAGACAAGAGTCCTTGCCAGAACCGAACCCGGGGGTTTTGTGGGGGCAGAGCACTTCAAGGGGAATGAAAGCAGAGAACTCTCGCAGCTTACGTGAAACGCAAATACAACCCAAGCCTGGATTTCATCCTTTCTCCCACGATACAGAAATCAGTCTCCTCGCCTCATCTCCCCATCGTGGGGCCGTTTTCCGCGGTGGCCGCCGGGTTGATTGCCAGCACCGCGCCACCACCTCATCCTCCTCGGACAGCGCTCGGCCGGCCCGGCCCCGAGCCCCCCACCCCGATGTGCCGCCGCTCTTCCAGAACCACCCGCCGCGGACAGCGCGCGGCCGCTGCGCCCCCGGAGCCGCCCCGGCCCTGCGGTGCCGCCGCCCCCGCCCGCGGCGCCTTCAGCACCACCGAGCGCGGACAGCACCCGGTCAGGGGGCGCCGGAGGCGGCCCGGTGAGACGTGCTGCCCCCGATGCCTCCGTCGGAGCTCCTCTGGACCCCCGGGGAAATCCCCAGCCCCTCCCCGACCCCCTACCGCTGTCCCGGCGGGACTCACCGAACATCTGGATGTGGCCCTTGGTGATGGGATTGAAGGTGCCGCAGGACAGCAGGATAACGTGGGTCTTGGTGGTCTCCGTCATGGTCCCGGCCCGGCCCAGCCCCAGCCGCTTTTTGTGTCTCGGTGCGGCTGCGGCGGCGGGAGGGAAGGAGGGAGGGAGCGGGGCCGGGGCGGGAGAGAAGGCGGGGCCGTGGCTGCGGGAGCGGGGATGGAGCCGAGACCTCCCCCCGCCCCCGCCCGGGGCTGGCGCGGGCAGCCCGGGGTACACAGAGCCCGCCGCCGGCACGGGGACACGCGAGGGTGCAAGCTGGCTTGCCCACGCACAGGTAACACGGGAATACAAGTGGACATGCGTTGCATCAGCAGCCCAAGGAATGGGGGCAGTGGGCAGGCACCCCCTGCATTCACCCGCACAAACTCGGTGTTTGGGTGCAGCCACGCAGAGTGCCTCCGTGGTCCTGCTCAAAGGCCCTGGAGATCCCTGCCCTTCTCTAGGGCTCCAAGGAGAAAACACCCTGGCGGGCACCAAGCACCTCCCTTTCACCAGCTGAAGGAAGTGAAATTTCCATAGATGGGCCAAAACACAGTCTTTACTGCAAGGTAAACTAACACGAGACCGACTGTTTTCATTTCTCATTTGTGTTCCTCAAGACAGAGCTGTGGGCAGTTGCCTTCAGGCTGCCTTTAGTTGCTGCTTCTCCCCATTTCCCAAACAAAGCCTTTTCTCCCAGCAGGGAGTTGCTGGAGTTATTTGCTTCCACCCAGTTTTCCTTTCCCTTCCTCTATCTGTTAAATCCATTGCCCTCCTCTATCACACCCCTGAGCAGCATACAAGGCAGCACCCCTGGGGAAGAAACCCAAGAAGTCCCTGAGTTGCTCAGAGAACCCCTAAATCCTTCAGGTACAAATCTGGATTAGGTCAGCAGTTAGGTTAAGTGTGCACAGTGGCCCCTAACTCACGTGAAAGGCTAAAAGTGCCCTGAAAATAATGGCATCACATTTGCAAGAAAGGCCAGGGAAGCAGAGCCACCTTCTTCCATTGGTTGTGTGGGGAGAACAGTGATAAAAAAATAAAAATAAAAAAATTAAATGAAGAAATAACATCATCAGGAAAGACGTGGTGCACTTCTAGGTTGTCTCAGCAGTGGTGCTGTGCCTTCTCCCTAGCTCTGTAAGGACATCTGATATTTCAGAGAACGGGGTGAGATTTGGAGGTTTGTGCTGGGCTCTTCTTTGTGCTGCACATCCTTGCTTGCCTCGAAAGGCAGTGTCACTGTTTCAGAGGAGTGGCTCTCTGCAGTTCAGTGCTGCACAGCTCTGCCTTTAAAACTACAGCCTTTAATTAGCGTTTATCAGCCTCAGGGTGACAGCAGAAAAAGAGGGCATTCCTCAAGCCTCTCTTGGTCATACTTGTGTGCTTGTGTGTGTGTGCTCTTGTGCATCTGTCTTCATAAAACTTGTTCTCTTTTTTTTGGTTGAAGTTAGCCAACAGCTTCAAAAGTTACCTGTGAGACTGAGGGACGGACACCCCTTCCTCAGAAACCAGGCTGAGGAATGGCATCGTGAGCTCTCTTTGCTGTGAGCTCTTTTGCACTGAAGCACTGATGAAACATCAGCGCCTTATTTGTTTGTTTGTTTGTTTGTTTGTGTGGGTCTTTTTTCCCCCAAAGCTGATTTAGTGCTACGTTGATTTTTTCCCCTTACTATTTAACAAGTGAAGTGCCTGGATGTGGCAACCTCACACGCTCAGTCCCCTCTGGGTGGGAACGTGACTGCTGGATGAGGCACTGGAGGGGCACTGGGTGACCTGAATTCACAAGCTTTTGGCACTGAACTAGGAGGTGGCTCTGCACAAGCTGCTTTCCACATTGCTCTCATTCTGTTGTGCATCCTCTCATAGGAAATAAGCTGAAGCACAGGCAAAACACTTGTAAAGCAATTTTTTGTTAATCTTAACTCTACTGCCACTATGTTTATGTAGAAAATGCTTGTGCAGAGATCTTTTCCCTATAGCCTTCCATAGGAGGCACAACCTGCACCTGCAGGTGCTGCTGTTAGCTATAGAAATGGGGAAAGTGAAAAAATGTGCTTCTCTGAGGAGCACAGGGTGGATGAGTGCTGGGTGGATGAATGCCGGGTGGATGACAGATGCTGTACATCGGCTGTCACTTAGCAACGCTGCCGGTGCGGGAAGTGGGTGCTGTGATGCTGGCAAGACATTGTGGTGGTCAGAGAGCCAGTGGCACAGCCTACCTGTACCCAGGGTGTACAGGAGGAGGCTCTTTCTTCCAATACAGAATATGTTGGCTTGGCAGGAGGTGGGGTGGGGGATGTTCTTTCATATTTTTTCCCACTGTCTTACATCTGAGCACTTTCTAGGGCATCAAACTGACTTTTGAAGATACCTCCTCAGGAAGGTCAGCCTGGGAACAGATTTCTCTCTTGCATCTATTCAGAAGCTGAGCACTGGCCACACATGCAAACAGCTCCACTGGCATTTAGCATCTGTAATTCTGTCTGAGGTTACAGCTCAGCCATGCAGAATCAGTCTGTGTGGTTATGGTCTGATCTGGGCTGTGGTGGGGGTGGAGATAGAGACACTTGGTGTGACTCCCCACGAATGGCTTTTTTTTCCTTCCTTTCCAAGCCGGATTTAGCTTTTATTTGCTGTGAAAGGGCATATCTTTCCAGAATGCACAGCACATGTTCTCAGAGAATTACAAGTAAATCCATTAGATACTTTATGAATTATAAGGATTAAAAGAGATTTATTTAAGAAAAGCAGCATTTTGACTTTTTTTTTTTTTTTTTTCCTGTCCAGAATAGGAACAGGATGCCCAGAGAGGCTGTGGATGTCCCATCTCTGGAAGCATCCAAGGCCAGATGGATGGGATTCAGGGCAGCCTGCTCTAGATGATCTTTAAGGCCCCTTCCAGCCTAAGCCATTGTATGAAATGGAATAATGAAGACTTTACACACCTTTATAGACTTAAAAAATTCTGAAGTTTTATGTATAGAGTCTATTTGGAACATTGATATTGCAATTAGGAAAAGATGAGGCTTTTGTCACTAACCATTAAAACCCATGTCTGGGACAACAACAAATACATTATAACTAATTGCTGAGAGGGACCAATACTAGGCAAAATAAGACTGCTTAAGTATCTTTACACTTGTTTCTTTTTCAGTTTTTCAGTTGCTTCAAGTGCTAATTTCCTGCATTCATAATATTTAGATTCTTACAGTCATTAAATTGACAGATGATCTGGGGTTTTATCATTCAGCTGTTGTGCACTGTACTCTCTGCTTCCCTTGATCCCTGTTTCCACACAGAGCAGCAGACAAACATGATGTCTCAGACATCCGCAAGTCAAGGTCTGATACTTGAGATGGAGAGTCAACCAGTGGCCACATCATACATGAAAATGGGAGAGTCCACATGCCCAAAGGGAGACTTTGTACTCCAAAACGCTTCCAGGGTATTCCTGGACAATTAAAGAGGTCAGAGCTAATGAAGCAGGGTGGGATCAGGCTTTGGTTTGCATCCAACTCTCTGTTCTCAAATTACCTCGAGGAAATTTCTCAGGTTCCTCTGACTGCCTGTTAAATGGGAATGGCTGCTCACTCTTCTCTTAGAGCAGGTTATAGCAGTGCTCTGAGGATAAATGCATCAGAGGTCTTTGAAATGCTGACCCCAGTGATAAGAGAGGCTGCCGGTGGATTCACATTTGGGATTGTGACCCTTACACTGGGGAGAAGCTTCGCTTCTGGGCATTTTGGCTGCCAAGGTATATTGCCGAGTTCTCGGGCTCTCTAGTCAACGATACTCATTGGGGGATCAAATCCTTCCCAATGCCATGTGATTAATAAAATGCTAGACCACGATTACTGGCTCGTTAACGATAAAAATGTTGATATACGTTGATTTCTGTGAGAAATCTGCTTCTTTAAAGATAAAACTCATATCACAAATCTCTTAGAGTAAAACTAAGGAGGAAGACTTTTGACTCCCTCTTAAACAAAAGGAGATTATGCCCTTTGCTTTGTGCACTCAGATAGTTTGGAGTAGAGATTAATAAGAAAAACCAGGTCCACTTGCTTCTTGATACAATGAGCTGCACAAGACTTGGGGATCAGTTTTGCCCCATACAGCTCCCTCAGGTCTTTTGGGGCAGCTCTTGAATAGATTAAACTTGGACAAGACAAAACAAGACAGCCACTGAGTCAACACTGCCCCCTCTTTGCTTCTCCCCAGTGCACCCTGAGGAAATGCTTTGCAGCCTCCTGGTCCAGACCCATATGCTCTGGTGAAAGAGATGTTGCAGAAAGCCAGAAGTTGCCACCCAGCATGTGCTACCTAGCTGAAATGTTTCAAATTAAGCTTCTGTCTTTGAATCCACATGCAGAAACATAGTTCAGGGTGAAGCAGCTCTGAAAACTCCTTTTTGCACAGATACACACTGTTCTGCCCAGAAGCATGCACACAGTCACAATCAGGTGTTCCAGTAACACTGAGTAAGGCTCACAACAGTGATAAAGCTGGCTGGAAAAAAAAAGAAAAAAGAAAAAAAAATCAAATTAACCTTGCAGCCAGCTTTTATTTTAAATAAGAAATACAGATAGCTGCAAAGCATTGCTGCCATGGGGGACACAAAGCGGAGGATGTGTCTTAGTGCCATTTGCATTTTGGTGGCTGGGCTACAGCCGTGCCTTGTGGTTTCATTCTGCTTGGAAGGCAGCTCCTGGCAAGAGATCCTCCCTGGGAAAAGAGGTGGAAAAGATTGTTTGGCCAAGGGTTAACAAGGGAAGGGGGCACAGCCCCTGGTGTGAGTGAAGTGAGTGAGTTAGTGGGAATGGAGATAACTGCCAGGATGATTGCAGGTCAGCTCCTTGGGAGCGGCAAGGCTCAAAGAGAGGCCGCAAACCTAGAACCATAAAATCGCAGGATCAAAACATGCAAGGTTTTGACTTTTGCTGCTGAAGGTGATTTAAGCCATTCCGATGGCACCTCCCTGGTGTTGTGGGTTGTGGCATACGCTGGCAGGGAGAAGGATGAGATCGAACATTGGGAGCGAGGGGCAATGTGAAGCACCAAGAGCTCCTGTTTCCAAAGCCCTGGCTGTACAAACTCCATCCTCCTGGGAGAAGGGAGCAATCCCAGTTTGCCCAGTGCTGCCCAGTCTGTTCCTGCTTTGCAGCCGAGAGCTGCACAGAGCAGGGATGGAGGCAGAACTCCAGGTGCTGCAGCGGGAGCTGCCCTGCCGTGATTGCTGTGAAACCCATCTCAGGAGGGATTTACTTTCAAAACACGACCTCACACTTTGTCCTTCGGGTCGGTTAGAACCACAGGACGCTTTGGGTTGGAGGGGAATTTAACAGACCATCCAGCCCCAACCCCTGCCGTGGGATTGGGTTGCCTGCTCGGCCTCGGGCACTGCAGAGATGGGGCACCCATGTATTGGGTTCCACATATGCACAGGTATTTGGATGTGACGAGGTGCCCGGGGCGGCAGCGCACGGCTTCCCGCCCAAAGCAGTCCCGTCAGGAGACGCCTCGCCCGCTCGTGAAGAGACGGGGATCCCGCAGGGCGCTCCGCCGAGCACCGAGGCCCTCCCGGGGGATCGAGGAGCCCCGGGGCGGCGTGCGGTACCACAGGGCCGGGTCGCGGCGCGGGGCGGGAGGCGCGGGAAGCCCGGCCGTGTGGGGGGGGGCGGGAAGGCGCCGCGGTTGCCGTAGCGACGCCCGGCCGCCCCCCTAGGTTGCCATAGAGACGGGAGAGCCAATCGGCGGCCGCCGCTGCGGGTCGACGGGGGGGAAGGCGCGGGGGAAGGCTTTGCCGGTGGCGCCGCCGGAAGTGGCTGCGGGCCGGGCCCGGAAGCGCGGCCGGCGCGGCGGGAGGCTCTGGGCGGCGAGGGCCCGAGGACGGCGGAGCGGATCGGGCGCGGCCGGGCGGCGGCCCGAGGGCTGAGGCAGAGGTTCGCCGGAGCGGCCCGCGGGCGGCCGGAACGCAGAGCGGGGACGCGCGGCCCCTCCCTTCCTGCTCCTCCCCGCGGCGGCAGCGGCGGGCCCCGCACGGGAAGATGGCGGCGGCGGCCGGAGGCGGCGGCAGCAGCGGCAGCGGCGGCGGTGCGGGGGCGGCGGGCCGGGCCGGCCTGTGAGAGCCGCGGCGGGGCGGCACGCGGGCGGCGAGCGGCGGAGGATGAGCCTGCTGTGCGCACAGTACCTCCGGTGAGAGCCCCGGGGCCGGGGGGAGGGGGGGACCGAGGGGAGCGGAGCCGAGCCGAGCGGAGGGAGCCGGGCTCGAGGAGAGGTCACCGTGTGTCTGCTGGGGACGCGCCTCGTTGCTGCCCGCCGAGTTCCGGGGCGGCCTCGCCGCCGGGCGGCGGGGCCGGGGCTGAGGGACGGAGGGCTCCGGCCCTGGGAGCGGAACGCCGGCTGTGCCCGCGGGATGAGCGGGCTGTGAGTGAGCTTCCCTTGTGGGTGCGGAATGCTGCTGGTAGTTGATCGCTCCAGGAAGAAGCGCCGTGAAGCACATGGCCTACTAGTGTCAGTGCCATACTAAATAACGCTTTGTCCATGCGGACCTGAGCCCCCCGTGCACCTCGAGGGAAAGATGTTTCTCCACCCAAAGGATGTGCTGGGTCTTTCTGCAAAGTTATGGCTTGGGCAAGTTTTCTAGAGTGAATTCCAGAAGACTTTTACATTTCCACCGTTCTGAAATGCTTGAGCTGCCTCCACTTACTGACTCTAGCAATGTGCTTCTGTCCTCAACCTGTTTGGTGTGACTCCCTGGTGGTTCAGGCCTGTCTCAGCCTCACCTCCCCATTCCCGTCCCACCAAACAGAAGCAATTGATCTCTCTAGTAGCAATTTTTTGCACCTTTTTCTTTCAACAGGCTTCCAGCCTATGCTTGGCTTCTTCCTTCTTTCCAGTCACCTTATGAACAAAAGCTCTAAAATGTCTATTATTAGCTCTCCTCTACTAGTTACTTACTTTCATATATATCTTAATAACACCCTAATTTCTTGCCTTTGCCCTCATGACTGAGTCTATGTCTGCCCTAAGTCTCTGCTCCATCCACATGTGTCCTGCCCAAGTCACCTTCCTGTATCACCAGGTATTTCTCAGTGCTCTGTGTCCTCCTCGTGGAGGTGGAGAACCTCATTGCCTGGCAGCATATAGGTAGCAGTCACCTCGTTCTGCTAACTGTTCCTCCAGCAGCATAACTCACCCTGTACTTTTTTTCCGGAGTGTTCTATGTTAGTAGAGTGCTTAATGCAACAGGACATGGATATATTACAAGTAGTGAATCGTCTCTTTGTCACCAAGGAGCTTATCTGCTTCATTTAAAAAAAAAAAAAAAAAGGGGGGGGGGGGGGGGAGGGGCAGGCACCCCACAAAACTTTCCAAGTGCTTTCTAGCCAGTACTCTGCATGTTTTATCTCTGAAAAAGGTGTCTTTCAGTTCTGGGTAAGTTTGGGAGGTGGTTTCCTTAATTCTGCAAAATGTCTTTTCTATCCACAAAAGCAGTACTGTGTGTAGATTGAATTCTGATTTGCATGGAGCTGTTGAGAGTTGGTTTACAGCAACCCAGGCCATCAGGAGGATAGGGAATAGGGACTCAGACTCTCATAGCTAGTTCTATTAGTGTTTTTCCTTACAGAGGAAGGCATTCTCCTTCATACTTAGCACTGCAAGCTTTATTTGTATGTAATAGCGAAGGGATATGTAGACCCAAGTGTAGCTGTACAAAAGGTAGGTTAACAAACCATTGTGCTGAATAAAGATGTGGGGCAATTAGTCTCTGCTGAGGGATGGAAAAGTTTTGGGGAAGATCTTTGTATTTGAAGTTCAGGAGTGAGAGAGCTGAATTTCTAAGGTGACCACATAATGGTTGAATAACTTGTGAAGTAATGACTCTGCAAGAATTGGGAGACACTGAAAGAATGAGCAGGGAAGAAAGGGATTTTCAGCCAGACTGCCTTAACTCCTCCACCACCAGTCTTTTGCTTTTTCTCTCTGTGTACTATGTGTATATATGGATGCGTATATATATATAAATCATGTTTGAAAATATTGTCCTTAAAAGTTCATACCCGGGAGTACAAGAGCTGGGAAACAGCTGAGACTGCTGCAGAAGTGTTGCAGAAAGAACAAAGCAGGTCAGACTCAACATCTCCAGTGTTTCTACAGTTGTGGGGAATCCTTTTTCTTTAAGTGATCTTTCTATACTGCGCGATAGTATTGGAGCTTTTCCTTTCCTATTCTTTGTATCCTTTTCAAGGTCACCTTTTAAGAGTGAGTACATGATTGCTTTCTCCCCCATCTCAGTTAAGTTCCCTGGGTACTCCTCTGGGGTTCTTGTCTGAGTCACTTCACAAAGATCTGCACTGGATCTGGTCAGAGGAGTATAAATTTCAGGAAGTTCCACCAGGGATCTCAGAAGAGAGGCTCTGTTTGGGTTAATGTGTTCTGGGCCTGATGTGTCTGATCTGACTGAAAAATTTGGGCTGTTTCTTTTGTTCTACTTAGGGAATCTTTAAGTACACTCCTTAAATCAAACTGAGCTTGTAGGACAGTCTTACACTAAACATTTCATGTATCCTGCTGGGTACAAAGGCTCTGGTAAGCAAACTATCACTACAGATAGAATTTCTGTTGTAATGCCACCAAAAATGAGCGCTTCCTTTCTTTTCATAAGACAGAATTGAGCTGAAGATCACCTGATTCACTTGTGTTTACTATAAGGACATGGTCTTTGTTGCCAATTTTATAGACGCTGTGTGGTTTTTATACGGTCAAAATGCAGTTACCTTGGATTTAAAAAGTGTGCTTGTTCGACTGAGATAAGGCCATCTCGATTGCATTTTACAAAGATATGAATTCCAGTTAATAGTTGAATGTGGCATTATCCTGGTGAATTGTGGCTTTTAGAGCAATGTAAACGTAACATTAAAAAATGCTTGAATTACAGGGCTGGAACAAATGCTTAGAAATTCTGGTGCTGACAGACCAGTAGGTAGCTTCCTGATGTGTTATGATGAGGCCATAACCAACTTCATTAAAGGTTTGACTGCTTTAATAATTTAAATTGTGACTCTCTTCTCAAAGACTCATCAGTAGCTCCATTAACTTTTGCATCGGCTGTCTCTTCACGGTGGCTCCTTTGCTGTCTGCCAGTCCATGACGCACCTCTTGCAAAGTTTCTTCACTTTTAAATGAAGGAGGGCAGGAGCAGAGGTAATTTAATGCTGCAATCTTTGCTTGTGAGCATGTTCTGGTACCCGTTCCTGGTTAGGATGCTGTAGAATTGATGTTTGTCAATGCCTGACAAGCATAAACAGTGCTACTTGAAGCTCAGAATGAACCCCATCAAAACAAGCACAGTCAGTTAGTTAACTATCTTGAGAGCACACGGAGGAAGAAGTGCACGTAATGTCAGTGTTAGCAGTCTAGCAATGTGTGACTGCAGTGTTCTGCCTGGAGTGCACAGTGCTCCTGGCACTGGAGGTGACCTCAGGGTGTCCCTGTCCAGCCTCCTGCTCCGGTATCACACCAGCTTGTTCAGCACTTCAGCCAGGTCTCAGCAGCCTCTAATGTCAGAAGCAGCCTTTGCTGTTCTGCTGCTTTACTGCCATTGTGGTAGAAAAAATCTCATTGCATTCAGTTGGGACCTCATGTATTTTAACTTGCACTGATATTCCTGCCACGTGCTTCAGCCAGGAGCCCCCAGAGCCCTGCTGCTGGATGAGCACTGTGGCCTGACTGCCCCGGGGTCTCACAGACCTCTCTGCTGTTGCTCTGCAGTCCTCAGTGATTTGTCTTCGTGTCCAATTGGTCTTGGAAAGTTTTCCCTGTGGCTTTTTAATGTTCTGCGATGATTAATGGTACTTTCATGCATTGTTTACTTTTGGATTTTAAACAGGGGAGAAGTAGCAGAGAGGTCAGAAAACTGCATTGGCCTTTCAGAAGGCACCTTTTAGCACAGTGTTTTCTCTGGGGGAAGATAAAGGCAAAATTTCCCCCTCCTTTTTTTTTCCGGCTTGTTCTCTAAGCAAGCTGCTTCTAGTATTTGTAAGTAGAATTACCACCAATGTTTATTATGAGCAATGCTTTTCAAGGGAGAAGGTGGTGATTTAAAATGGCAAGTAATTTTGGTGGTGATTGCTGTTTGCTGCATATCTACAAACATTGTAGTGACCTACGAAGTAAAAAAGTTACAATAAAAAAGAATGTAAAGCAATTTCCCCAGAGGGGATTTGGATTATTGAGCATCCTTCTGCCACCCAGGGGCAGCTTGTGTGAAGGTCACATCATCTGGTAGCTATTCCCACTGTGTTTTGCCCGTGATCTGTAGAAACTTGAGTGAATGTCCTGCTTGTCATTTGTCATTTCTCTTTCTCAAATGGTTTTGCCAGGGTTTATCTGCAGAGGGATGGAATCCCATGAGGACTTGAAGGCACAAGCAGTTCAGGACGTGGTGGGCCCATTTCTTCTGGAGTGGCTGGCAGGAGGGTGGCTGTGTGCTGCAGGTGTGGGGAGAGTGCTGAAACAATCAGAACTTGGCCTTTCTTCCTTCATGCCTGGTAGAAGTCCGGCATCTGGAGAACTGCTGACAGCAGGCTCCTCTCCTCCTTTCACCCTGTCCCCTCAGTACTGGTTTGATAGTGTGTGCTCTTTGGTGTCCAGTGGACTGCTTTTGTTTTGTGTTTTTACCTCTGGGTAGCTGTACGTGAGTAGCTTCTGCATCCTGTTGGTTATTACCACACATGCTGGCAACAGGGGTGAGGTTGTGTGCAGCAGGAACGAGGTGCTAAGAGTAAGGGCAGGGTGGGACTGCAGCTTCTAATGATACCAGTGCTCATTCTCTTTAAGCAGTCACTGACCTATAGCCCTGGAAACTAATGCCCTGGTTCCTATGAAGTGTGAAGCACACATGCCCTGCCTGGCTGGTATCACTGTCACAAACAGCACCCCAGCTTTCTGTCCAGGTTGAGCAGCCTTACTTTTTGCTGCAGAACACAGCTTATCACAGATGCTGTTACTGCACTGTGCTGGAGATTACTTGCAAAGCAGTGTTCCAGTGACCTAGAAGTGCGAGTTAGTGTAAGTAAAGCTACAGCTGTATTTATTTATTCATTTTTGATTGTAGGGGTGATTCTTGCAGCAGTTGGTTCTTGTTCTAACCTGCATATTCATGCACGGTTTGATCTGTACTGGAAAGGAGAGGGTTGTGTTGTGGCAGTGAAGGCAGGTGATGCTTCCCTGAAGTGTTGGTGGGGCCACTTGCTCTGCACAAAGCACTTTCAGCAGGCTGCCTTTTCCCTGAATACAGGCTTTCAGAGGCTTTTTGATGCTTTTCTTCATTCCAGTGCACGGTAAGAAGACGCACATGCCCACTAATTTCTTGTTTGATGAATGCTTAGCTATTTTATGTGATGGAGGAGAGGTTTCTGTAGTGGAGCAGCTGGTTTTGCTGGATGAGGAGCACTGCTTTTTGGTCTTCATGGTAGCTGTGAAGATCTGCGTGTGGGAGCAGACTCATACATAAGGAGTGGTGGAACAGCTGAGGAATATAGCTGTAGGTAAGGAGTGTATGTGACAGGATGTCAGGTACTGTTTTCCTTGCTGTGAACTGGAGGCTTGTCTTCATCTCACTTGAAAACCATAATGAGTCTTTCAGGCAAGAGGGAAACAGAAACACAGATCTATTTCCTTAAAACCATTAGTAGAACTGCATAGTTTGGTCCTGTACTTTTAATGTATTACTAGGGAGGTCACAGGCTTTAACAGCACTTACTAAAATGTGTTTGTTACTCTGTGCTGGGAGGGCTAAGGGGAATGGCACCTGAACTGTTTGTTCATCTCCCTGCAGTGAGCAGGAGTGGAGGGCTAGCCGAGTGCCCATAGGGTGCAGGGGATGTGGGGCTGCCCCTTGGGCTGCAGTTTGTGCAGCAGGGAGGATTGGTGGTTTTTCTGTTTATGCCTCTCAAGTATTCAATCCATGGCTTCTTTATGTTAATGTGGCTTCTTTGCCTGCTCCTGCCTTTAGGTCCTGTTCCTAGGCTTGCTTGGGCACTGCTGCTCTTCCTTCTGTTCCCAGGAACAGTTCTGATCATAAGCTCAGGGACTTCCTAAACAACCAAATAAGGGGGAAATGGCTTAAGCAGTGTTTTGATACTGCGTATTCCAATTCCTCCAAGCTATATCTGCAGCTGCCTTTTCAGATCAATGTCATGCGGTGAGTTGAGATGGAATAAGAGCTTTTTGAGTAACGTTAGGCCTGCTTTCTTTTCTTTCTGTATTCCAGTAGGACTTTTCTTGGATTATTCACCCTGGCTTCTGTACCCAAGGGATTATTGTAAGAAACCAGAAAGCTGAGGATTTTCTTGGGATTGCTACACTGCCATGGGCAACCTACTGAATTTCGCTGATGGGACTCAGATCAGAGATACCTTTGAGATACTTAGGAGTCCTGCTAGAGTTAATTGCCTCTTCTTCTTTTAGGGCAAAAAAAAAAAGTATGTTTCTGAAAATACTATGTCTCTAATACATCAACAGTCTAGTTCTCATATTTTAATTTCAGTGTTGTGGCAAGTATCTTCCGGTGCTCAGCCCTATTGAACACATCTTTGCTTCATCAAATATTGGTATGTGTAAGTTGGTTCAGTCTATTCAACCCTCCCCATCCCTGAAGTGTCTGTTTTGAGCAGTCTGGCCCCACTCATGATGTGGCTGCATTGTCTCAGAAGGCTGCTCTCTAGCTGTTAGAAAATGAGAAGCTCATTCTGAATTCCACTGAAACCTCTAAGGCTAATTCTGCCAAATGAACTTGGGGAAAATGTCTTGAATTTACAGAACTGTATGCAGAGAGGAGATTATTCATCTGGATACAACAAAACATACCTTTTGGCCATCGAGAGGCTTCCATCAAGACTCGCTTTGGTGTTTCTTATTGCCTTGATTTAATGAGGCCTTGACATCTGTTTCTGTCCAACCAGACTACTGCTAAGGGCAGCCAGTTGCAGAGGCTCCCTGTGTTCTCGTGTAATTCACATGACAATCTGATTTCCCTACAGCTGATGGTGAGGAGCAGAAGGGAATGGATGTGTATTGATTCAGCTGGGGAAAACCATCTTTAAGCCTTTTTTTTTTTTTCTTTCATAATTTGAGAAATTCTGTCTCTGTTTTGGGTTGCAGTGAAAGGCTCCTGGAATTTGCTTTGCCATGTCCCGTCTTGGTCTCCCTGTGAGTTGAGGAAAGTGTGTGGGTATTGCTGTGTGTCAGACAGCTGTGACCATGTGATGTTACCAATTTTTTTTTTAAACCAGGGTTTCCTGTCACCAGCAAGGAACCTTTGACAGACTCCAGCTTTGGTTCCTTCTGCAGCTGGTGTTTTTGGCAGTGCTCTTGAACATTTAAACTCCTAATTGGAGTGCACTTGAGCCATTGAGAGGGGTCTTCAGGGTACTTTCCGGACCAGCCTTGTGATAACTAAAAATAGAAATGTCAACCTTGTCTATGAAGAGGGGGAGATGTCACCAAACTTCTTTTGGATATTGACTAGATGCTGCTGGTCTGAAGCACTGGAAGTACTCGTAAGTAGATGACAATGCAGTGACAGAACTCCTAAGGAGAAATCTTGTTGCAGACAGCTGTTCCCCAGGAATAACAAACACAAAAAGCATGATCAAATCTGATTTGTGTGAATGGCAATAGGAATAGTCTCTAAAGATTTTTCACACTTAAATACATATACACACACTTGTGTTTTGTTTCACATTGAACTATGCAAACTGTATGCTCTTTGAGCTTCAACATCCAGCTACAGCTGCTAGCAAAGCAGAGGAACTGTGATCCAGTATGGGTAAAAATGAGATTCAAGAAAATCTGTTTTTCTGTGTGAGTTAATGATTATAAATGAAATGATTGTAAGATACTAGGTAAGTGTGTAATAAAAATCCTGAGGGTATTTTAGTTTGCCTTAACATCAATAAAAATTAAGGTGAACCTGTATGTAAGATCTCTAACTAGAAAAGAAGTGATGAGTGCCTAATACAGGTCGTAATATTTATTTGAATTAAGACAGAAGACCTTAATTTGGGAACATTGCTCATAGAGTACATTGGAACTCCTGATAGTTCTTCCACCCTGGGCTTTGGACAAAGGCAGTTGTGAGGAATTGCAGCTTTCTGTGTGTGCTGAAATACACATCTTCCAGTTATTGATCTGAAAAACTGCAGCAGCCTCTGAAACTCGGAACTGTCTCCAAAGGTATCTTCAGTATTTTTCACACTCGCTGATTCTGTTTGGGAGCTACTGACCGTTCTGAGGGTTTCCATCCTAGGCTGCCAGGTAGAAGTGTGTGCTGAAAGTGTACTCAGTGTCCATAGGTAACATGACATTGTGTAGGGTCTAGAGGGGGCCACAAAGATGATCGAGGGCTGCAGCACCTTCCCTATGAAGACAGGCTGAGGGAGCTGGGCTTGTTCAGCCTGGAGAAGAGAAGGCTGCAAGGAGACCTCATTGTAGCCTTCAGTACCTAAAGGGAGCCTACAGACAGGAGGGGAGTCAACTTGTTGAAAGGGTTGATAACTGCAGGACAAGGGGAAATGGTTTGAAGTTGAGGGAGGGAAGACTGAGGTTGGATGTCAGGGGGAAGTTGTTTGCTGTGAGAGTGGTGAGGTGCTGGAACAGCTGCCCAGAGAGGCTGTGGATGCCCTGTCCATCCCTGGAGGTGTTGAAGGCCAGGTTGGATGGGGCCCTGGGCAGCCTGGGCTGGTATGAAATGTGGAGGTTGGTGGCCCTGCGTGTGGTAGGGGGTTGGAGCTTCATGATCCTTGAGGTCCCTTCCAACTCTGCCCCTTCTGTGACTCTGTGTATTTAGAGTTCTGAGATACTGTTTCAAAATCAGGTAAGTCTGTACACTTTGCATTAAAGAAAGTTTTACAAAGTATGCGTTAGATAGTGTATAACTGTTTCTGCTAACTTCTGAAATAACTGTTGGACCGCAAAGGTAGAAGCTGCCATGTTGGATTCCTGCTTTTCAGCTGTGGCCCAGGGGAATCTTGTGTTTAAAGAAGAGCTCAGAGCCTTTAAGGATTTAGCTGCATATCTGTATGGCTGAAAGTACTGTTGCACATATGGATTTCAGATTTTGAGGTTAAAGCAGCATGATGCATGTTGGTTTCCACTCTTTGTTGTCAAATGCTGAAACACAGCACTAAAACTATTCTGGTTTCAAATTTGTTTTGGATGTGCTAGAATTATATACAAAACACTTGTACAACGACAAGGTCAAAGCTATTGTGGTTGCAGAGCAAAGTGCCAGAGCTGAGGTGGTGTGTGAGGGAGGAGTTCCAGCCTTGGTGATCCTTAGTGTCAAGAATCCTTAATTACACATGTGGTTCTGAAGGAAAGGTACTTCACCTTCTGGCATCCTTTCTGTTTGTTCTTCAGGCTGGATGTCTTATTTCAGGAACCTTTTCCTCAGCAGCTGCAGATGAAGTGAATGCAATGAGCAGGGCTGCTCTGTGTGAACTGCCCGAGGACAGAATCCTTTATAGCTCTGTATCTGAGGTATTGAGATGTAAATTTGAAATACAAAGATTTTTATAGAAACGTTTAAATCCCCAAAAGCAGGATTAACCTTGGAGGTTATAAATTTGCTGAAAAGCTTGCTCCTAGCCAATTCATTAATTTTTAAAGCAGGAAAGGTGAGTTACTGGTTAACTGGCAGCAGCTGTGGGAGCACGGTGGCAGTACGGCTCGAAGGTGGTCTGGAGCTGTGGGCCCAGCTGGACTTGCTGAGGGAGCTGTGTCACTTGGGTTGGGGACGCACCCCTTGGCTCTCCTTGGGACCCATTTGTGCTCAATTTATGCCCCAAGCTGCAAGCTGCATCCTTGTAGCAGGTCATCTGTTCTGCTTCGTTCCCAATCTAGTAAAATGCTATCAGATCTGAGCTGGTGAAGTTGGTTACCCTCTCAGCTGAACACAGCGGTTATTATGTGAGCAAGGAACCTGCAGTTTTTGGTGGTGGGTTCTTGGCTTTTGCAGTGGACAGCCCAGCTGGTTGGGGGGATGGATCTCAGATGTCTCAGTGTACAGAGCAGGGAGAGCTTAAGGTCGGACACACAGCTGTGGCTGCTGAATGGTGGCAGGTTTCTATGTGGAAAAGTTGTTCCATCTGCTTTGTGTTACTGAAACACACTGGGGAACTGCTGCTGGTGCTCCTGTAAAGTGTTGGCAGTGATGCACTTTTAGTACCCATTAATTTCATAAATGGCTGATAGAATTCTCCCTGATTGGTGTTCAGTCTTAATGCCATTTCTTAGCTTTCAGAGTGCTGTTTGCTTTTACCTTCAAGATAGAGGCTCAAAAATAGTATCTGAGATGCAGCTTCCAATGAGAATCGTCTTCAGATGTAATATGAATGTGACTTGTCATAGCTTATGTAAACCATGCCGTGTGCCTTCACACTGGCAATTGTCTTAATTCTCATTACAGGCTATTTTAAAACTTATACAGATGTTGCATATTTGTGTGGATATGTTTTATTTCTACTATCACATAACTGTGAGTTAACAATATAAATGAGACTGGGCAGAAATTTGCTGTGTACGATTGTCGAATTGCTACAGTGAGTAACTTCCATGCCAATAGTTCTGCTTTAAGCCATACGTTTTTGGAGGTCTTGAGTGTGGGAGCATCAAACCCAGTGCTTGGAGAGTGCTTGCTCAGAGCAGTGAGTGCTGCAGTACCTGTTGTGGCCTGGCCTAATAGGATCGTAGGGGTAATACAGCTGCTTCAGGGCAGTCACCCTCTGTATGAAGGGGGGAAAATTTCTGGTGACCTGCTGATCTTTGTGCTTTTCTTTCTTCTCCTCAGCCATAAGTAATATCTATATAGAGGTTAGTTTTCTCCTGTATGTCTCCAATAGAACGATATTCCAGGCAGCTAATAGGTCCAGATGGGCAGTATGGTCAGTGTTTTAAAACTACTGATACAAAACTCAGCTGAGCTTAACAAGCACTAGTCTTAATGCTGCTTGCTTATTCTTTGAGGAGGGATGGAGGCTTTTCCCTCCCATGAAGATTAAATAGAAGAGCAAGCCCATATGGAGTTCCCTTAGAGTAGCATTTGCTTCGAGGACACCTTTTTCAAATCTGAAGGCAAAGGAAGTTTTAAGAGACTTCCATGAAGCTGGAGAGGAAAAAATTGAGTCTGAATGATGCTGACTGAAGATACCTCGGCTATTATCCAGAGATGAGGACTGTCAGTTCTGATCATATTTGGGGAAAGAGCTGCTTTTGGTGGCTGCTTTTTGAAGGTAATTATTATGACTTGCTTCTAATAGAGCTAGACTAGGAGGAAGGGGGGGAGATGAAGAGGAAGAAGTAAAAAATAGTAAAACTCCAATTCTGTCCACTTTCTCACCCTGCCATCTGGCTGAGGTGGGAGCAGAAAGGTCATGGAGCAGGATTCCCTGTGGAGGGGCTT
The DNA here is from genome assembly GCF_019238085.1 of Lagopus leucura. NCBI lineage: Eukaryota > Metazoa > Chordata > Aves > Galliformes > Phasianidae > Lagopus > Lagopus leucura. The sequence continues at coordinate 2,690,765 of NW_024962266.1, read as the reverse complement.
TGGATGCAGATGGTGCCCGCCTTGCTTTCTGCTTGCAGAATTGCTGGTTTTCTTTTTCTTTGCTTTCACAGTTGCACTGCTGCTGGATTGACTGCATGGCTCTGATCTCCAGCTACAACCTCATAAAGCCACTGGTCAGAAAATCAGCTGCACCCTGACTTCAGAGGCAACAAGCTTTAAACTCATTAGCATGTGTAAAAATGACAGTAAGATGTTGGCTGATGGGGTTTTTCCAGGAAAATCATTGCTAAATGCACGAAGGCTGTGCATTCAGGGCAGAAGGTGTGTGGTGTGTTTGAGTGGATGACTCAGCCTGAAGATCTCTTGCTGGTCAGTGAGAGCTGACATCACCAAGACCTGCTGGTCCCACAGCAGGCAGCTCCAGCCCTTCTTTAAACTTGTGGATGCTTAAGTGGAGTGGCAACGCTGGCAAGTTTGGAACAGTAAAGATTTCATCAATAAAAACAAAGCTGCTTTAAGAGAAGTCTTATATATTGCATGCATGAACAAGTAAAATTATACACATAAGAAACTTAAACTCCATAAAGCAGTCTCAAAAGATTGCTAATAAGGCTTTCTACTCTAGCAAGCGTTGTTGGCTACTCTTAGGAATGGGAAGTGCTTATTTCATATAAAACCATCAGCCATGTTGTACAGTGACTTCTGCTCAGCACTGAATATGCATGCTCTCCTGGTTGCAATGTTTAGGGGCTTCAGAGAAAGCCTCCTTCTCCCTACGCCTGCAGCAGAATGTTGTTTAAACAGTGCCTGTGGTGCCCCTGTTTCCAGGTGCCTTCCCCTGGATAAGCTCAGGTATGCTTCTGGAAAGCACAAATCTCAGGTACATTGCAGATTTTTGTTCAAGTTAACTTTTGTTTGGAGGAAAATCTAATAGTGGTTGCTGGGTGTTGCGTTGGCGTTCCTTCTGGGTGTGAGCATTTCCACCTATTGGAAGGTTAAGCATTTGGTAACAGCATGTTTTGAGGGTGTTGAGCGTACTTTGTTTAGTTTCCTATCATAGAAAATTTGACCTTTTCTACCCCAAATGAATAATTTCCTCCGCTTATTTTCCGACTCTTTTAGAAGGAGGAGAGCTTTCTGGTAGCGCCCACATCTGGACAGCTCTAGGCAGCCCTGTCCTTCAGTGAAGCTTCCACATGGGTTGTGCATCTCTGCTCAGGTTTGAAAGGCTGTGGGCACCTCTTGCTGCTGAGCAATTTCTGCCCCTGCCTCTGGGGAGGGGAAGCGCAGGAGTATGAATTCATCCTGGGAGTGAAACTACACAGATCATTCAACACAGTTCTGAGTGGTGGAGCATTCACAGAATGAGCAATTGGGTTCACATTGCTCTTACATACCCAGCTACCCATTTTAGCGCTGAAAATCATCAATTCCTTGTCAGCGTGTGGCTGGGATTTGATAAAGGAACTGAAATAGCTGCTGGTGTTTTGAGACTGCTGGGGAAAAGCGAATGGAGTTCCCCTCCAGGCATGGTGGAGAGCAGTGTGTCGTGCTGTGTTTCTATGAGGTCAGGGTTTTTTGTGGGTGTTGTAAGATGTGTCATGCCATCGCAGATCTTTCCTGGCTCTTCCTCACTGTGTAAATGAAGGAGTGTGTCCTTCAGACGTTAAACTAGTTTACTGACTTGAATGGGAAGTTATCGTATTTGAGCTTCAAGCTCAACTAAAACACAGAACTGAATATGTATTTAATTAGGAAACTTAACAGGATAGCTATCACAGTATACCAAGCTGTATGTCCTAACAAAGGTGCTAGGAATATGATATTTGATGAGCTATGGTTTGTTAGTCCAGAGTCAAAAAAGCAGAAACTGGTTGGGTAGATGGACTTGAAGGCTGAACTGCTGAGGCAAACCAGTCAGGGAGCTACTTGAGAATGGTATTAAAATGATAAAATGTGAGTGAGATGCACCAAGCTTGCTGGCAGGCAACACGTTTTTGCAGCAGAGTGAGTCATTCTGATGCGATATTAGCTGGTTCAAAAATATAGGGACAAAAACCTTGATTACCAAATGCCCAATGATATTTGCAAATGCCAATTGATGTACATTTGTATTGCATGAAACTTCTGCAGGTGTCAGTAAGCCCTGGTGTGTACCCGCTCCAGGCACCAGCAAACACTTCAGTAAAGGCTGCTGTGGGAGCCTTATCCTTAGGAGCGGCGCGCTGGTGTGAGACCTGCCTCATTCCTTTGGTCTCAAGGAAATGTTGAAGTAATCCAATGCTTTTTATTATAAAAATGTAGTGATAATCTCTTTAGTGTATTGTGCTGCGAGCTTATCAAATAAGCAAGGCAGATTGCCTTACAGCTAGTGATGAGATTAGTATGACAGGTACTTGTCCTGGGAGCTTGTGAGGATGGCTGTACAAATCAGAGCTAGGCGTTTTTTGATGGGGGGAATTCAGGCAAAAATGTTCTTCCGTAGCATTTTCAAGGAGGAGTTGCACAGAAATATGGAAGGTTGAAGTGTAAGTGCCTAACTTCACAGTCAGAGCAGGGCCAGTTCCAGACACTCTGGTGATGCTCTTGCAGAGTGCCTTTCAGTAATTGCACGCATTTGGCTGAGGCTCTTTTAGTCTAAACTCTCCAGGAAACAGGTCTTCAAAGCTTTCTGGGGAAAGAAGAGGTTTTATAATGGTGCTGCTTGTGTTTCCCTCTTACAGAGCTGGTACTTAATATAGTAGCAGGTAGTTCTACCCCTGTGAGTTTTGGAGGAGCAGTTCTTGGGCAGGAGGAGAATTTGAGGATGGCGTTTGCTGGGCAATGCCATGTGTCCTGCTTGGGCTGAGCTTCTGTAGGGTTCATGGCTCAGCTCAAAGGGAGAGGCTTACAAAACTGCCAGGTGTGTAAAGGGCAAGCCAAACTGTACTGGCTTGGCTGTTTAAAAACAAGTCAGCTTCTCTTCTGAGCAGTTACATTTCAAACACCCAAGTCGTGACACTGCAGGGTTTGCTCAGCTCTGTGCTATTTAGGACTTATGGGTCCTTCATCAGCTGTGGGCTGATGAATGCTCCTTCCCTTTGCACTGTCTCAGGGCTGGGAGAAATGCTCATTGGCTCTCAGCTTCTCACTGTACAGTTTCCAAACTTTTCCTTTTCTACCAGCATTTATGTGTGGTCTCATCTGCCAGCACTTACTACTGTCAATAGATTTAAAAAAAAAATCTTGGAAGAAATAAACTACAAATGTTATGAAAAGCCTAGGATAGGTTAAACTTGAGAAAAATGGGTGAGGAAGGTACAGTTTTACTTCTGTTAGGATATTCTACGTTTAAGTACAGCCCTGGGAGTATCCCGTTGCTCCCTGGCAGGTGTGTTGGTTCCCAGTGACCAGAATGAGTGGTTGGACACATTTCTGCAATTAGTACAGTCAGAAAGCTTTGTGAAGGGGCTTGCCAGCGTGCACCTTGCCTGTGGAGTGCTGGCATCAGCCTGATACCTTTAATACTGATGTGAGTCTCAGAAGCTTTGCTCTTGTATGTGGCCAGGACATGGAACTGACTGTAGTGGATCACCCATAGAAGCCATTCTTTCTTGATGCTCTTCAGCCAGTCTTTCTTTGAACAGTCAGTCATTCTTGCCATGACTTTGGTGAGGCAGTGCAAGGGGAAATACCTGGGGAACCCATAGTTCTTGTGGTGTCTCTTCATAGGGGAGGCTGGTAGGGTGTGCAGAGGTGTGGGAAGGCTGCAGCAAGGTGCTGACAGGCACTGGTGGCAGTCTTCAGTGCTCTGGAAGCATTTCACGTGTGGTGACTTAAGAGTGAATTTCACGTTCCCAGTTACAGGTAAGCAAGTGCCGTTTATATGCCAAGCCACTGCTGCTAGGCAAACCTTACAGTGCTGTGTAATATTCTTTAGTTCTTAGTTTTTTTCTGAAATAGACCTAAGCAGGGAAAGTTGAACAATTTACTTTTATTATGGTGTGGAAGTATAAGAAAATATCGATAAACAGCAATAACTCAAATCTATAACTCAGGTAGTAAGCTGGGTGGCAGTTCAGTTTGTAGGCACCCTCTCAGTAGCTGGCCCTGTTTTCTATGCTCACAGTTGCATGAATGTGGTTTAGCTTAACTTGATCAGTGTCTTTCTAATTTATTGTTTGATCACTTTCTTACAGGCAGGCAGAAGTCCTGAAGGCTGACATGACAGGTAATTGCCTTTGTTATGTAGCAGATCTAGCTAATACTGTTTGCTTATTGTTTGTCTTTCTTTCCTGTGCTCCTTGTGCTTACGTTCGTGAGAATGCAGCATTATGTTAAAAGATTGTTCTCTGCCTGTGAATAAATATCAATGTAATCTTAGCAACTATGCTAGTCTCTTCTATATCTGAAATATGTGTTTTCTTAAAGCTGAATGTGAGTGTGTTAAAAAGCATTTGGAAACAGATCATGTTCCTATTACTCTCCCTTTTGGGGATGAGAAAGAAACTTCTGTCCAGGCTGTCACAGGAACTGCTGCACTTTGGGTTAGCAGGGGATAGGATCGTGCTGGTTTGCAGAAAACTGGGTGATGGAAATGTTGATCCCAACACTACCACGTGTGTTACAACATGCTACAAGCTGACTTTTAAACTTTGATTATTTATGGAAAATGAGAGTGTTTATATTAATGTCTCAACCACTAGAATGATGAACCCATGCCTGCGTAACAAACCCATGCTCAGCTGAGATTAGTGTCTTGGTGTAGCACATGCAGCAGGTTGGTGGGGTCCCTGTAGGAACATCCTGACTGTTCAGATCCATCTAGCCCAGCAGAAGTGGCTGCCCCATTAGCAGAGTGTCTTCCTTGGGGCAGCGTGTGTCTCGTGTGCTTCAGCAGCCCCAGCCCAGGTGATTTTACAAGGCGTGGGCAACTATACTGTGTAATCTGTGATAGCAAGGGACTGTGTTTGCGCTCACCTCAAATGATGTAGAGCAGATGGCAGCAAAGTGTTTAGAAACTGGCAAGCACACAGCCATACTTCCCGGTGGTGTTCTCTTAAACAGCATTAGCTCACGGACTCTCCTACTTACTTGCACTTGATGGATTTCTTTTCTACTAAGTTTTTCAGTCTCCTCTGGATTTTTAAAATTCATCTAGTGACAAGAAGTTCTGCAACATAATGGCTTATGGAGAGTCACCCCTTTTTGTTTCTCCAAGTTTTCTGCCACTGACTTTGCTAATCTCTAGTTACTTTATTATAGGATAAGTTAATCCCCAGTCCCTCTGTGGTTTTTGTATTTCAGAGTTCTCACGAATCTGTGAGACGAGTGGGTGTTTGGCATCTTGTGTTGTTGTATTTTTTCATTTGGTAGGACAGTGAATAATCAATATAATTTGAGTATTTCAAAACTATTGTCTACTTTTACTTTTTGTTGCTCAGATTCAAAGCTGGGTCCAGCGGAAGTCTGGACTTCCAGACAAGCTCTACAGGACTTATATCAGAAAATGCTCGTGACTGATTTGGAGTATGCTTTAGATAAAAAAGTGGAGCAGGACCTGTAAGTACACATCAATAAATCAGTGTGTGTGTAATGTGTGCTGATGAGCAGGAAACCCCAGTGCTTACAGAAAAGTGATTTGTTTCCTATGAAATGATTGCCTTATTTCCTTTAAAGTGAGAGCTGTGTTGGGGTGGAAAGTGAGAATTCACTGTGGATTAGATTGAGAGAGTTCTACAGATGAGTATTCTACTTCTGTCAGTTAGCAGCAACCGTGTCATGCAGGATTGAGTTTTGGTAAGCAAGGTGAAAGAAAGGAGGAGAGAAGGAAGGGAACGTTAGCTATACAGTATCAGGATTGATTTCTGTGGTATTGAGAGGAGGGGAGAGATGATTCTTCCTGATTTAATATTTCTACCCTGAATGATGTCTGAATTTAATGCACTTCATTTTCACGTTTAACGCTATATAATTAAACAGGTCTTTCCTATTTCTTGGTATAAGATGCTTTCAAAATAAAAAGGAAAGGATTTCTTTTGTTTTCAGTTGGAATCATGCCTTTAAAAATCAGATCACAACGCTACAGGGTCAAGCGAAAAATAGAGCAAATCCGAATCGCAGCGAAGTTCAGGCAAACCTTTCTCTGTTCTTGGAGGCAGCTAGTGGCTTCTACACACAGGTGAGTTGCAACAAATCTCTTGGCTGTGATACATCTGCATAGTCTGGAAGCATGCGTGCTGCAGTCATATGCCACATGCATGTGGGTCATTTGTAAAGCTTTGATTGACCTCTGTCAGTTCTCCTGCTTGACCAACTCCTTGTTCCCAAATGTGGATGCACTGAGGATTTGCATGATGGCATGATGTTTCTGTGTCCCTTCCTTGTAACTCTTATGCCAGCTGTTAGCACTGAGTTAATGTTTTCCAGGAGCTATCTACAATAAATACAGCTTATTTTTTGTGATAAAGCCTGACTTAGTGCCTACCGCTGTTGTGCATATAAATAGCAGGGCTGTCCCAAAGAGTATTGTTTCACATAACAGCTTGCTGGGTTTTTTTATCAGTTTGTAGGCTTACAAGCACATCTTCACTCTTAATTCTATGTTTTTGTCAGAAGTTATTTGAAATTGGAAGCTTCAGATATAGCTCTTCTTCCTGTTATGTAAAACTATATAGATGTGTGATCTTGTGTTAGGTATCTTCTGTGAGTTTTCAGTTCACTTCAGAAGCATGTTCATGTATTTATTCATCACTGCCATTTTTTGCTTTGTCTCTTTGCATGGTTAGATTTCAGCTTGTAGAATTCTGAAGAGAAAGTTAGCGTGTGGTAATGGCCTTTTTACAGCTAACTTGCCTTTTTTTTTTTTTTTTTTCCCCATTTGTTGTGTGCTTGAGGAACTTGGTCAGTGCTGTCACCTGTAAATCAAGCAGTGCCCTGACTAATTGTTTTATCATGGCTAGTCTGTGCTAACTTTGGGTTGCAATGTGCAGCATAGGTCCTTCTTTCTTCTTCAGTTCTGGGTTTGATTTTTGACCATGTGCAAAGCAATCCCTTTTTCCACACACCAAACCCCCCCCCCCCCCCCCCCAGTAACTGCATTGATTTCTTTTTGTTCCATTTATTTTTCTTTGAGCATTGCTTTCTGGGTTGCTTCTTGTTGGAAGCAGCCAGTTGGACAGGCTGTGGTTTGGTTGCCAAGAGCTGTCTGCCATCTACATAATTTGTCTTGCAAGTCTTTCTTCCTAGCAGTACTTCAGGAAACTTTGTTCTTCTGTGTGACACCGCAGAATTGGTTGTCTTTCTCAGTTTGTCATGTTAATCGTTTCATTTTTAGTCCAAAGACTGCTCAGCCGCGATACCTGCTTTCCAACAGCGAGGCCTTTATAAATGGCATTTTGGAAAGAGCATGAATTCTCATGATTCAGCATGTTGGAAGATGTCTAGTTTCTCTTTTATCCTTTTATCTGTATGAGGTTCCTCTTGTTTTGTTTTTTTTTTTTTAATCTCCTTACCCATCTACTCTGTCTTTTATACAGTAGATCTAACACCAACCGTTTTCTGCAGCAAACAAACAACGCATTGAATCTTTAGCTGCTGGCAGTGCACATCTCTTATCAGTCCTTGGCTTTTTGAATGCATTTATTTGGAAGTGGGACTCAGGTTTATTTTCTTTGGAGATTGAGTGTGTTCCCACCAGGGAGAAAGTCTGATAATTTTTACTTGGATTTCCAACTATGTAACTTGGTAGAACAAATCATTCATTTCAAGATGACTCGATGGAGTCCATCAGGAAAAACTTTAAAAGCACTAATTAGAATGTCAAAGTTCAGCTTTTCCTTGAATCAAATTTTGAGATATCTGATTAAGTAGCTACTGCCTAGTTCATTGAGTGTTGGCTTAGCACAAATATTTACTGACTTGGCAGTCCACCCAATGGGATAACTCGGCCGCTTTTGCCTCGTGTTGCCTACAGACTTGGTTTTATTCAACCTAATCCCTGAAGCTAAACCCCAGGGAGTGCTATTTCTTATGCTTTGAGTTTCTTCAGAAGGTGAATAGCACACCTGTCTGTAATTGTCAGAGAATGGTGTCTGTTCATGTAGGTACCAAAAAAGACTATCCCTGTTTTGAAAACAAATGCAAGACTTCTAGACCTCTGATAATCCATCTCTACTGATGCTAGGTAGTTTGAATAGATGGGAATTGAGGTGCTTACTGCTTTGAGATGCACAGCTCCAGTAAAAATTCTCCTCGCAGTTCTGGGAAGAGTAGAGCAATATAAAGCTGTGACTTCCACACAAAGTAACGCAAATGCTCATTTAGCAACCTACACTTGATGACTTTAAGCATGTTCAGCTAATCCATGCCTCTGAGCGGTGATTTGTGTGCCAGTTTTGTCTGCTGTTTCAGTGCTGTTCTGATTGCTGCCTCTAACTGCTCCTAAATTAAACCTGTTCTTCCAGTTATTACAGGAATTGTGCACAGTTTTTAATGTAGACTTGCCATGTCGTGTGAAGTCTTCCCAGCTGGGAATCATTAGCAATAAACAGACGCACACCAGCGCCATAGTGAAGCCACAGTCTAGCTCCTGCTCCTACATCTGCCAGCACTGCCTTGTCCACCTCGGAGATATTGGTGAGTTTTTAAAGCAAGAAGAGATGGGACATTGAGTTCTGCCTCTGTGTTTAACTTTCACAGCAAGGAATCTGTGCGAGTGTGCTCCAAATTAGTGGCTGGTGGTGTACTTGGCTGTTGCAGGGCAAAGCAACACTGTTAGATATTTTTTTATGTGTTAAACTTTAATGCATGGAGACGTTCAAGGGTGGCTTTGTAGTGATGTGGTAGGATCTTGTGTCCTAGCATACTGACTGCATAGTCCATGCAGGTGGGAGCAGTGAACTGTTGAAACTGGTAAGTATGAGAAAAACTTGTTGCAGCAGGCTTTTCCATTTCAGAACATTACTTTTAAATCCCTTGTATACGAGGAAGATGGTTAGGAATCCAGCCTTTCATAAATGAGGTTTTGATTTCAACATTAAATTTGACAGACAAATTCCTCTGAATAGAACTAAATGTTGTAAGAAGTTCTTTTTTTTTTTTTTTTTTAGAGGAATCTGCAGTTGTTTATGTAATGATCTAAAAGTAGGTGTAGTTGCTGGTTGTGCAGATAAGTATAAAAAATACATTTGTAGCTCCTTGGATGTGTTGCTGTTGGCACAGCATCTTTCTAAATAAAAAATGATAAGCCATGACAACTGAACCTGAGGTAAAAGGATGTCTTTAAAAAATTTAACTTGCTGAATCTTCTTGCTGTTTGGCGTAGTTGTAAGTGCTGATACTTATTTCTAAAACGGTAATAAAACACTCTTGGGGTAAACTGGATTGTACTAAAGTAAGTGCAGGAAGATTGCTTTTGTTTGGTCTCAATTTGTTGGGTTTTTTGTTTCTTTAGCTCGATATAGGAATCAGACAAGCCAGGCAGAGTCTTACTACAGACATGCAGCTCAGCTTGTCCCTTCTAATGGTGAGTTGGGGATACTGATTAGTCTCATAATTTGAAAGGAAGATTTGAAGTGTCTGCCTTGTGTAGTGGTTGGAAACAACTGTACAAGAAAAGCCTAATCCATCAGTAAATCATTTCGGTAATAGCTGTTTGCCTGATCTGTGTCAATTTTCTTTTTTTGTGAGTATTTAATAACATGGCTTCACTCAGACTTTTACTGCTGCATTATGCTGAATTAGTCATTCAATTTTTTAGCTATATCTTAACTATTCTTCATCTTATAATAAAAATTTTACACTGCAGGCAAAAATATGAACTGTTGATATTTAATTTCTTTCATGAGGTAAAACTGGATCAGGTCTTACCTAATTATAGGGTAATAAATATGTTGGTGGTAGAAGCCTAGTTTGAAAGTATCTTATTTATACAAGAAGCTTGCAGAGTGTTTGTTATCTAATTTTGAAGGATATGATTAAAAAAAAAATCTATGCCACAAATGTCAAAGCTTTTTCTTTTGAATAATACTGATAATTAGGCTGGAGGAAAAGGCTGAGCAGACTAATCTGAATCTTGTCTCTTGAAAATTTTAGGACTTTTTACTCCCTTTTAAAGTGACCAGGCTTGAACTCAAATCTAACCCACTTCACTTAATGAGACTTGTTGGACAACTTGTCTTTTCTCTCCTTCAGGTCAGCCTTATAATCAGTTGGCTATTCTAGCTTCTTCCAAAGGAGACCACTTGACCACAATTTTCTACTACTGCAGAAGCATTGCTGTGAAATTTCCTTTCCCAGCTGCATCCACTAACCTACAAAAAGCACTTTCTAAAGCACTGGAAAGGTGAGGCTAAGCATGATGTATTTTGTTCAGATAGGATGGAGGAGGTTGCCTCCCTTGCCAGAACTTAGTTGTGTTTGGTAGTGGAAACTGAAGTCCCTAGACATCCCTTTCCAGTCAGAACATTGTTATGCATGTGTGGGACAAAGGATATTCTGTGTCTGGGATGCTTTTAGTGCAAGTAGGGAGTGCAGGACAAAAGCATGTTGTGCCAACATGAAAAAGCAGCCTTGCATGGACGTTGCTCCTTCTTGAACTTCACAGAGAAAGCTTGTAATGTTACGTGCAGCTCTGTTTAATTCCATAGACTGAAGCCAGGTGTTTTTTTTCTGACCATAGTCGTGATGAGGTGAAGACTCGATGGAGTGTGTCTGACTTCATCAAGGCATTTATTAAATTCCATGGCCACGTGTACCTGAGTAAGAGCTTGGAGAAGCTGAGCCCTCTTCGAGAAAAGCTGGAAGAACAGTTCAAGGTTAGTTCTAACAAGTATTAATTAGTATATTGAAGAGAATATTTTTAGTGGCAGAGTTCTGAAATTACAGTCCAATAATAACATTTTTCACGTGCTAAAGCAAGTGGAGCTCAAGTAGCCAGTTATGGAAGGTTTGCATCACAGTTAATAGTGGATAGTTCTGTTGACTTCTGCAAAATATTAGGATATTTTTCCCATTTGATACGTGGCGTGTTGGTGTATAAATCAGTGAAGGCAGCTGATTCTCTGCTCCTCAACCTGGATGATTCTTGGATACCTCTGCAAAAGTACCTGCTTAATCTGGAAAGTCTTGGCTCAGTTGCCTGAAGAGTTTTGAATGCTTCATTTCTGGATGGCATACCATCACTCCCACTGGTTAATAAGACTGCTTTTAATCTTCCTCAGACAACTAGCTTCTCTTGTCAGTGGCTTGCCTTTGAAAGTACAACCTTAAATTGTGCGTAGACCAGGGCTATTCAGAACATGTTTCCTCTGGAAAATCCAGGAGTACCTATTAATTATGCAGACAGCTCATTAAGCTGAACAATACAGCAAAGTCTGAAACAGAGGGAACTTTTAAAGGTATGGGTGCAAGGTAGTACAACTTCAAAGTGGATATACAGCATTGTCTGTTATGTGCCTTCTGGAAACATCTTCACTAGTAGAAAATGAGCAGCATGGATAAGTTCAATAGAGCAAATGGAGTAGATGTTTTTCCAAATGAAAAAAAGGGAGTGGGTCTTAGCAACTTAAAGAAATACAGGTCATCTTCGTAGTGTCAGTTTACGTTTCATTGTGCATTAAAAATGCTAGGTCCAAACAGTCATTGAAATAAAAGCAGGGCTAGACTTGTATGAGCTTTGAATGTGAGCTGCTTAAGTGCTAAGAGTTTTTCAAAATTAAATAATTGTGTCTCTCTTTGTGTTGTTGACTGTTGAGCAAGTTCTGCTTTTTCCACAATGCTTATAATCAATAACTACAAGCATTGCTCAGGCTTGTGGCTCAGGCCTTACTTTTTTAATTGATCCACAGTGTTGAAATAGAGCTAATTAGCCCTATTTTATTGCTTGGATTGCTTTTGTTCACATCATGCAATGCTTAATTCACTAGAGAGTAACTCTTCTGACTTAGATGACTTGAATGTGGATGTGAAGTTGTTTGGATGGTGGATAACGACTGATTTGTGTGGCTGATGTTAATTGTGAATTTGGAAAGCAGTTGTAGGGGCAGGAGTGTTCGGCCAGGCCCATGGCTCTGCTCCTGCCAGCATCAGTGGTTTGAATTGCCAACTGGCAAATGCTTCTTGCCTTTAACTAACAACCAAGGTTGCATACAGAACTGACATTTTTTCTGATGCTTACGCTGGCTAAGCAGTTTGCCTGCCTGACTGTTGTCTGAAACAGAACAGATTGGTTGTGATTTAAAAAATATATATATGTATTTATATATATTTTATATATATATATATATATATATATATATATTTTTTTTTTTTTCCTCTTAGTACTCCCAAAAACTGTTTGTTTCTTCTCCTGTTCCGAGAAATGTGTTCTACAGCGTACCTACTGACATGCATTTGTAAATAGCTTGTGCTATTGCAGGCAACCACAGCACTCTACGACACATGAAGTTAGATGTGGAATTAGTCTTTAATACGTAATCACTTTGTGGTTAAATTTTCCTGTTGTCTTTATTTTAAAATGTTGCCTTATCACTGATATTTCTTGGAAAGGCTGAGAAGAGCAGCAGGCACACTTGCTCCTGCAATTCTTGCATTGCATTACAGTGCTGTAATTGCACATTACAGCCACGCTTTTTCTGGAAGAGAACCACTCCTAAGGGCTCTTTGATTTGTTACCTCTGTGAGCAAAAACCCTGGGTTTAACAGCAGGCATCTGCCTGTGTCCTACTGGGAGTGCCTTGTGCTGCACTATTAGTGAGGACCTGAAAAAATGTAGAAAGAGTGTTGCCTTGAGGGCAGAAACATTAGTCCAGCAGTGCAGTAGCAGCTACTCTCATCCTTTTAGGGGGGTGTGCTTTACCATATAAAAATGCAAGTTTTATGTATATGTCTCTGTTGCAGAGGTTGTTATTTCAAAAGGCCTTCAATTCTCAGCAGTTGGTACATATTACTGTTATCAATCTGTTTCAACTGCATCACCTGCGAGATTTCAGCAGTGAAACAGAGCAGCACAGTTACAGCCAGGACGAGCAGCTCTGCTGGACACAGCTACTGGCTCTCTTCAGTGAGTATGAAAACTGTTCTTTGTATTTCTTTTGTTTTTACGTGGCATCCATTAGTCATTTGCTGTCAAAAGGAGGAAAGTTAAGAGAGAGTGGTTATGCAGGGTCATTCATGTCTAGCGCTGCTGGTGAATGCTGAACTATTTTCTATTTTGCTAGGACTGAGGGTGACCTGGTGCTGACAGACTAGGTCTCAGCTCTTCTGTGCCTTTGATAATGTTATGTAGAAGTGCAGAGAATTCTTGACTTTTGAATTTTTGAGTGCTTAACTCGAAAAGGCTTAAGCTCAGCTTACAAAATCCCTCCGGGTTCCAGCCTGAAGTTCACTGTGAAAGCACCAAGGTCATTTTTATCTGGTGCTGTTTCTAAGCCGGTGTGCTCTAACAGCTGCCTACCTGCAGAGGTACAAATTTGTGTACGTGCTGAGATGGAAAGTGAATAAAATGTGGATAGATGGTTGAGAGCTGACCACTTACAATATGCAAACAAGTATTTTCTGGTCTGATTGTAATGGGGTTCTCACTGAATTTTATTGACTTATCAAAAGAATTTGCATTTTACTTGCAAGAGAGGAGGGGAAAAAAAAAAAAGGAAAAAACATTCTTCATGGTAGAAGACTACATTATAGGGTGGGGGAAGAGATCTGATCTGCCATTGAATTCAAGATGAAGTAATTGGACTGCTGAAAGAACTAGCTCTTAAAAGTACGCTTTTATGACAGGGATTTATTTGATGAGATCATTTGACCAGTTTGAAAGTGTTATTCTTGCACTATTTTTTTTTTTCCTTTTCTCTCTTTTCAGTGTCCTTTCTTGGAGTTCTGTGCAAGTGCCCTTTACAAAATGACTACCAGGAGGACTCTGGGGCTGCATATCCTCTTCCAGCAGTGAAGGTTTCAATGGACTGGCTGAAACTTAGGCCCAGTGTTTTCCAGGAGGCAGTAGTAGATGAAAGACGGTAGTGAGTGTTAATCTTTCTTTTGATACATTTAATTGCGTAAGGTCATAATGACTGATGATATACAGATTGGTAGGAAAACTGATCCTAGACATTGTTGTTACATCTTCTATGATTTTTGTCATCTGAAAAATGTGCTTACAGTGTTCATAAAACATCAGTGACACATGTGATACATGAGCAATTTCGGTGTTTTATTTGGCTTTAAATTGGCTTCAGGGTTGCTTGTAACTTTTAAAAGTTAAGATCAGAAGAAGATTCTGCTTTATAATATTTAACTTGAGCATAACTGAGTGTACCATTAGTCAGGTCTGTTGTAATGATTTCTCAGATTTATTGAGGTAGATGGCAGGAAAATACTTGCCTTAATTTCATGTAGTAAGTCATTGGCTTGGGCAGAGCTGGAATCCAGATTTTTTTTGGCTCATGATCGTGGAAATAAATTGCTTTTGGTAGAGAAGGTCTTGAAATGTCAGCACAGACATTACTGTTCTGGACTCTTGCTGGTTTTTCACTTCTGCTTCTAATCTCATAAACACGCTTAAATAGTTGAAAACTAACCAACTTGTTTATAGCCTGTGAACTTTCCATTAGTTATAGCAGTTCAGTAGAGTGTTTCTGATCTAGTAAATGTTTCTTCAGACTGGAGCAGTTACTGACACAGTTGGATGAGTATTTTTCCTAGGATTACCACTGGAAGGAAAACAGCACGAAAGCAGCTTGCTTTGCTGCCTTAACCCTACTCCAGACTGGAGGAACATCTGAAATAGGAAAGGCATTTACCTGGAAAGGCCGATGAACCTGTAGACAAGAACTTGAGACAAAAACCAATATATCAGCATTAACCTGTTTTATTTCTTTGGAAAGCAATTTTCCAAACCACATTGCATCTAGATTTTTTACGTGACTACATTGTTCCGATTTAGAGATCTCTTATTATGAAATCTCTTTTCTTTCAAATCTGTAGTGAAAAGCTGGCATGTACTGTACATTGCAGCAGACTTGTGCTCTCTCTTTTTACCCTCCTTTTGTTTTTTGTTTTTGTCAGTCACAGGAAGGAGTTATTGCTTATTTTAGCATACAGAAGCAATGTACAACATAATGCAAGCATGTGGCTGAGCCAGGCTTTCAAATGCATGCCGCATTCTTCAGTCCAGGTGCTGGCTGGTGGCTGAAAGCCTGGCTGTGGCTGAAGGAGGACAAATATTCATATCACTTCTAGCACAACAGGCAACTTCTTAAAATAGTTTGCCTGCTGCTTTCATAGCCACGATGCCCATTGCTAAAGCCAAAGAAGGTTGCCTACACTTTAGGTAATAAATAAGGCAGCCTGTTGGTAGTAGTTAAATGCTAAGCAGCTTTGCAGTGATTGTTGTGATTCTTAAATTATTTGTTCCAAGACCTTTGTAACCAATTTCCAGTCCTAACTTGTACCAGTATTGCTGGGGCAAGCTTGGGTTACTGCCAGCTAACCCCCCACTTTTCATCTCTGTTACTTCAGACCTTCTTACCTTTCTGATATCTGTTTCAGTGCAACAGAGCTTTGCTAATGTCAGTAGAATGGCAGGTGTATCTCTTACATTTTGTGTCCAAACTGATTCACTTACCGTCTTTTGATAGTAGGCAGCTGTGGACTGGAAAACACGGATTACAAGCAAGTTCACATCCCTCTGAACTTTTGCTCATGCAGTGTTTTTGTCTGGTTAAATTCATAGCCAGCTTCCTGAGTTGTTGGCTCATGAACATGATACTGTAAGAGTCTGGCTTATTGGGTAGCCTTAGGCTGGCTTTTTGAAAATACCAAGTACTTCAAGACAGTGATCTTTTCCCTGACGCTTGAGGAAAAACCTTTGATTGGAAATCAGAGAAGTAATATGAACTGTAACAGTGTAATAGATTTCAATATTTCTCTAATAAGGTGAGTGGCTTCCACGTTTTGTGGTTTTCACTTAATTTGTCTGCCTTCTGATTTGCAGCATATGGCCCTGGCTGATTTCTCTTCTAAACAGCTTCCATCCTCATGAAGAAGATCTATCCAATAATAATGGTAAGAATACTTCTGGTCTATGCTTTAAAAACAAACTAAGAAAAAAAAAAAACAAAACAATACAGCCTTTTCTGATGATGTGGGAAATTGCAGTTGGAAGGTGATAGCTGAACAAGTTGTCTTCTATATGAATGCATATGAACACTTGGTAAGTGCTACTTTCTCTTGCTCAGCTGACTGTGCTTTATTCTATCTCCTCGGGTTGCAGACTGGCCTAGTACAGTCAAGCACATTAGCAGGAGGCTTCACTGTGTATAGAGACCTTGCTGAGGTGTCTTTTTACTGTTCTGTACTAAATGCATTGATGCTTTCCTTATCTTGTTTACTGTCTATTCACCAGCAACCCCCCTTCCAGAAGAATTTGAATTGCAAGGATTCTTGGCTCTGAGACCCTCATTCAGGTGGGTGACAGCTGAAGGCAACTGCTCTTTCTAGTGTCGCTACTTTGGTAGACATTGACCTGTTCCCTATAGTATCTTGCTCATGAATGCATGCTACTGTTGGAATAGATAACATAGGACTCCAGTCTCCATTCTGAAGAGACAAATAGGTTCTGTGCCAGTCTACAGTAAAGCTCTGAGGAAAGTTACAAGCTCACAGAATTGCTTATGACTTTTTCTTCTGCAATCTTCAGGCTGCTAAACTGAGAGGGGAAAAAAATAAGAAATGAGGAAAATAATTTTTTCAAATATAATACGTTTTTACTGGTTTTTACTGCTTTTAACTGTGTCCTGTGACTAATGTCATGCTCCAAAAAAAGCACCTTTAATATAGAGAATTGGATCTGTAACTTGGATGCCTGTACTGTCATGCTGTGAGTAGGATCTGGTGAAATACCAGAAGTTATGATAAAGTAATACCAACTAATTGTGTTTCTGAAGGAATGTGGTTTTGCTGAGGGGAGCACTGTAATTAATATTATATCCTCTCCTATTTCAATGCTAGGAACTTGGATTTTTCCAAAGGCCACCAGGCAATTACAGGAGATAAAGAAGGGCAGCAGCGTCGGATACGGCAACAGCGACTGATCTTCACAGGCAAATGGATTGCTGATAACCAGCCCAGGTAATCACAAATAGCTTTAAGTAGCAAATAGTTGTTTTCAGTTGCTACCATAAGCTTGGGTTGTACAAGTGACAGAGGTGTACCTGTTATTATTTTATAGAGCAGTTTGATATAAGGTGTGCACGTTGCACTGATGCTGAAAGACTGGCAGCACTAATAACTCACAGCGTGCTGTAGTTAGCACGCTGCTTCAGGAGCTAGTTCTGATAGGAATTATTTGTAGTGAAATATCATGTTTGATAAGACCTTTATAGTGGTATTGAAGCGCAGCTGAGATGAGAGAGAGTGTTAATGTGTGAGGTTGCCATATGAAAACCTATTTGGATATGCTTTTCAATTCCTCTGTCTTTTTCAGGCTGATTCAGTGTGAAAATGAGGTGGGAAAGCTGTTGTTCTTGACGGAAATCCCAGAATTAATACTAGAAGACCCTAGTGAAGCCAAAGAGAGCCTCGCCTTGCAGGAAACTTCTATTGCAGAGCCACTATCCACAGATGGGAGCCCTGGACTCAAATCAGTTCTGTCATCTGGCAGAAGTTTAAACAACTGTGACTCGGGAGAAAAACCAATGGTCACGTTTAAAGAAAATATTAAGCCACGGGAAATGAACAGAGAGCAGGGGAGGATCTATCCTCCTAAAGATGTGGGTAGGGAAAGACGGGACTATAGCAAAGGAATAGTAGCCAGTAAGAATGATGGAAAGAAGGATAACAACAAAAGAAAGAATGAAACAAAGAAATGCGGTGTGGATAAGATACAAGAAGCAGGAAAGCAGAATGTGGCAGTTCAGGTAAGCCTTGAGATCAAAGGGATGCTGTATCTTAGGCAGTATGATGATTGAGTGAGGGCCATCGCTGCTTGCACAGAACACTGTAGAGCTGAGGTCTCTCCGCGGGTCCTGCAGAGACCTGCAATGTGCAAAGAAACGTGTCTACCTCAGAGACCAGACGTGTTACTGTCCTATGGATTTCTGCTCTTTTCCTTGATGCTGTCTCAATTCTGGGGGGAGGAAAAGGTAGGGAACAGTGAAAGGTGACATTTTGTATGTTTATGTTTTTAAAAAGCAAGGACTTATAGCTTGTTCCACAAATTGGTCGGGTTAACAGGGCAGCTTGCATGACCAGGTCCTAGTCACTCTTTCCCAGCTGTATTCTGCTGTGAAAGAACTGGGTGGTACTTTGCATTTTCAGTTCAGTTGCTTGTGCACATTTAATAAATTGAGTGCATCACTGTACTGCATGTGAAGTCAGGTAGACCTCCTTGAAAGTAAGGAAGACCACACAGCTTTTAGACTGCAATTACCCTGCTCAGGTCCTTGTTCGGGATTGTTGGTTGTCACATCAGTGGCTCTTTTCTACTTGTGTTTTTCAAGGTGTGTGTTTTTTCCTGCATTTATGTGAGCATTGTGTACAAAAAATGATCACTTCTTAAGCTGATAATGAATCTACTCTTCTGGCTTCCATAGGGCAGTAGTAAATAGGGGGTTAGATGGGGAGGTGCTATTGTTTCCCTAGAGAAACTGTGTGAGTTTTTCACCGTTCTTACAAGCACATAAGCACATATTTTGTTATGCGTTTACCTCCCTTGCCACTGTCCTAATGCTTCCTAGATCATGTCTGCAGAATAACCTGTCTTCTCCTCTGCAACTGTTCTGAGGGCCTTGTTAGCAAGATCTTGTTTTCCCTAGGCTGGATAAACCGGCTTTTTGTGTCTTTCTAGCATGCATTGGTTGGACCCTTGAATCATTCTTGTTATCCTCCTGATTATTTCTTGTTAGGCATCAACATTATGAGCTGGTAGGTCTGCACTGGCAGCATTTGGTAGTTTTTGGCAAGGTCTTTGCAGGTGTGAAGGGGAGTAGCTTGCAGAAACCATGTGGCAGTTGCTTGTGAGTCACTCAACAAGAGACTGGTACCTGAAAAACAGCTTAGATGAGGTAGGATAACAGGAATTTTATTTATTGAACATGTCTGGAATGTGGTTGCAGGCCTGAGCATAACTCCCAGTTTCAGTGTTTGTGCCACAGTCTTGAAAAAGAAGGACCAGAGTCTGGAAAAACATGATGTTCTGATAAGTATGTGCAGTTTTTTGCATAAGGAAGATACTGTCATTTTGACATAATTGATCTACCAAATATTAAAGACTTTTTAGTCTTAAGACTTACAGAACCAGCAAAAACACATTTCAAACCCAAGTGTAGCATACTGCGTTCTGATCTGTTTGGTCACTGTACATCTCTTGTTGCATAGGTATTAACCCTGACTTTTTAGCCCCATCAGCTCTAGTTATATTAACTAGTACAGTGTTCTATTTTAATAGAAATACGACTGGGAGGACTTATTTGCCCAGATCTACTGCAGAATATGGGGAGGGTTTTCTCCTTGCCCTGCTGAAAACAAGCCAGTGTAGGTTTCGTACCAGTTAGTAGTCTACTTGCTTTCTCCTTCCTTGAAATTTCAAGCTTTATCTACTTCATAGTTCATTCAAAAACCTAAAAGCTATAGTCATTGCGGATCCTACTTAGCAAAAATGTTAGGATCGTTGTGTGATTAGTCCTGTTTCATGGATTTGTGGAAAATTGCATGCTCAGGATCATGAGAGTGTGGCACATGTTGATTCTGCTCACTAGAGGTGATGATGCTAGCTGCAAAGTGAGATATAATGCAAACTTACTCAAGGTGATGCTATCTTGAAAGGCCACTGGGAGGAAATGGTGCCTTCCCCAGGCGGTAGGTGGGGAGCCTTGAGACCAGTAGGGATATAAAGGTTTGATAGTGTTGATGCTTCTGAGGTGAGATCAAGGAGAAACAAGGGAAGCAATTGAAATTTGTCTTTCTTGATTAAACAAATCCGGTAATTTAGCTTTCAGAAGCCACCTTTGGGGATGTTTTATTGCAGCTTTCAGCATATGGTGGGCTAGAACTTTGAAATCCCACTGCCAGAAAAGCATCTTTGAATTCTGATGTTACTATGAAAAAATGCACGCAGTATCAGTTATAAAAATGTTTGGCTTGCTGTGGAGAAAAGGGACAATATGAGTGAAATGTTCAGAATGTGACAAAGGGCAAAGGTGGGCAGTGAGCAGACGTGGCATGAGGGTGGGAGCAGAAGTTGCTACATCATTCATGGTATTTAGCATCAGCCAGACCATGAGGAGGAGGACTTACCTTCCAACTTTTTCTAATGGGAGATGAGAAATGCACCCAAACCTCCCAGTTTCATATCCTACATTTTTAATGAAATGAAAACGAAACTGTGCTCCCACAATTTCTAAATGGGAGAAAGACTTGAAAGAAAATTTGAATGCATCTGTCCCACCACCCCAGTCATATTTTGGAAAGATGCACCTGTTCTCTTAGTCCTTTTAAATCAGCAGAACTAAATGTTAAAATAAATCCCACACTGACTTTTTTCTTTTTGTTTGCGTTTTTCATTTGGCCCCTGATTTAAAAGACAAAAACAAAACAAAAAAAAAGCACCACCTTTTTCTTTCAATCACCTCTGAGGCTTGGCGTCAGGTCTGCTCCTGGGCCCTTCCTGTATTGCCCGGGTTCCTTGCTTGCTGTCTTTTTCCTGCCTGCTCCATCTTGCATTCCAGGCAGTTCTGCCGAGCTGAACAGAAAGGGAAAGTAGTCTTCCCCTCTGTCTTCCTCTCCAGGAAGACCCAGACTGCAACTGACTCAGAATCAGGTAAACATTACATTACATTCTTCTCTCTGCCTTTAACTGGTGCAGCTCTTTTAACAGAACATACAGCAGTTACACAGTAAACTGGAAGAGGTTAAGCACTTCAGCTATTTGTTGTATATGCCATTGATCAAAAGGATTTCATGATACTCAGGAGTTTGTGCATATTCAGCACCACGTGAGGAGGTTGAAAAAGTTATGTAGGAAGGTGGTAGTGTTTGTTTGTTGAGGTGCTGCAGATAAGTAGCAGTAGCAGCACCCTAGGAGAAGCATTAATAGCACTGTTAGCTTTTTTTTTTTTTTAAGGCACTGCAAGCGAGTAGCTTGGTAAGTCCTTTGTATGGTCTGAGGATATTATGTTTGCTTCCCACTTCCTCACTAGGGGAGGAGCCTGTTGCAGTCTTGGGGTAGCTATCTTTCAGGTGCTTTCGTGAGGCAAGGAGTGCCTGAAGACAGACAGTCACCTGCCTGAGGTCAGAGAGCAAGGAATTGCATTCTGATGTTCCAAACCTCCTCCTAACACCGAGGGCAAAAGAAAATTATCTGTCAGACAGCCTGATTTTGTTTTTTGTCTTGAGCTGTGATGTGGGTAATTACAGGAAAAGTAATCTAACTTCTTCTTGCTTTATTTTGCATTAGGTGAAATCCCAGACAGAGATGAGGAAGACTCCGGTGTCTGAAGCCAGGAAAACACCTGTAACTCAGACTCCAAGTCAGGCCAGCAGTTCGCAGTTCATCCCCATTCATCACCCAGGAGCCTTCCCCCCTCTTCCTAGCCGGCCAGGTAATTTGTGGTGTTTGTTCAAAGTGAGATGTTACTGTTGACTATGAAGAAAAACCTGTAATATTAGTTGTTATAACCTCTGAAGGTGGTAGCTGCTTTAATGAACAAGCATTCCCACATTGAGACTCTTACAGCCTAGTAAAGGATAGGTGTAGCAGAACTGAAACAAAATGAATAAGATTCCTTATGCATCTGAATCAAGATCTGTCATGAAATCTGCTACCTTCTTGTTTAGTGGGTACAAGATCAAGGCACTTCACAGGAGGTTGTTTCAGTAGTTAGTCAAAACATGACAAAGACTTCTGCAAGCCCAGGAGAACGCGTTCTCTCTGCATAGGACTATTATAAAAGATCAGTCACACTGCTTTCTTCTTTATAGCTCAGTTCTTTTGTAGTGATGCTCACGCTGCAAGCTGTTACTTGTGTGGTGTCATCTGCTGTTGTAGCTGCATTGCATGCTCCCATTTTGTTGAGGAGTGTTCCTGCCATGCCTTGCTGTCCATCTTTGCTCGCAGAATAGCAAGGAGCAGCATCATTCCAGCAGCTGCTCTGTGCAGTTGCTAAATAAGACAGAAGCACCTCCCTTTTTCTAAAGTCACCACGAAATCTGGCTTGTCGTAGACAGAATTAAAGCTTCCTTCCAAACCTGGCTTTCTTGAGTGAGCTAAGGGGAAGAAATTGATCTTGCGGCTGTGAGGATTGGTTTGCTCACCATCTGTCTGCTTATCTAAATTAATCCTGAGACTAGTTATCCTGTGGGAGGAGGCAGGAGACTTATTGATTGCTTTTGTTTCTCAAAATGTGTGACTGAGGGAGTAGGAGCTTCAAAGGTAACACATCAAAAACACCACAATGGTGAGTGAGAAAGTTAATGGAGGAAAACAAAAGCACAGAGATAAAGGGATGGAAATCCTGCAGTTCTCACAGATACTGCTGTGACAGGCTGTTATCAGCACCTGGAATACTGGCAGTAAACTTGAGAACTGTGATTGTAACTGTGTACTTGCAAAGGCAGAAAAGGACACTAGTGCATATATGGTGTTATTTCTTGTACTCATAGTGTAAATATGCAAAATAAATTCACAACAGTTTCTTCTTGAGGAAGCTGTCTGGTATGAGAAACTGCAATGAAAGGCATATTTTCCTTTTGCAGGGTTTCCACCTCCAACCTATGTTGTCCCTCCTCCTGTGGCTTTCTCCATGAGCACAGGGTATACCTTCCCAGGTGGTGTTTCTGTCCCAGGAACCTTCCTCCAGCCCACGGCTCACTCGCCTGCAGGAAACCAGGTGCAAGGTGGGAAACAGTCCCACATTCCTTACAGCCAGCAGCGGCCCTCAGGACCGGGGCCTATGACCCAGGGACCTCAGCAGACACCGCCTCCTTCCCAGCAGCCCCTCTCATCTTTACCAGCTCAGGCAACAGCACAATCTGCAAGCCAGTTACAGGTCCAAGCTCTGGCCCAGCAACAGCAACAACAGTCCCCAACAAAAGCTGTGCAGGGCCTGGGGAAGAGTCCGCCACACCACTCTGGGTTCCAGCAGGTAAGCTTTCCATGAATCTCCAAGGACAGTGACTTCACCACTTCCCTGAGCAACCTATTCCAGTAACTCAGTGCTTCTTCTGAGATTTTTCCTAATTTCCAATCTGAACCTTCACTGGCACAACTTAAGGCCATTACCTCTTGTCCTGTTGCTGATATCTGGGAGTAGATGCTGACCCCCACCTCACCACAGCCTCCTTCCAGGCAGTTGTTAAGAGCCAAAAGGTGCCCCTGAGCAATTGTTCTCCAGACTGACCCATCCCAATTAGCTGCTCCTCACAGTATTTTCATTTATTCCCTTCTCTGGACATGCTCCAGGGCCTTCATATCTTTCCTTTAATGAGGGGTCCAAAACTGAACACAGCACTCAAGGTATGTCCCCACCAGGGCTGAATAGAGGGGATGATCAACATCCTGGTCCTGCTGACTATGCTATTTCTGATACAAGCCAGGATGCTTGGGACACTCCTGGTTCATGTTCTGCCAGCTGTCAGCTAACACCCCCAGATTCTTTTCCTCCACAAAGCTTGCCAGCCACTCTGCCTTAAGCCTGTAGCAACACATGGGATTGTTGTGACCAAAGTGCAGGACCCAGCACTTGGTCTTGTTAAAGCTCATACAGCTGGGCTCAGCCCATTGATCTAGACTGACTAGATCCCTCTAAAGGGCCTTCCTGCTCTCAAGTGAATTTATACTTCTTCCCGGCTTGGTATCACCAGCAAACTTACTGAGGGTGCACTCAATCCTCTCATCTGGATCATCAGTAAAGATACTAAACAGGGCTGGCTCCAACACTGACCCCAGAGGAACACCATTAGTGACTGGATTATCTTTCAAAAACTGTTGTTAAGAATCTTATTTTGGAATTTTGATCTGTAAACTTCTGGGAGAATTTGATAAACAGATGAAGTTTAGGGGGCATGAACTTATGGTTCTGAATTAAGAGGGAAGTTGGGTACGTGGTAATCTGCTTTATCTGTTTCTGTTTATGGACAGGGTATGAAGGTGATGTTTCTGAGATGCTTCTCTTGGGTCTTTGTAAATATGTCTCACTTAAGTGTGAGAATGGAGTCTGAATCTTACTCTTTCTGTTGGGCTCAGTTCCCTCACACTTAGTTCTGTATGTACGTGCTTGACAAAATCTGCATTCTGGCCTGTCTGACCTTACAGGCAAGACCCTCTTGTTGTTCTGGACAGCAGTTCAGTACTTTAATAAATGTGCTGTTAAGTGCTGGCTTCAAGTAAGGATTATGCTTGACTATTGGCACATAGCTTGTTGAGGCTAATATGCCTATCGAGTCTGAATGTTGGTGAGTAATGTAGCAAATTAGAATGCCTGTAATATATCTGTAATGGGTTGGCTAGAACAACAGTTTGAATGAATTTAGGCATTCAATTAATATTAATTGTTCCTACCTGCTGATGAAAGCATGTGTCTTTGCCTTAGTTTCCACAGACAGACTCATCAAAGCAGCTCTGGAACCTGCCTCAAGTCCAAGGTTCACTGGGGAAGATTATGCCAGTAAAGCAGTCCTATTACCTGCAGGCCCAGGATCCTCTAAAATTGTTTGAACAGTCATTACAGTCTCCTGTGATGCAACAGCAACCTCTGGAGAAAAAAATGAAGCCTTTCCCAATAGAGCCATATAACCAGAACCCCTCAGAAGTCAAGGTGCCAGAATATTACTGGGACTCTTCCTTTGGCATGGCTGACAATAGGGTGATGGCACAGCAGTCTAATGTGGAGCGCAGGGGAAAGCGGCAAGGAGTCTTCCGTCCAGAGCAGGATGCTGTCTCCAGGATGACCTTTGAGGTAAAGATCTGTATTACAAGTGAAAAACAGTGAGGTTCTGGCATTGCTGACAGCTCAGGCAGGAGAGCTGTGTTTAGGAGTCCCCTCTAGCCCCAGGCAGGTTACTGAGTGTATTTAGTGGGGGGCTGGATGTTGTTGTTGGTAAATGGGATCCTGGCAAATGGTACTGAATTTGCCACTTCAGTGGGCTGTGTTGTGGGATCAGACTCTTGAAGATTTAAATCAAGGAGGTGCAAGTTCTGCTCAGTGTAGATATAGATGCTGATCTCTGTACTGTGTCTGCCAGGTCAAGAAATGTGGCAGCTGACAGGGGAAATTCTTGTCTGGCACCTGATGAAAACCATCCAAATAATTGCAATTGAGTTATTACCCTTTAAATAAACTCTTGCCACCCACAGAGTACCTTGAGTGTGTTGAATAGTTTGGCTACTGCAGCCTCAGCCTGGGCTACAAATCAAGGGTGGTAGGAGCAGCCCCATTGTGGGATTTTTTTTTTCTTTGCTTTTCCTCCTCTGCAAATCCCACCATGCAGCAAGAGAGCTGAGCGACTCCCTTCCTTAGCTCTTGATTGCACTGATGGAATACTTTGCTTCTGTCTGTGCAGTTGTGCTTCATGCTGCAGTTTATAAAAAGCCTGCCATCTTTGTTATTTATTAACGGTCTCGAGTTGTCTGGAAGTGCTTCTAATGTTGTTTATAAGGAAACTTAAACAGAGGCTTTTTTAAACCTCTGGTCAGATATGTCTCTGTAGATGCACTCAATGTTCAAGAGATCAGCTGGGATCACTTAGCTTATCCTTCAGGGAGAAAAACCAGACAATATCCAGGAGACTGCCTCTATCCTGATGTCAGGCTGTGGCTTTTAGATGGAGAGTGGGTCAAAGCCTTGTTCTCATCCCTAAAAGGAAAGCATTGCCTTGGTGCAAGCACACTGCATACGGATAGAGACAGTGTCCACGGTGCTTGTTTTAGGCATCCCTTTCCAAATCTTGGGATGCCAAGTTTTACTTGCACTTGGCAGGGTGTTTTTTTGCCTGGTCTGTGGAGCTCTGCTGTGGTGTAGTAGCCATGAGCAGAGAAGTGAGTCTTAACAGGATTTCAGTTCCACAAGCAGAGGAAGGAAGATGCAAATGCAACCATAGTTGAAACCTAAATTACTCACAGCTCTGGAAGAATAATTAAAGATCTTATCAGGAAAAATAAATCATGTTCATTGTCCTTAAATGTAAAAAACAGGTTTTGGTATTTGTCAGTAATGCAATGGGAAGCACGTGCTGTGTTAATTAAAAGTAGCTGCCCATCACTTTGGCTGTACCACTTACTTCACAGGCAGCTGCAGCGCTCCTGGCACATGTTAGGCTGGTTTTGTTTTCTGCTCAGTGTTTTCTCTGTGCACCTCCACACCTGTCTGTTGCACTCTTCTCATCTCACCCTTCTGCATGCTGCCCTCTGCACTCCTCACAAGTCTGCCTCTCCCTCTGCTCTCTCGTCCTGCTTTGCTTCAGCCTCTCTCAGCTCTTGCTCTTCCCCGTTCTGCCTTCTGTTGTCTCACTGTGCTCGTTTCTGTCACTAGGACCCCAAGAGCTCCCCTTTGCTTCCTCCGGACCTGTTAAAGAGTCTGGCTGCCTTGGAGGAGGAGGAAGAGCTGATTTTCTCTAATCCTCCTGATCTTTACCCAGCTCTGCTGGGGCCTCTCGCCTCTCTTCCTGGACGAAGCCTCTTTGTATGTATTTGACTTAATACTGCTGCTTCTCTAACTGGCATCTCTTTCTTCTGTGAAGTTGTAAGAAATGGGAAGTTACTTTCTCCTCCCCATTCCTCCCCTCCACCTCCTCACCATTGAGTCAGTCTCTGTGTGAGAGCTCAGACCAAGGCCCCTGGCTCTGGATAACTGCAGAGGTGACTTAGCACAAAGTACAGCTCTTTGTCCACGTCCGGAGAGCAATCAGTGTAACTGGGACTTCTTTTTTTGTCAGCACAGTTCACGGGAAAGACACAGGATTGTCATTTAACATGCCTGTTCTTCTGCAGTTGTTTGGGGTTGGTAATAAGGATGTATATGGTGGAAGTCATCAGAACAAGAGTGTCTTTTGTTGTGAGGATTGCATAATGGCAGGGGGAAGCCACACTATTAAATGCAGAAGAGACTGTAAAAGGGCCAGATGGTTTTAGAAGAAAACTGCAAGCAATTGTCCAAATAATCAGTAACTCCTATATCAGTACAGTAAGTTTTGACAGATTACTGTATGTGTATGTATTCCCAGTTCAGTAGCTAGAGGGCCTCTGAGCTGCTGAATTTTTACATTACCTCTGAAAATGCAGTAAGCCTTTCTTCTATAGCTAGGAGCAAACTCATTAAACACGTATTTTGGAAATGTGGTGGTAATAAGGAAGAGTTTTTTGTGGCTTGACATGGAATTTCTGCTTAATAACTCCATTCCTCAGGTTTTTCTACATGTCATTGCAAGGAGCCAGTAGCAAAGCAGGCACCCATTGCTGTCGTCTTAAATTTGCTAAGAAACTAATAAATAGCTGCTTCTTCAACAGCTTCCTTTGAAGCTCTTACGATTGCTGTCTGCTGTCAAAGGAAATACTTCTCTGTGCAAGCTGTGTGCATATGCAGAGTGTGAATTTTGTCTGCCTTTTAAAACGTGTTTTCAAAGTAATGAGTTGGCACTTTGAAAGCCTAACAAGCTAGGAGCTGCTTGCCAAGGAAACAAGGCTGTTTGTCTCAGGCTTACAGGACAAAAGCAAAGATATTCCAGATAGTAAGATGACGGTAGAGAAGGAAAACTAATGCAGGTTTTTGTTATTGGAATAATAAAATCTGATACGTCAAGCTGGTTTGAGTGCAAGAGAACTTTTGTTTGGAATGAGCCTACAGATGTAATTCTGGATCATACGTGGTTTTAATTGATTTTACTGATTCTGTGACTTCAGTGATCCTGATCCTAAATTCAGTGGTGTTCATTGTCTGACAAGCAAGCTTCAGAATGTTGCTGTGATTTGTGCTTTGGTGATAACCAGTTTCTTCCCCAAATAGGTTTGCTTCATGTCTGTATTTTTTTTATTACCTAATGATATTAAGAGCTGAGGAAAGAAGCTGAAAAACATTAGGCTGCAAATAACAGCTGTATGGGAGGGGGTGTAGATGATGGAATGGGTCATGGAAAAGGCCACGATATCTTAACATGAAACCAGGGGAAGCTTTGGAACCTGTGCTGTAAATACTAGGGCTTTTCAACTGTAGTCATTTTTAATGAAAATGAGAGAGCACTAGATGAGGCTTGCACTGTTTAACACGATTAAATTCACAGCTAATCTTACTAAGAGTGTACAGGAGTATTCAAAACTGAAAAGTCCTGTCAGTGAATAGCAACATACAAGGGTCTCAGCAGGTGTGGGTGAGTTCTCACGTCACTGGAAAGGATCCTGTCTCACTGACACAGCCATAGGTTTGGTAGCTTTGGTAGGAATGTCCCCTGTAGACGTGTCAGACCCAAAGGCACTTAGGATTCTAAAAGCTGTTCTGTTAGCAGGGTTTGCCTGAGACACTCACCTGTCCCACTTGATTTTGGGCAATGATTAGAGTTAGAAAGGAAACTTGTGATCTTCTGTTTTTTGCTTGGTCACCTCATCCTCCAGGGTACCAAGGCTGAAATACAAGAGACCTTAAACACGACCAAGTATACTTTGGTAGCTCTTCATAGCTTACTTTCCTCCTGCTCACTTTGCTGAACACTAACTGCTCTTCCACTTTTGGTTTTTGAAGAAGTCCCTGTTGGAGAAACCGTCAGAATTGATGTCTCAGTCGTCGTCTTTCCTGTCCCTCAGTGGCTTTTCTCTTAACCAGGTACGTGATGACCAAAGTTGGAAGCCTTTATGCTGTTCAAACTTGCCTTTAAGCTAGATGTGTAGGCACATCCTTTGGTACAAACTAATGGCAAGCACCAAGGAGACCCACATGCCTAATTTTAGTCCGTATGAGCAAGATGATCTTTGCCTCCTATTGTTTTTGAAAATCAACTGTCTTCTGAAATTCATCCTAGCTATAGCTCACAGATGTGCTGTTGAGTCTTGTTGAGTTCCTGGGATGCTTTCAGAGGAATTGCTGAGAGAAAGGGTTCATCCCCAGGCTTTGTGACACACTAGTTTCTTTATTCCTGACTGTTGGAATGCCTCTTCTCTTCCAAGGAACTGCTGAGCAGGGTCTTTTGAGTGGAAGCATAAAAAGTTTATGAAGGCATTGCGATCCAGCAGAAGAAATTCAGAATGTGATGGACTTTGTCAAGTAAATGTTCAAAAAAGATTCTGAGGAATGAGAAAGGTGTTAGAAAAGTGTTTAGATCTGTAACTGCTTCATTTGTGCGACCTGTTCCTCAAATTAATCTTGTACTCAAGCTCTTGCTTTTTTATTTCTTTGCTTTGCAGGAAAGGTATCCAAATAACAGCATGTTTAATGAGGTATATGGGAAAAATATGAATACCAGCACAAAAACAGAGGTCACCCCTTCAGTTGCCCATCAGGAGACTTCGCTATATTCTCTCTTTGAAGGGACCCCATGGTCTCCATCCCTTCCAGCCAGCTCAGGTAATCCTGGCATGAATGTCTCGACTTCAAGAGGATGGGAGTTAATTCTGAACCTACTCCAAGTTAACTGTAACTAGAAATTAAAAAGAAAATCTTTTACGAGGTCTGAAGGTTTCTGTTTATCTTTACATATCCTCTGAAATGTGATGGGATTCTGTCTCTATTGTAGAGTAACAGATTTTAGTTGAAGCAGTTGAGCAGGGTGAAAGTTGCAGGAAGTGTTAAGTCCTGAAATCTTTTCAACTTACGCCTCAGAAGTACTTGGGAGTAGGACTTAATTTTTAAAATGCCTGCTTTTAGTGTTGTTTCCTTGGAAAAAGCAGGACGAACTAGATTTCATAATGCTGATATTTGAAAGAGAAACTGTAAAGAGTGAGGAGTAGAATATGACAGATCTTTTTTTGAAGCAGCCTACAAAGCAAACTAGCTTTTTCTTTAACCATTTTCTGAAGGGCATAAAATACATTAGAATTGTCATGGCTTTACCCTCACTAAAAATCCAGCAGAGTGTGAGAGGAAGGAAGGAGTTAGCTGAGTCTAACAAATGAGAGGATTTTAAATAACTTGTCCCCTGCAGATGTTGCTTGGTCATAGTGAAACTTTTGCAACAAACCAGAAGTGACTGCTGTAAATGAAATGGAGGGAGCTGCAGAGGGCCTTAATGCTAGCAGGGGTAATGGCAGGACATGGTTACAGCTTTTAAGCTTTCACTTCACCTCATTTGAGACCACGTAGCTTCCTGGCACCCTGCTCTGCTGTGTTCTCTTTAGGCAACACTCTCTGCCTGCAGACACTCCCATGTCAGCCTCCTCCTTTGCTCGGTGTTTGGTTCTGGTCTGAATTACTTTCAGATTCACAGAAATGTGAAACTTTCAAATTTGAGTTGTGAACTTGAAGCTCCTTGAGATCTAAAGTTATTTTATATTGGCTTGTGGAGCTTGGAGATAGGATTTTTATTGCTTTGGTTTGAGAAAAGATGCCCAAGAAACTTGGGGAAAGCTTAATCTGTTAGCCAACCCTCTTGAGGTTGTTTTTTGTTTTGCTAAGTGCACGTATGCATTAAACAGTCATTCTGTTTTTTTATATGCACAAACATTTCCACTTAGAATTTAGGAATTTGCATTACACTCATGTGAAGGAATAAAAACAGGCCTTCAGCATTGGAAAAAATGGTGATGGCAGAATGGTTAGCAGCACTAAGAAAGTCAGAATGAGGAAGTTCCTCATCTTCACCTTTTTCCTCTTGCCTTCTAACCATCAGATCACTCGACACCAGCCAGCCAGTCTCCTCACTCCTCCAACCCCAGCAGCTTGCCAAGCTCCCCTCCAACCCATAATCACAATTCTGTTCCCTTCTCCAACTTTGGACCTATTGGGACTCCAGACAACAGAGACAGAAGAATCGCAGACCGCTGGAAAACAGATAAGCCAGGCAAGTGCTGCATTCCAGGCCTGGAAGAAGCCAGCTGTCAGCGTTTGTTTTGCAATAGATTTGTTTGAATTTGTCTCTCTTCCCCATTTCAGCGATGGGAGGGTTTGGTCTGGACTACCTCCCAGCCACGTCCTCATCCTCAGAGAGCAGCTGGCACCAGTCCAGCGCTCCCAGTGGCACCTGGGCAGCCCAGGGCCCCGCTATGGAGGACTCCTCAGCTGTGCTCATGGAGAGCCTAAAGGTGTGTTGAACTGAAGCTGTGCTTGGGCGTGGGTGCTTGCCTATGGAAAGGGTGTGGTGTCATGGGATACAGGCAGTGTGCACTGCGTCTGAGTTCACTGGGACCTTGAAGGTTTTTTCCTGCAGATCCATAGCAGCGTGGGAGGTGTGACCAGTGCTAGGAGATGTCACAGTTCTGCAGTTCTGCTGTTCTTGAGTATTTTGTGGAACAAGAACAGGCTGGCAGAACTGAGAGAAATAACATTTGCTTTGACCAGTCTAAAATTAGTGATTGTTAATGTGCGATAGACTTTTCCGTTCACGAGGCAAGGGTAATCTTCAAGGGGAGCCTCTCTTCAGAAGGCCTTCTTTTGAAGTCTGGGTAACTTTCATGACAGGATAGGTATGAGTTGCAAAGGGAAGAGAGAACACAGAACAGTTTCTGCTTTTTCACCTGAAAGAAAAGGTCTGCCTCAAACCAGGAGGTGCTAGTGTTGACTGTTTGTTTTTAGTCCATCTGGTCCAGTTCCATGATGCACCCTGGACCCTCGGCCCTGGAGCAGCTGTTAATGCAGCAGAAGCAGAAGCAGCAACGTGGACAAGGCGCCATGAACCCGCCGCATTGAGAACGAGGTGGCAACCCTTGCAAACCAAGGCTCCATAAACCATGGCATGTTGGGTTTGCAGGACTGGCCCACACAGTCCTGTGCAGGTGGCAGCCCTCTCTTCTGTTCCTTGCTGTCAGGAGGGCGTAAGTGCTCCACCAACCCACTGAGTGTGCACAAAACGTCTGCAGTGCAAGCAAACAACATCAGGAACTCTCCCAATCCCTGGGCCCTCTGGAGGGAGAGAGGAACTGCTGTTTGTCTCACTCAGTGACCCGATATCACCGCCTCTCACCTTCTCCATCGTGCATGTCCCCAGCCACATGGGAAGCAAAAGCTGAGAACGAAGGGCAGATGGGAGAAGCTAATGAGAACTTCTCAATCCTTTTCCTCTCTTTGGGGATATAAAATAGGAATCCATTAATGATTGCTTTGCTGACTGAGAATGTAGTTGAAATTACTCCTAAACATCTTTATTACTATCTCAGTAGTAAGATCACACTGAATTCTTCCGTACACAGATGTGCTTTGTAGTCAGTGTGTAGCAGTGAAAGCCCCAGCTGCTGCTCCAGTCAGAGGTGGTTGGTGGCAAGGTGGGGCTCTATCTCCTGGGCTAGCAAAGGAGTTTCATGAAGGAGAGTCTGGCACTTGACACCACTTCACCTTTCACTCAAAGGCTTTGGCCGGCCCACGGGTGGGTTAGAGACTCCAGCATGAAATGCCCTCCTCTCAGTAGGTGTTTGAGCTGTAATGGGTGACGTGGGGCATTGCAGCACTCTGCTGGACGAGCAA
This sequence comes from Lagopus leucura, assembly GCF_019238085.1. Classification (NCBI taxonomy): domain Eukaryota; kingdom Metazoa; phylum Chordata; class Aves; order Galliformes; family Phasianidae; genus Lagopus; species Lagopus leucura. The sequence continues at coordinate 2,658,234 of NW_024962266.1, read as the reverse complement.
GTTAACTGCTATGGGGTTTTAAATTAATGTTTGATTCCTGTACATTTTACTGTAGCAAAGTGGCTAGCCCCGCAAAGGGCAGGCTGCTCTGTGCATTCACAGCCTGACTCATTTTAATAGGTAGGTAGAAAGCTTTCAGTGTTTTTCATTTTTTCTTTCTCTCCCCATCCTTCCATCTTTGCTGGATGCTAGTAGTTTTATCGCCAGTGTGCAACATCTTGCAGAAAGTAATCAGGAGTCCAGCAGGACTGGGTAAAGACGACAGTCAGCCTGGACAGTGTGGAGTGTACGAACCCCACAGGCATACACCAGCTCTGCAGAAACCCGTCCCCCGCCCTCCCAGCAGCAGCCCTCAACTTCCAGTTCTAGAAGGAGATCTGAGGTGCCACGGACACGCGTGTGTAACCCGCGCACGGAAGAAGCATAGTGCTGTTCGCATATGAAAAGGTGCAGAAGGGAAAAGAAAATGTTTTATTTGCTATTTATTTAGGGGGAAGGAAGACTGGAAACGTCATTAAAGAAAAAGACAGCATTTTTGTTAGGTTTCCCAGGGAAGCGATCTCAATGTCCGTTTGCTGTGTTTAGCAATAGGGGTTTGTGTGATGATTCAGGATCTCTGGGCTGTAAGTCAGCTGCAAAGCAAAGCACACGCAGGAGCTTAAGTGACACTGGAGTCCGGGCGGCCCCAAAGAACGTAAAAAGGGAAAACTGAGGCCCAGTACCCTTCTGAGGGCGTGAGCAGCTCCCCCACGTTCTCCACCTTCGCAACATCACTGTTCTTTGTTGCATTTTGAAGATGTATTTCCTTTTAAAAAGTCCAAAAAGTGAAGTTTCCACCCAATGCTAATACTGACTAAGCCCCCCCCCCTTCCCCATCCCAGCCCCTCAGTTTGTGTATTGAGCCGTGCCCCCGGCTGCGACATTCCAGTGTTAGAAGTGCCGCTGACTCTTGCACCTCAGCGAGCTGACCAGGTTCACCACCTCACTCCTGGCAGTGCCAGGTCCCAACGCACTGCTCCACTTGTGCATGAGAACCCGGTGTCAGGAACACGGCTGGCTCTTGGCTGGGACTCCCATCCCGCCCTCCGGCGCCCTGGGGAGCGAGGGAAGGGACCCCAACAGAAACTGGTTTGTGTCGTAAGCTTTTTTTGTGTTTTTTGTCTGTCTGTGCAAGAACTGCAGCTGCTGAAATCAGCTTTGCCTTTAATTAAACCATGTTCTCTCCATCCGGGTCTGTGTGTTACGTTTATTTCCCCATGTAATTCAGCTGCAGGCTTTGAAAAACACGTTATTTTTCTGGAGAAATTGGAAGAAGGTTCGAACTTTAATTTTTTTTTTTTTTTTCCAGTTTGAAAGAAAATTAAATAAATTGCAGAGATTCTGGCTTGGGCTCAGTGCAAATAATTGGATCGTGGTTTTGTGCTGTGCTGTACAATGTGCTTTATGTATGGAACCAAAAGGCTGGGATGGTAGCAGCTTCCAGAGCTTAAATCTGATTAGAGCACAGGCAGCAGGAGCTGAAGGACACACAGCCTTCTGCTGTGGCCCTGCTGTAAATCAGGATGGCACCTGCACTGCTCCAGTTTTGAGAGGTTGTGAGGTTGGTTGTTTTTTTTTTTTTAATCCAGAGTAAGTTCCTTTTAAAATAAATATGAGATTTAGGTAATGCAGTTGTATAGGATAAGTGTTGATTGGTGCAGGGTGAGGCTGCATGGTGTCTCTTATTTCGGCTCTTGAGGCTAGCAGTGATGTTTTAAGGAAGTAGATTCTCTTTGCAAGCTCCTGGTCCAAAGCTTTCCAAGCTCCCCAGTCTGTTTTTCCCTGCTTTTCCATTGATTTTCACAGAACCACAGCATGGCCTGAGTTGAAAAGGACCACAATGCTTATCTAGTTCCAACCCCCTGCTATGTGCAGGGTCTCCAACCAGCAGATCAGGCTGCCCACAGCCACATCCAGCCTGGCCTTGAATGCCTGCAGGGATGGGGCATCCACAGCCTCCTTGGGCAAGCGGCTGATTTACTTTGTGGAAGCTCTGCCCAGGGCAGGTGAGTGGGGTAGAGCTGCTGCTACCAAGCCTGATGGTAAGCAAAGTCCTTGGGACTGACTGTACTCCTAGCAGGGAGATTGCTAGTGACTTTTTTTTTAATGTGTTTTATACATAGCAACACAAAAGGTAACACACACACAAAAATGAAGATTTTAATACATGTAGCAATAATATTCTAGGTCTGTTTTCAGATGCAGTGATTAATGTGGGAACTTCTTAGTTGCAACATTTGAATTCTTAATTTCTTTCAGTGTCCATGTCTCCTTACACTTCTGAAATCAGATCTCTGGGTCTTTAGTGTTACCATCACAAACAAAAGCAGAGGGGAAGATGCCTATCTTGCCATTGCATTGCCCTTCCAACCAGTCTTCATTCACTGCAAGATAAAATTGACACCATTTTTATCACCCTAGGGATGTGCAGGAGCACGATTACCCATTTTTAAGATCATCTGCAGGTAAATAGCCTGGTGGAGAGGTGACAGGAGACAGGGAGGAGGAGTGCAGAAGAGAAAGAGACAGCAAAGTTTATGAGGTAAGAAAAACCTCAAAAGAAAAGCAGCCAGGAAAGGGTGCCAAGTGAGAGGAATTGGAATGACAGCGCTCTGGGCATGGTGCAGGGTCAGAAGGAAGCAAGAATACACTGATCAGCGATCTTGAAGACAGCTGAAGTGAAACTCTCCCATCTTGCAATTGTTAGGACAGCAGGTTGTGTGTCCTTTCCCTTGGCTTCCACCTGCTGTCCCTGTGACGTTTTCTGACTGGTCTGAAGCCTTTGCATTCGATGCAAACCTTCTCGCCCCATTTTCCACCTGGAGGTGGCAGACTGCAGTTTGTTACCTTTGGATAAAACAAGTATCACATCTCCAGCCTGAAACTCCAGGTCTTCAGGCTGTGTGGCCTCGTAACTGTACTGTGCTACTACTTGGGTTGGTCCCGTCTCTGCTGTTGCCTTCTGCGACTCCTCTGGTTTGCTGTCAAGTAAAAATCCCTCTCCCTAGGGCAGGAAAGAAGCTGGTGAAGTCACCCCGTGGCTTCTGCTTTGCACCAGAAAGTGGCAGATGAGCTCTGCTTAGGCTTCAGCCTGTGCCAGTGAGCCCCTTGTCAGCACCAGCAGAAGAGCTGGTCGCTGCTGCTGACCTCTGTGCAGTCACACCACACCGTCAGGCACCGATCCTTGCTGTGGTTCCATGCTGCCTCTAGGTTCTGCGTGCTCAGAGTCACCAGCTCTCTGCTAACTGCAGGCTTGTACCTGGGCACCGGAGGAACAGGTAAGGGGACAGCCACAAAAACTCAGCTCCTGCAGCAGGCAGTTCTCACCTCAGCATTGTGTGCTCAGGCTGCAGCTCCAGCTTGTCGCAAACCAGGTCCAGGAGCTCCTTGTAGGACAGGTCTGGCTTGACTTGCGTGGCAACTGTGTATTTGTAATGCACCTTGAGAACGTAGGGCTTGGGGACGGCCGGTTCGGTTTCCTGCAGGTGGGGAATTGAGGCGTCAGGGATCTCCCTGCTCCCACAGCATGGGGAGCTTGGCTATGGGCAGGGAAAGGAACTGGGGCATAGGACTGCTGAGTGACAGCTGAGCTCAAGAAACCATCTCACTGAATGCTGGCAGTCCTCAATACTTCTGGAGCAGGCCACCAAAGCCATGCTGCGCGTGTGGCTGGTTGCCTGCCCTGGGTTTGGCCTGGCAGTGAATGCAGCAATGCACTGGGCACCTAGTGACCGCAGTGTGGCTTCCCAGTGAGTGGGCTCAAGGTGTGCCCCCACCCCTCTGCACTTGTTCTCATTTGGGATACTGCTTCTCCTGGAAGAGACCTCCCAAGCTGTACATAACGTGGATCTGGGCTCTGCCTTCCACCACAGCACAAGGTCTTACCTTATTGGCTTCTCTCTGCTGCGTTGATGCAACAGGAACGAAGTCTGAGGAGGCAGGATAAGGTAGGTCAACAAGTGGAACAGCATAAGCATTACTGCTGTGGGCTTAAATGTGTTTCCAGATCCTCTCAGCCCTTCAACACCCACTGTCATCTGCAGCAGCACCTCCCAGCCCTGAAGCCAGCTGTGGTTGCTCGAACAGATCGGTATCAGCTGCAATGAGGTTCTTCTGTGGGATTCTTCAGTAACCACTGAGAAAAGAGGTTAGGGCTCTGCCTTGCCTGCTGTATTTCAGGTGCTCACATGGTAGGGCCTGTTCTGTGTTTGTAGGAATTGGAACATTAGGTGGGATGCAGTTCCTCAATGGGCTTTGACATACCAATGCATTTGTAAGCACAAACAGTGATCTGTCTTGCCCACTGTCACATGGCTGCTTCTGGCAGCTAATAAATAACCTTAAATATGGGAATTTGCAGACAAAACAGGAGCCCTAAGCCACACTTTCAGCTGGCAGTGCCTGCCTTGGTTCACCATGTTCAAGTATCTGCGTGGCCCTGGTGCCACCACCCCTGCCCCAGGTGCTGAGACACACCAGCCACATCTCCTTCCTGTAGCTCCCTAGAACTTGGCCTAGCACTAAGATAATCCCAGCTGCCCTGCTTTACGGAGAAGCCTGTAATTCACATTCTGCTCTGGGTCTTATGCAAGCTGGGTCACTTGCCCTGCTGCTTTCCCTAGGCCCTTTTTTCCATTAGCTGCTGCCCTAATTAAAAGCAAAAAGAGGACCTCGAGCTTTATTTTGTTCCATCCTCAGTGCTGCAGTTGCAGTATTGCCTCCTCTTTTAATGCCCGCACCCCAAAAGAAGCAGGGATGGCCCCCAGCCCTGGTTCTCCATAGGACACAGTATAACAAGAGACTGTCCCTACAGCTTCCCCCGTTCCTTCCCTCCTTACACTGACCTGGTGCTGGCCGCCGGGGCCTTGGAGCAGTGCTGCTGGGTGGCTCAGGGATGTCAAGCTCAGGTGGGGCTTCGTCCTGTGCCGATAGGAAAAGGGCAGCACTGGCACTCAGCATCCCTAGGGGAGCAGGTACAGTCCCCGGGGTGCTGCTGCCTTGGGGACCCCCTCCTGCCACTCGAGGCAGGAGTCCTGGGGCTGAGTTCTGCCTACTGTCCATTGATTTGGGGTGGAACAGGGCAGTTCTGGTCTCTGTGAGAGCAAACAAGGACAGTTTTTCAGAAGACAGTGCCATTTAGGAAGCAGTGTCTGATGAGTATGTCCAGACCTGTTTTCTCAAGGTGTGTTTGGAGTTTTGAATCAGTGAATTGCAGGGTGAATTCACTGCCCCTTCACCTCCCCAGTGCTACCACCTCCCTCCCCAGGGATCATCAGCATGGTGTCTGCACAGATTTTGCAGGCTCTGAGCTTGTGCTGAAAAGGCCATAAAACCAGGCGTCCCACAGCATTGAAAGGAAGAAAGGTTTGAGGCGTGGGTCCTGCTGGGTGATCTATGTGATGTCCTGGGGCCACCAGCTTCTCCTGGGCTCCTTACCTGGACGTGCAGCTTGTGCTGGAGCTCCATGGGCTCAAGGAAGTTGCAGGGGACAATCCCTTTCTGCAGGGAAGAGACAAGGGAGGAGCATTGTTGGGACTCAGGGGTTAGTGGCTGCCTGGGGTGAAAAGGTCGTCTAGTTTCAGCCCTGTGAATAGCCTTGGATCATCTTGAGATGATTACTTGACCATCCAGGAGACTGAAGATAAGGGAATGATTTCTGTGTGGTACTTATGATGGGCAGCTTGGGCACACGTGGTCAGGCAAGCAAAGCAGCACATCTGGCCCCTGCCTGGTAGGAGCAACAGGAGCAGGACACCAGGAGGTTCCTTCTACCAGCCTATAGCCATCTGCCCTCAGATTTCAATACAGGATGCAGGGAAACTGGGTTCAGAAACCCCATAATTGCCCTACCAGTCCTCTGTAGTCCCTTTGTGCCAGCAGACCCCCATACCTTCCCATTAAACATCACCGTAGCCCAGTTGTCCTTCTCTTTCTTCAGAACAAAGACGATGTTTCCAGGCAGGACCTGCAGCTCCTCAGCAGTTTCAGGTATGAACTCATACAGGACGCGGTGCGGCTGCCCTTCAAGAGCCCTGGAATGGAAGCCAGCATCATGTCAGGAGGGGAGGTGATGCCGCTGTTCTACCTCACAGGGGGCCTAAGCTCTGCTCCCTCATTTCTCTCCTCCTCTCTCCCACTGGTTCTGAACACTCAGCTGGATGGTGCAGGACATGGCTGCACCAGGCTGTTTGTTAGCAATGCTGCTGATGTTTCATCCGACCTACCTGAGGATTTCCAGTGTCTTGGGCCTGGGTGGAGGCCCAGAAGCCTGTGAACAAGAAGACAGAAGGAAATCCGTCATAATCTGGAGGATTTGGGTTGCTTCGCAGAAACGTCCTGCAGTCCTTTCCCGTGCCTGTCGTCCTCCCTGCGTGGGTCCCTCCTTCTCTCACTGGTATCAGGTCATCAGTTTCCTTCTCCACTCAGCCCTTATGAATCTTACGGGAGGGTTTGTCACCTCCCCGAGCTCCCAAAGGCCCACCCATGGCTCAGGGCCTGGCTTCCCCATAACCTCAGCTCAGACATGAGTAGGCTTGGGCTGTGACCTCTGGTGAAGGAAGCAGCTGAGATGTGGGAGTAGCTTCCTCCTCACTCTGGCCGTGGTAGGAAGTTTGGGGTGGTGACGCTGCTCTTTGCTCACCACTCTCATCCAGATGTCCCCCACCCCCAAGTATGCCCAAAGCTCTGCTTGGTATCCCTGTGTATGCTTGAAGCTCTCTGCACCACATGGACTGCAGGGCATTGATTCCTTACCTGCGGTTGGAGGGGAGCAAATCCTGAAAAACTGTCCTTGTCCACCACGGATGCCACCACCTACAGCCAAAGGAAGACATGCTGTGACTTGGTGCTCCTCTTAGACCTCTGATCTCTGACATCCACTGTCCTCCTTTGCTTCCATCCAAGTCAACCTCTTTGGGTGTGGGTGCTCTGGGTTTGCTTTCCGTGGCAGCGCTGGCACTGGGGTGTCCATTCTGCCTCCCAGTGCCTGAGCTTGAGGGTGCACCCTCGTGCTTGGACCTTCCACAGTAATGTGGGAGAAGCCCTGCTCAATTGTCTGAGCTGCTTCAGGCTGAGCAGAGCCAGTACTGGAGGTTACTTGCGGGTGTCAGATTTTAAATAATTCCTTTTTTTTTTTTTTTAATTCCCTTGTGCACCAAATATCTTGGCTCGGTTTGAAGCTCTGGTGGGACCTTCCCATCTCACCACTGAGTGACCATCCCTCACTTCTCATTAAGGAAAGTGAAAATGGGCCATGCTGAGCCACACAGATAAAAGGGTGTTTCTGTGAGCTTAACTCTGCTATTCCTACATAGTCCTGGTGCCTGCAGCATCCCCAAGGTTTGGGCTGGCTTTGCATCTCTGTGCTCAGCAAGCACAGCTCAGTTCTTGGTGGCTGTAAGGCAGAGAGGGCAATCGGCATCTCTCTTCAGCCTGCAGACGTGGCTAGCATTAATGCTCCTTTCTTACCATGGCTTTTCCCAGGTAGTCCTTCTTCTCCAGTTGAGCAACTTGCTTTTCGTTTGGTCGAAACAGCTTCCCTGTGGGAATTGCCACTGGCTCATAGAGCTTCTGCTTCTGAAGCAGGGAGAAATCAAAGAACCATTAAGGTTGGAAAAGCCTTTTAAGATCATCTAGTCGTGGACCTCCATAGGCAGGCACTGAGCTGAGACCTGCTGCTCCTCACCAAGATGGCTTCCATTGCCCTGTCAATCTTGTTGTGCTGGGGCTCACTCTTTGAGCTCATTGCCAGTGTCAGATGCTCCTCAGCTTTCTTCCAGTCCTCCGTGGTCGCATACACCAGTGCGATGTTGTAAAGGATCTGCAGAGGGATGGGAGCCAGAGAATGGTCTTTTAGAGGCACTAGACCCTTGCTGTGGGTGTTTTTTGCTACCCTGATGACATCTTGGGTAATACCAGCTCTCTATTCCTACTCTAGCATGCTTGATTTTTTTGCAAGGCATGAATTGTAGAATCCTTCAGGTTGGAAAAGACATCTCAGTTCACCAAGTCCATCCCCATCATGCTCACTAACCACGTCCCTCAGTGCCACATCTTGGACACCTCCAGGAATGGTGACTCCAACACCTCCCTGGGCAGCCTGTGCCACTGCATCACCACTCTTTCGGAGGAGAAATGTTCCTAATGTCCAACCTGAACATCTCCTGGCACAACTCGAGGCCATTCCCTCTCATCCAATTGCAGTTACATGGGAGCAGAGGCCGACCCCACCTCACCACAGCTTCCTTTCAGGCAGCTGCAGAGCAGTGAAGTCTCCCCTGAGCTCCTCTTCTCCACACTGCCCCGTCCCATTCCCTCGGCTGCTCCCCATCGCGCTGTGCTCCACACCCCACGCAGCTCCATGCCATTCTCTGGACATGAAGAGTCCAGTGAAAAACCATTGGGTGCATTTCCCCTGGATTTTGTTGACCGAGACTGAAACACCGTTTGGTTTCCATCACCTCACAAGCGAAGAGCCTGTAGCGCAGCCCCAGGATCTTGTAGTCGATGAGCTGGTTGCCTCGCAGCTGGGCCAGAGCCTCCTTGAAATCCTTCATGGCCATTTCATAGCTGGGGAGGAGAGGACGAGGTAGAGGCTCCCAAGGCCCCTCCACCTCCTCGTGACGGTGTTCTGGTAGCCCACGTAAGCACTTCACCTCAGGGCTGAGTCCTCGGCCCCCCACATTGCCCACGGCTGCTCAGCCAAGAGCCACCAGCTGAACGGGGGGGGGTAAAACCGAAGCCATGCACTCACTTGTGTCTCTTGTAGAAGACGTTTCCCCGCTGGAAGTAGGCCACGGCCAGGTGCTTGTCACAGCTGATGCTCTGGGTGAGCGCCTGCAGGGAGCGGGGCAAGAGGAGCGAGAAGGGAACATCTGCAAGGAGAACTGGGCGACGTGTCCCCGCAGCACTGGGAGCTGTGCCTTACCTCCTCTGCCTCGGCCAGCTGCCCCAGGACCAGGTGGGTGCAGCCGATGTTGAAGCAGATTTTGGCCGGTGGGTTCTGGACGGCGGTGAAGGCCTTCAGGGCCGCGTGCCACTCCTTGCCATCCGCAGCACACACCCCCTCCTGCCACAGCCGGATGGTCTCCACCAGCGACATGATGGACGTGGTGCGCCCAGCCTTCCCCGCGGTGTCTGCCTCCCTCTCCCAGCCCCTCCCGGCTGCACGTCTGCCTTCCCACGGCCCGCCTGGTGTCACAAACCCACCAGGAAGTGGCCCTGGTGGTGTCAGAGCAGCGTGGCCCCGAGATGGGGAAGTGGAACTGCCCTGCTGCTACGGGCTTCCACTTGGGGCTGTGCCTGCATTGCAGCTTCTCCTCCTCGGGTTGTGCTTCTGGGGGCTTTCTGTGGGGGTGCCAGCATTGGAGGGGTTTATTGGCTTGAGGTTGGCCTTGCAAAGCTGTTTGGTGAGTGCTGCAGCCCATCATAAGCGTTTCGTAAGAATCTGAAAGCTGTCAGCAAGACTTTGCCCTTGTGTATTTATTCAGGCTTCCCCATAGATAATGCCAACAGCAGGAGGGAGAGCGTGGAGGAGACTTCTGCTCTACTGCTCAGAAGAAACCTGATCTGCTGAGGGCTGGGTTTGAAGAGTGTGATAGAGCGCATCTGCAGACCTCCGTGCACCCTCATGGCCTCCCTGCAGGGCTCTGCTCTCACACTCCCATCCAGCAATGGTTCCCCCCTGTTGGGGTGCTGCCCTGCTGGCTGGGCTATCTGCTAGCCCAGGTTGATCCCAGAACTGGAGCCAGGGATGTGGGGGAGGATGTAAGATCCCTCCTGTGGAAAGTGCTCATTTCACCTGCATTTTGCACACAGATGAGATCTGAAGCACAGCAAGTGCACATAGCAACTGCTCCTTCTGCTAATTTTAACCTCACATACAGCTTCCAATTTTGAAGCTGTGATAAGCACTGCCTTTCTAGTAACAGAGCAAGCCTCTTGTTCCCCTTTCTCTCAGTTTAGTAGAAGGAGAAACCTATTTGTCTGAAGTGAGGAATGTGGATGTTACCATCTGCGTTGTGAGCCTCTTGAAGCACAAGCACAAGTCACTGAGAGCTGGTAGGAATGGCACAGGACAGCCTGAAATCCAGCGAGTGTGCAGTAGTCGCCTTTAAGTTTGCGCTGCAACAGTATGCATGGTTTTATCATCATTGCTGGAGTGAAGAGACACAAAAAGAGCCCAGATCAGCACTTCCTCGTGTCCTACATCTGCATCTCCAGGGATAGGAGTGTGCCCATCATGTGACGCTGCTCTGGAGGCAGATGGGTGAGCAGGGCCAGCATGATGCACCGTGCTGTGATGTGAGCACAGCGTGCTCCTGAGCTCACTGCCCCTTCCCGTTTCAGTCAGCAGCAGTCAGCAGAAGAGAGGCCTTCCCTCAGCTCTGCCCTCCTACGCTGCGCCTGCAGGCAGGCTCATTTCGTGCATCCCTGAGCACACAGGAACAAAATAAACACATCTTTATAACCGTTCCTAAATACTTCATAGCATACCCTGAGGGGAATCTGGAAAACCTGAAGATTGCTCTTCCGCTGCCTTTCTTAGTCCAATGCCACACAGAGGGAGCCAGTCCACTGTGACTTTGCTTGGTTTTGGAAAGTTGATTACAGGTTCATCCCCTGGAGATGCCAGAGATGAACACAATCCCAACCATGAGATCAGGACTTTCACCCCCTGCAACAACCCTGCCTGTTTTTCTCCTTTAGGGAAGGCATACAGCATCAGTGGCTGGGAACGTCACTCCATAGTTAAAGTCTGAGTGCAGGCAGGGACACCTCTAGCAATCCTGGTTTGGAACATCTCCTGTTGTTTAAATGTCTTGAAACAACCTCAGATTTTCTTGTATGCCACGTATTGCCATGACTTAAAGGAGAAACATCTGCTAGAAAGCAAGCTTAGCAAGATAAATAATGGAGGGGAGAAGCTCTAGGGCTTGCTTTTTATCTTTGGTCAGCCCTTGCATTCAGCTGCCTGCAGAATTAAAAAGAAGTTAGCCTCAAGATATTTCAGACTCCAAGTAAATATTCAGTGACGATTTATTTGTCTGGTCTTTATTACAAAAAAAAAAAAAAAAAAAAAAAAAAAAAAAGCAGATATCAAAAAACAGCAAAGAGTTTACAAGTCCCCCAACCGTTTCACACAACGGAACTGTTGTAAAATGGCAAATGTAAAACTGTGTGTCTCAGTCCTGGCCCTAACCTTCAGTGGTGAGCTGTGGGCTGGGATGCCCAGGGCTTCCTTAATTCCTTTTTAAAATACTCCTCTTTATTTTGGAACTTTCATTTGTCTACTAATGCGCTGTGGTACAGCAGGAATGTCAACTGTCTGGTAAGCCTCAAGACTACGTCCCTTTTCTTCTCCTGTGTAGGATCTTTAGTTCCCAAAATAAAAAGCTTCCTGGACTGGGCTCCAGTGTAAATGGACCTTTAAATTCTAGCATACGAAGTGCAGGAAGGACAGCTCCACCCTCGCTGTGATCTGCCTGCTGTTCACCTGGCCCCTGACTGAGCACAGCACGTCGGAACAGGCCACGAGGTGTGAGGTTAAGGAAAATACCTGGCTTACTGGAATGACGATCGGTCAGAGGGAAGCTGCTCTTTTCTGTCCTACTCACTGCTGTAGGCTCAGAGGCTGACCAAAGGAAACATGGTCCAGTTACCAACGTTTGCAGCTGCCCCACTTTTCAAATATTTATCTTACATCAGAACACTGCTTGGCTAGCAAAAAGGATTAAGACATTGCCCTACGTCCCTCAGCACTTGTGTGGAAAGTCAGGCCCAAATCTGCCATAATTATACACAAATACAAATCAATCTAAACATGTTGTCAATGTAGCTATGCGTGTCACTGAAATGCTCGAGTACCAAATAGTCCTGTTAGAAATAAAATTGCACCTTCATAATTTTCCAGAGTTTAACAAAAAGAGATCACGATATGCATTACTTGTCAGGTACGAAAGAAGCAGCGAGAAGGCAAGCTGAGAGACAGGTGCTGCCCACGGGGCAGCAATGGCATCTGGGTGGGTTTTGCACCAGCATTTCCCACACCACGGAGAGCAAACAGCCATTTGCTGCTGGAGTTAAACCGTTTTCCTGGCAGTCAACACACGGACGATGGACCCCAATCCACCAGCAGCCAGTGCCTGAGAAGAGAAACATGGCAGTGAGCAGCAAGTCGTGGCTACAGACCCAACCAGCTGCTGGTTGGACTTCCCCACCGTATACAAATAAGCACCTTTCAGCAGCTCAAACCCAGAACAACAACAGGGAAGCATGGCTGCATTCATTTTAGGGACAGCAAGTTAACACGCTTTTGTTTCCCTGCCTAACTAAGTTGCAAATTTGGCTTCCCTCAAGGAACGAAATTCTATTTCCTTCCCCTTGAACCACTATGTTGAACTATTTTGTTTGCCCCAGTCTGACTTAAAAAAATACACATAAATCAAACTCTAAATGCAGGATTGTTACTTAAGGAATCAGAAGAATGAGGAAGAACAACAGAACTCTGAACGTGCAGGACTCCTCACTGCGGGAAACGCAGCACTTGGCTGTTGGCACAGTGTGGTTATGGACAACTCCGAGCTGGTCAGAAGGGACAGGTGAGGAAGGAAGGGAGGTGTTCCTTCTCTATCATGAGAGGAGCAGAGTGCTCATCAAGAATGGCTACAGACAAGTTGAAAGCTTACGGGTGGGAGTTAAGAGACCAAGGAAACAAAGGGAGCAAGAAGAAAATGCACTGGCAAAGGAAGCAGGGACAGGTACCCCAGGAGGAGTACAGGGATGCTGCTGGGCTGTGTAGGGGTGGGGTCAGGATGGCTGAGGCCCAACTGGAAGTGGGTTTGGCAAGGGACACAAAGAACAAGAAAGCGTTCTACAGGTACATCAGCCAGGTACTGACATCCTTAGGGGTCAGTACTGGAACTGGTGTTCTTTAATATCTTCATCAGTGGGACCGAGTGTGCCCTCAGCAAGTCTGTGGGTGACACCAAGCTGTGTAGTGCAGACAACGTGCCAAGGGATGGGATGCTGTTCAGAGAGACTTAGATAGGCCAAGCAGCAGGCCCAGGAGAGCCTCATGGGGCTCAACAAACCCAAGTGCAAGGTCTTGCAACTGGGTCATGGCAACCCCTGCTATCAGTGCAAGCTGGTGGATAAAGGATAGAGTGCAGCCCTGATGAAAAGGTCTTGGGGGCTGTAGGGAAACTGCTAGGTCACAATGTGAATTGGTGATTGAGCACCTGGTTGAAGGGGTGTGGCTGGGCCAGGGAGAACAACCAAATTGTTTGCATCTGTGCTTCCCATATGATCAGAAGGGGTGGAGCCAGGGTGGCTCCACCCTGAGCTCACATAAGGGCCAGCCATGGAAGGGTGAGCATCTCTTGGGTTACTTCCTGGGGAATGCTGAGTACTTAGAGAGACTTTTCTCCAGTTTAACTCTTTATACGGTATTAGCCTACCTGCAAATACTTCACTTGCTATAACTAAGAACCTGTCAGAAGCAATTCTGCTTCTTCGTAAGTCAAAATGGGGTACTGGTGGACGGCAGCTGGGCATGAGCCACTCATGTGCCCTTGCAGCCCAGGAAGTCAACTGTATCCCTGGCTGCACCAAAAGCAGCATGGCCAGCAGACTGAGGGAGGTGATGCTGCCTCTCTACTCTGTGCTGGTGAGACCTCATCTGGAGTACTGGATCTAGATGTGGAGTCCTTGGTACGGCAGAGACATGCTCCTGCTGGAGCACATCCGGAGAAAGGCTACAGAAATGACCTAAGGGATGGAACACCTCCTCTGTGAGGGCAGGCTGAGAGCTGTGGCTGTTCAGCATAGAGAGGAAAAGGCTCTGAGGAGACTAAGAGAAGCATGTCGCTATCTAAAAGAGGGCTGTAAGAAAAAAGGGGACACTTCTTAGCAGGATCTGTTTTGACGTGACAAGAGAAAATGGTTTCAAACTAAGAGGGGAGGTTAAGACTGGATATAAGGAAGAAGTTTTTTACGATAAGGGAGGTGAAGCACTGACACAGGTTGCCCAGAGATACAGTGAGTGCCCCGTCCCTGGAGACACCCAAGTTCAGGTTGGGCAGGGCACCGATGGAGCTGCAGGTGTCCCTGTTCAGTGCAGGGAGGTTGGAGCAGATGGCCTTTAGAGGTCCCTTCCAACTCAAACAATTCCATGATCCTGTGAACCTATTTTAGTTTCACCAGGCAAAGGGTGGCTGTTACCAGGCTCAGTGAGTGTGCCCAGGACCCAGGAACCTGTTCCACAAAAAACCCAGAGGAAGAGCACATTCTGTACACACACCTTCTCATGCCACTGCAGCAGCACAGCACTGCTGTTGTCAGAGGGGCTCTCAAAGCCTTTGTAGATGTATTTCATTAGCAGATCAACACCATTCTTATCCAGGGACTGGACTGCCTTCTCGATATCGTTGGCTTTGAATGAGATGAGGACCTTCAGGACAATACTTTCTGCACGATCCTGTCAATAGGTAAGAAAGGCAGAGAGACTTATTCTTGTATAAGATGCAAAATAATACATTTGAGTAGAGCAGTTTGTACACAAATCTTATAATACTTTCTCTATTTAATAATTGTCTTTCAATGCTAAATAGTGTAACGGAGTTGTGAGTTTGCTCTGCTCTACGTTTCTCTGCCTCTCTGCTTGTTGCAATTTTTCATCCATTAAATGAGGTTAGGGCTAAATACTAACTTGCATATTGAAATTCAAGTTCTGACAAGCTCCAAAAAAGGTAAGTATTGAGTACTTGGCTGGCCTTATTTGTTACCAGAGCTTTTCCCATATCTTTGCCCTGTTTAACGAGACACAATTATTATATTCCATGGAAATGGCACTGGCCACGCTGGAAGGAAAAACTGCTGTAAGCCACATGCTTTCAGGAAAATCAGCTCCTGTCCTAGGTGCAGAGGACACAGTCTGGCAGCATTAACAATATTATGCATTAATGACCATTTGCAAGTCAGTGTGGATGTCATTTCAGGCCCAGGAGTTTGTGTGGCATGATTACAGCCCTAGATTAGCCACGCAATCAGCAGAAAGTGACTGTTCCTGTTCATCCATCACTAACTGAGGGAGGATGAAAGAGAAGAGGTCTGAAGCTTGTTAGAGTTCTAAATAATTCCATTATACAAATGCTTCTAGCAGCTTACTCTTGCATTATCGATCTTTAGTTTCCTTATTTCAAGTTTCACAGTCACTTGACTTAGTGAGACTTCTCACATGAAAAGCTCTGAGCAAAGCTTAAGTCGCATAAGGACAACTAAATATTTAGTGAAACACAAAAAGTCAGCTGCTCTGCCCTCTCCAGTTGCACTACCTTTGCACTGTATTGTTAAGAACTTCAGTACAGATCTAACAGAAACAAGTCATTCATCTGAAGATAAAGCTGGTTGTGCTTTTAGACAGTGTCTGCAACAAACACCAGCTGGTTCTCTGTGAAATGCCTTGGGAAGGGGCTCGGGGAAGATCCTCCACCAGGGGTCTGCTGAGGACAGTCTGGTGTCAGAGCAGCAGAGCACAGAGCTGTGAGGCTCTGCTCAGCATCTCCTCCCATCTCCTCCCATCTGCCTCTTCCTCTCGCCACTGCAATCACAAATGACTCAAGGCTCATTCTGGGGAGATACAGAATTACGTGCAAGCAGCACTCTCCTGCGTTCTGTCAAAGGGGAAGTGCACGTGATTGCTGAGGTTCCAACGGCTTAATTTTGATTGGCTGCGATAACCACCAGTTCTTCCTTTTTTGTAGGCCCAGGTCTGGCTGTGCTAGCCGTTTCCTCAGTCGCTGCTGGCTGCGGTTCTGCAGCCGTTTGGTGCTGAGCTGGGGAAGCTGCCCTGAGGAGCGTGATCTGCAGCAGGGGCGGGCTGTGATGTGCCAGACCCACCCAGGTACAGCACGTACAGCTGAGGGGCAGCCAGCTAAAGGTGCACCAGGTTGTGAGCAGCTGATGGAGCTGTGGGTGCCCCCCGTTCACTGCACGGGAGTTGGACCGGGAGGCCTTTAAAGGTCTCCTCCAACTCAAAGCGTTCTATAAAGGCACGCAGACGTCCGAGCTGCGGTTTTTAGACCAGGACAGAGATGGGGGATGTCGGGACACGTCCCAGCGCCCGGCTTTCTGCAGACGCGGACAGGAAGGCACGCTTAAGGAAGCGCCGGGCTCACCTTCACGGCCTGGTTCTTCGTATTGATGGGCGGATTCTTCAGAGCCGCCTGCAGCGCGGCCATCATGTTCCCTGTGCCGGGCGTTAAGGAGCAGCAGCGGCAGCGCTCCCTCAGCACCCGCCCGGCTTTGGGGGCGGCCCGTCGAGGATCGCACCGCCTCGCCCCGCTCAGCCGCCCGGTTCCCGTCGGCCGGCCCGCCATCGTTTCCTCCCCCACCCCTCCTCTCGCCCCGTGACGGAAGGATATTGCCTGAGGCACGAATCCACCTCGCCTTCGTCGGGTCCCGCTTGCCCGTCGCCTCCGTCCTCCTCGTCCACGAACTTGTTCTCGTCGTACTCGTCCACATCCACCCGGCGGAAGCGGGCGGACGACACGGTGTGCTTGGCCATGGCCGCCCGCTCGCCGCCGCCTCCGCGCTCTGCCGCCCCGCCCGTCCCCGGGCGCAGGCGCCTACCGCCGGCCGCACTGCGCAGGCGCGCTGCGGGGCCCGCTCTAGCGACGCGAGAAGACAGCCCGGGGTGAGGCGAGCGGCCATTGGTCAGCCCCGCGCGCTCTTCCCGCCGCCCGCGCGCCGTTTCTGTGGTGACGGGGCGGCGGCGCTCCCTCAGCCGTGGGAGGAGCGCTGCTTTGATACCCGCAGCTCCCTGGGCGGCTCCTGCCACTGCGTCACCGCTCCTCGTACCCAACCTGAACCTCCCTCGGTGCAGCTTCAGGCCATCGCCTCTTACCCTGTCGCTGTTACCGGGAGCAGGGGCTGACCGTACCTCACCACAGCCTCCTTTCACGCAGTGCGAAAATGCAATGAAGCCTCCCCTGAGCTCCTCTCCTGCGTGCTGCCCCGTCCCGTTCCCTCAGCGGCTCCCCATCACACCCCGCACAGCTCCCTGCCATTCTCTGCACGCATTCCGGAAGCTCAGTGTCTTGCTTGCCCAGAACTGAACACAGCACTCGTACCGTTAGTACCGACTGTACCGTACAGTCAATTATTTTTCAAGTTCCACAGTTGTAACCTGCATTAACATTCATCAGAAGCAATATCAGGGCGGATTTTTTGGCTGCTTGTGTTCTTGGTTTTACAGCCTGGAGGTGGTTCGGGTTCTGTCACCTTTGCTGTCGGTTCCTGCTGGCCATCACCGCTTCAGGATTACGACTTTCATTAATAAACTCCTTTGGCATTTTTAAATGCCTTACAATATTTATAGGTCTGGGGTGGAGACGTTCCCTCTGGCAGGGCAGAAACAAGCCTGGAAAAAGCACCGAGTGTCTTTGAGACAGGGGATGTGGCAGACTGCTCTTTGTCACTGGTAAAGGCTGCTGGAAGGCAGGGCGAGAAAAAGCCTTTGGGTTTTGCTGCACAGCAGGCTCTCCATGTGTTGCTTGTGGAAATGCTGTCCTACAGTAGGTTTTCACTCCTTTGAAGTTGTTAATTTGGTGTGGATTCTGTCCATCTGATACGGTTCCTGGCGGTAAAGCTGCATGCTGAAGCGTTGACCCTGGGATGCCATACACGAAGTTGGAGAGGAGGTGACACCAAGTCCCCACGGGCAGCGGTTGCAGTGTGACCCATGGCCACAGGCTGGCCAGGCTGCGCAGGGCTTGGCGGTTCCACGCGGCCGTGGGGAAGCTGTCCTCGACGTGGTAAGGCTGGGAGAAGTAGAGGCAGAGCCTGGTTTCTGAGTGCTTCAGCAAGAAGTTGTAGATTTTACTTATGCAGCAGTGGTAAGCCTCGTTACAAGGAGAGTAATTTGAATAGAGGGTGATGCAGCCAGTGTTTCCATAGGCATGTATCACTGCATCCAGATAACCGTCTGCCTCAAACAGCATGGATTCCGGGTGGCTGCCCTGCTCAGCACAGCTGCTGGCCTGGCCTTTTTGGACTACAGTGCCAGAGAAGCTCCTCAGTTCGTAGAAGAGAAGGTGGTGGGTTTGTGGATGTGCTGTGCTTCTGCATGGGAATCCAAAAGCCCTCAGAAACTCTGTGTAAGGAACTCTTGCTTCTTCACCTGTCCGTATGTGATAGGGACACTTAGCACAGGTTTGGCTCTGTGTCTGCCAGCGGTAGGGCTTTACCACAGTCCCCTGGTTTGTCAGATATTCTTGGAAAATTTTCTCTCCTGGGTTCATGTTCTGTTAGAATTCTCCCTGCTTATGCGCTGTAGAGCTGACAGTCCCGGATAAAAAAAGGGAAAATAGTATTGCAATTTAATCCTTTGATTGCTTTTCCACATAAACTGCAAAAATAATAGTAGATAGCCTCTTCCAAAATGTATTGAAACTCATAGCCCGGATTGGAATGTTGATCCACAATGCTGAGAGCAAAGCTTTCCTGCTGCCTGAAAGCCATTCTGAGTTTACAAACCAGCCTTTTTGCTAAAAACACAAGGCAAAAATATTTATCTGGCTTCTGCCTTTTTTTCCCCAGACAGGAGAGGCTGCATGGCGAAAACAGCCCTACTTTTCCAGAGTTAGCAGGTGAGTTTTTTGCAATCTGGCAGAACGAACAAATAAATACCAACCAAAGGAAAAAGAATAAAGCTATAATTACCATCTCAGCAGCTCCAGCTCAGGGCTGTAGTAAAAATCTTATGGTAAATATCGTATTTCCTTCACTGGCTTTTTAAGATGATGGTTCAGAGTTTCCACACCAGTGAATATTGCAAGCTTTCTTGTCCAAGCTGCTTGATGAAAAAGAAAGTCACTGCTTCTTGCTGTGGTTTGGCAGCTCAGCTGCAGAAGGATCTTTCCCAAAGGTGGTGCCTTTGCTCCACTTGTGCTAGGGACAGCAGGCAGGTTCCTTTGGCTGTGTACAGGTGCCCGGTGCTAGGAGATGGGAATACAAACAGGATTTTCTTTCTTACCTCCAGCCACCTGCGGTGGTTAAGCTGCTGTTCTTTGCCTGTCAAGATCTGTTTCCCACTTTAGTAAGCTTCCTTTGTTTCTTTAGTGCTGCTTTGATATAAGATTTTTACAGCTGCGGATGGATGTTTTTCTAATGAATGTGTTACTAAGTTCGATTCTAGGTCACTTATTTCTGTGTGTTCCTGCCTGTTGTGCCAGGTGAGCAGAGAGCTCCTGTTTTACTTCTGCTTTCATTTGAAGGCAGCAGTGTTGCCCCTGCATTTATGCCCTGTAACTGAAGCAAACAGCAGGCCGTTCCATGAGCAAGGTGTTTGCTTTGCATGGGCAGGGCTCCATGTGTGTGCAGATGTGAATGTTGTGAGGATGGGCAGCTTTTGAGGCAGATGATTGATTTTCCTCCCTGCCACTTGAACTGAGTCACTCACCATCCCTGGGTTCAGTTTAATTCTGTCGCTACTTTTCTGGATTTACTTTTTTTTTTCCATCTGCATATATTATTTATTACAGCTTGCTTCTGCATTCCACGCTGTGTTGTCCTCTGTCACTATTTCATTTTCTTCTTAAATTACTAATGATTCATTTGCTTTGTTTTCCACTCCTGACTCCACGCCAACAGCCATCTGCTTTCCTGTGTTGGGGCTCTTTCCTGATCCGGGCCATTGTTCTGTTTTCATTCAGATTACTTCTAAAGATTGGCTTCCTGACATCAAGAGTGCTGCATTTGTCATTGTTGATGTTTCTATACAATTTTTGATGCCCATGATGACTGTGCACTGCAGTGTAATCATGGCAAGGGTGAGCGTATCCCAGAAAATTAAAAAAGTGTGTTTGCTGCCTAACATTTGTTCAGAGGAGGGCCACAGAAATGACCCAAGGGATAGAACGCCTCCCTGTGAGGACAGGCTGAGAGCCAGGGCTGTGCAGCATGGGGAGGAGAAGGCTCTGGGGAGGCCTGAGAGCAGCATGTCAGTATCTAAAAGAGGGGCTGTAAGAAAGGAGTGATAAACACTTCAGCAGGGTCTGTTGTGTTGCAGGAGGCAATGCAACACTGTTGTGATAGGACAAGGGGAAAGGGTTTCAAACTATAGGAGGGGAGGTTTAGACTGGATATAAGGAAGAAGTTTTTTTGATAAGGGCTGTGAGGCAGTGGCACAGGCTGCCCAGAGAGGTGTGGGTGCCCCATCCCTGCAGACACCAAAGTCAGGCTGGATGGGCTGTGAGCACTGATGGAGCTGTGGGTGTCCCTGCTCAGTGCGGGGGAGGTTGGGTCAGATGGCCTTTGAAAGACCCTTCCAGCTCAAACGATTCTATGATTCCATGATACAAAGAGCAGGACTGAAGAAAGGAATGTTTTTCGTCGTGGAGGGGCGTTACGAGACCACCTCTGCAGCTCTCCTGGAGGTCGCCTCCCTTCAGAAAGCTGCACGGCTCTGGCAAGGCTTCCGTTCCCTGTCCCTGCCGGCGGAGCTGGGTGGCCGCACGGTGGCAATGTTGCCCACCAGAGGTGGATCAAACTTAGGGCTTGTTAACTCCGTTTCATTGCGTTTAAAGGAATGCTACCAGAGAGACCTAAAATATTACATCTCTCTCTATTACTTGGTGATTTGGCCAGATCCTAGCAAGCTTTCCATCTTTCTCCTAATAGCGCTGAATCCTTACCCAGTGGCAGTCAGATCCCACAGTACCCCATTTGCTAGGTTGGTTGGGACAGTGCTGGCAGGACCGAGTGCATTCCTGTGTGAGCTGCAGCTCACAAATCGTTTTAACTGATGGATGGATGCCCGTGCGCGTGGATGTGTGTGTACATACATGTGCATGTGCATTAAGCAGCTAATGGGAGCACACGTCACTCAGCTGTCATGCAGAAAAAAATGCTGTTTTCACTCACAATTATATTTAAAAATATTGAACGGTTCTTTAGCATTAGTCATCTTCTAAATAGTTTATAAATCTGACCAAAAGGTTAAAATACAGGCTGGTGCAAATGGCTTTCTCTGTGGTATTTCTGTTGTTTAGCGTTACTTAGATCTTGTGCAGGAGAAACTGTGTAAGTGGCTCAGCGATCCTGATGTATCTGCAGAAGTAGGAGGTGCTGCAGTTCATAGTTTAGATAAGTCTGAAATTTGAAATTGACATGGTTTCGGGCTGGGAAATAAAAAATGCAGGTACTCCAAACAACCCCTGCCTTTTGAGAACTCTTGACTTCAGTGTTTGCAGCCCTTAGTTCTGTGAAAGAGGAATTTTGCCTGCTCTCTGTCTTATTTTGCTCTGTCCTTGTTTCTGAGATGGCTTTCCCAGTGCTTCCCTGCACGTGCACAGCCAATAGGCTATTCCACGTTCTCAGAAGGAATGCTACATTTTAAACATTTAACCATAAGTCAGGCTGATAGGAAAAGTACCATCTCCATCTATCAGTGTGATTGCCATGACCCGATGCAGAGGATCCTGTGGAGTGGATACAACCAGGAACTCGAAACATATGTTAAGGAATGAAAGACACCTCTGTCTCCTCCAGAAATGTAACAGGGGGAGATAAGGATATAATTATCATTAAAAAAAGTAGTTTCACTTATTACTAAAACACAGCCGTCTCTGGGGCAGAGGGCAGTAGCTGTTTAATAGTGCTCCACAACGCAGCATAAGCGTTCACAGGAGGAACCAGAGAGGAATGCTGTATCCAGTTAAAATCACAGGGGAAACTTATGTGGTCAGAATGTAATTACTGAGGTTGGAAGTTAGCCAGGAGACAAGCCATATGTTCTGCTCCTAGGGAAAAAAGGCGCAACGAAGGCCCTGCTATTTTTTTGTCCAAATATTGGCTAAAACCTGGGATTGCTTCGATATACAGAGATGCTGATCCATCCCAGTGCGGGCAGCTTGGAATTCAGTGATCATTTACTGGTGTAACCATTGTAAACTTGGGATTCTTTGATTTATGAAGATGTCTTCTGGAAGCACAGTCGCACGCATTGATTCAAGACTAAATCAGGATTAGGCCAAAGCTATTTTTCTGGAGTGTGATTATATGGAAGTATGAGCATTTTTTTCTTCAATGACTGAAACATGCTCTACTTCCATAGTCTCACACCAACGTCGTTCTGTTTATGTGGGGGATCTGCTGCTTCCCCCCCGAGCACTGCACTCCTGTACGAGAACGGTTCCTTTTTTTGTTGCTGAAATATGAGTGTTGAAATTCTGTAGCACTTCTTAGTACAGTTTGGTTCAAAATAATCTCTGTTGGAAGCATTTCACACATGACTTCATTCAGTAAGAAGTTTATCTGAGTTCAAAGTACAGAGGAGTCACATGGCCCTTACCCAGCCAGGGCCTTGAAGTTCTTGTGCAGTCGTAGGATTTTAAAAACTAGGGGCAAAGCCAGTGAGGGTCTGGGGCACAAAAGCAACAGGGCTGCATATGCTTTGCCTATTTAGGATTTGGAACTAGTATTCCTGCAAAAGCAGCAAAAAAAAGAAGAGGAGAAAGATGTATTTTGTACCAGAAGTGTTTAAGAAAGGAAAAAAAAAAAAAACTTTCTGCTTCTTGTTGAGAGTGTTGTTGATTTGTTGGGTACCAGAGCAGTACATGTTATCAACTTACTGCAAAATCATTCTTTGTAGCTGAAAGTCACCTACTGTGTGCATGAACTTTGGAAGGGATGAATGTTGTGTTGAAGATGTGCGTTGAATGTGTTGGGAAACGTAAGCTAGTGCGAGCTGAATGGTGTGACTGCAGAGCTGTGGTGCCTGGGAATGTGATGTGCTGAGGGCTGGCTGGAAGTGATGTGTTTCAGTTTTGTTGTTCCCAGTTTTGCTCCATTAGGGGAACTGAAAATTAGATCCCCTTGTTCTACCACGTCTACATATGTGATTAAATTAACAAATGTGAGGGCTTCTGCTGATGGCACTGGCACTGTTTATGTGCATGAAGTTAAGCAGATGTGTAAATCTTTGCAGGGTACAGGGCTAGAACAGTAACAGCTGCCAAAGATGATTTAGTTATTGTAGGAAGGAATGTACTGGCTGCTCTGCTTGTCCTATCACAACAGAGTCTGTCCCCTTTAGATACTGGAAGGCCGCTCTCAGGTGTCACTGGAGCCTTCTCTTCTCCGTGCTGAACAGTCCCAGCTCTCTCATGTCAGAAAAAAAGATGTTGAATGACTCCATATGCCATGATTCTCAAATTAGGACCCAAATTTACACTGTTATGATGTCCAACCTTCAGCAGTTCCTGAGCCTGGGGTGAAAGTTCAGCCACTTTTACTGGAATAAAGTGTCATCTGCCTTTGTTTACCAATTCTTTCAAACCTTGAAAGACTTTTCAAAACTGGCAGAAGTGAAAAACACTGAAATTCTTTGGAGTAACCTGATTCTGTGAGCTGGATTCCTGTCTCAAGGGCTAAGTATAAGTTTTGCAAGCAAAAGCTTGTCATCTGTAGTTCATATTTGTTCATATGTCTCTCTTTCAGGTAGAACAACGTTCTTCAACCACATCCAGGAACAACCATAGAATATCTTACGTTGGAAAGGGCCCACAAGGGTGATCGAGACCCGCTCCTGGCTTAGAGAACACTGAAGTGTCTAAGGTAATTCTGCCTTGTTTGGGTGGCTTATACTGACACGTTTCTTCCTGTGCATCACTGATTGTCTCATCACTTACTTCTGCTTTGGCTTCATCTGCAGCAGTGCAAAGTGCAAAGCAGTGCAGAGCAAAGTGCTCTAAATCACCACTATCTCAGAAAAACTCACAGTTTTGACTGGATTTGGTAGAGTTCTTGCTCATGACAGTGTCATTAGTGGTTTTCTGTTGTGAAGAGGAATTATTGAAGAGGAATTTATTTCTCAACAGTAAGGACCCTGAACTTGCTTCCTCTTCTGCCAATACAGGTGGGAGGAGGGATGGCATCCATGTTGGTAAGATTTGCATGGACGGATGAGGTGCCCGATCCTGCAGTGTGCAGCTCAATGCTATACCCTGGTCTTGTGCCTCCTGCTTCTCTGGGTTTCCAGTCTTCCTTCTCTCATATAATTTTCTCTTCCTGGCAAGGTCATGCTCCTCTTAACCTGTCCAAGGCTTTTGGAGTTCTTTAGCTTTCAAATAAACTTTGCTGTTTTCTGAAGAATGCTGATCCACAGTATCCTTCCGTCATCATCTTCTGACTTTAGCTTTCAGTCTTCCTCTTTTCAAAGAAATCTTTTTTTGTAGCTTCTTCCTGGAATCTAGCTTCAGAGTCCTTTCCTAAATCTTCAGGGTGGCAGTCCTGGGGCCTTTCTTGTCCCCTTCCTCAGGCCTTGGTCAATAATTTCTTCTGGTGGCTTCTTCCAACCCTCTGCAGGAAGGCCTTTTTCATATGCATGTATGCTGTCTGACTCTTACTTCGTTGGCTTTCTCTGCAGGCAAGGGACAGGTTTTCTCAGCTTTCACTCCTCCTTTCCTGAGGAGGGCATGATTGCACACTCTGACACGGATGGATGATCAGAACCAGACATTTGTGTGCTCAGGTTTCAGGGAGCCATGTGGGCACAGTAAACAAGAGTTGTTTGCTTCATATTCCTGTCCAGCAATCTCCTTAAAGGCTAAAACACCTTTGGTTTGTGAAGCTCAGAACATACATATGTCGGTCTTTTGTGCTAGAAAATACTGTCCTTGAGTCTTCATTCTCCCAGAGATCATAAAATGGAATTGTAGCATTTGCTGCAAGGAGTTTTGTGAAATTGTGCACAGTTCTTGAAGTGAAGACTGCTGAAGAGGGTGTGATGTTGAAATGGGGGGCAGAGTGGGATCTTGATCTGTTATTTATCACCATCCTAACATCTGACCACCCAGCAAATATTATGGAAAGAATATGAAACTACAGCTTTCACTAGACAGAGATGGGTGGTTCAGGTTTTGATTATTCTTTTTCTCTTGCTTTTTGCTTAAGGATGAATTGCTGAAAGTTTGGTTAGTGGTTTGCCAGTTTTCGGATAACATTCACTTGTTGCAGTCGGTTATTTCTTTGCTTGCATATGGGAGCAATCTGACTCCAAGCTTAAAAGGCGTAACCAACCGCATCATAAAAATGAGAAAATAAGTTTCATTATTAACTGATTAAGAACTCTGTCAGTTAGTTTCTAATATATATTGAAGAGAAGGAAAAAAGAGATTGCAATTTTCTGGATTAGGCAGAGGTAAAACCAGAGAAAATGAAAGGCAAATTGGGTTTTCTGGCTTTAGAATATTGTCTAAAATAAAGCAGGAAACTCTTGAGACAAGCATGAGCTGTAAGTACCTTAGAGCAGGAAATGCCAGCAGCCCTCCTTCATATTTCATGTTCTCTATGGCATCTTGAGATGCACACTGTCACATCCATTTGAATGGCACTCCTCCTCCTCCTGACACCTGCCTGCAACACTCATTTCAGTGGCCTTCCTTACACTCTTCCTACTCACCTCCCCAAGGAATGGGAGTGCTCTCCTCCTGATAGCTCTCCTCTGGGTGTTGCTCCCGCTAGGCTGTAGAAGTGGGCCATCTCCTTAGTCCTGTTTCAAGGAGGCGATGCTGCAACTTTTTGCATTGAAATGCAGACTTGTCTCGTAGCAGCGAGGGGTGCAGAAGGGAAATGACAAATAAGGAGTGTTCCAAGTTTCATAGGGTGACTAGTTTAAATGTTAGGATTGTAAGAAACATAAGGAAAAAGACAGGATTTTGTTTGCTTTTGGTAATTTAAAAAAATAGCTTTCCATTGAGTGTGATCACAGTACAGATCCTAGGCTGATAATTTCTTCCCTATTACTTTATAGACTGTTTCCAGTATGCTGTGATTGTCAAACAGTTGGGCAACTTTCCTCTTAACCTATGAAAAAAAAAAAAAAAAGTGAACTTGCTAAGAGCCTCTATTTGTAGACAGAAGGCTAAACAGAAAATCTAGAGGTGAAAAAAGAAGAGAATTTGTCTTTTTTAAAGTTAGAATATTTCTGAGTTGGGTTCTATTTAGCTGTCACTTTTTTATAGGACTGAAAAATGCAGTAAGGGTATAAGTCTGACTCTAATGAAACACATGAAGCAAACAGAAAGAAGAAATGACTGCAAACAGTGACTGTATGGTACCACAGAATCACAGAATGGCCTGGGTTGGAATGGACCTCAAGGACCATGAATCTCCAACCTCCACCTCCACATTTAATAGCAGCCTTGAACACCTCCAGGGATGGACGGGGAATCCACAGCCTCTCTGGGCAGCTGTTCCAGCACCTCACCACTCTCACAGCAAACAACTTCCCCCTCCCTCAACTTCAAACCATTTCCCCTTGTCCTGCTCTTATCTACCCTTTCAAAGAGTTAACTCCCCTTTGCCACATTCCTGTTTAAAATGAACATAATCATTGGACTCAAAGAGCCATTCTTCATTCTTAGAAAGTATCAGTTCGGAAAGTTAATTGAGGTTTAGTATCAAATGATCAGCATGACTACAGATTGCTTCAGTGAAGATCAACAGAGCTAGGCTGGTGTCCAGAAGGGCTGGGAAAGTTTTACCAGTACTTGTCCTAAGTATTGTGAGAGAGGCAAAAGTATTCATTTGTACTCTTGCATGACCCATGAGCTGTGTATGTTTAGGAAATTTCCCCAGTATTCTGTCCAATTTGATCTCACTTCCAGCTGTCAAACTAAAGGGCATTTCCTTTGAAATGAATGGAGTTGTGCTGGCAGAAAAGCAGAGTTCTGACTACGCCCCGGTGATGGCATGAAGCAGGCAAATCACAGTCAGTCAGTGCAATTAAGGGTGAGTACACCTATCACCTCCCCCTTCCAAACCAGCTGCCAAGGCATTCAGATCAAACAGACTGACAAACACTGATTGTGTATCAACAAGGAGGAGGAGGAGGAGGCCAGAACGAGGTGTTCTTTGGGAATACCCAGTCGTGCCTGTAGGTGTTTTGTCTGTGGGGTTTGGGCCTGGGTGTCCCAGTCAGCCTCTGCTGCCCTTGTGACTTTTGGAGTTATTTACAGAATTGGTCAACAGAGAACCGAGAAATAGGACTGTGTGGTGCCTGTTTCCAAATGGTTTGGTGGGGCTCTGATTGTTATTTTGGGCTGGTTGTATCCCTCCCTTAGTCATTAAAGCAGGAGCAGAGTGCAGACAGAGCCGCTGGTTTTTCTCTATTTAGCTGAGCCGTGTTCTTTCAATATGCAGATACGAGCGTAAATAACACGATTCAGAATCTGCTGGTCTCTTGCAGAATAAGACTTTTTATAGCGTAGGAAAATCTGCTTTCAATTTCTATTGTAAGGCGTTATTTTAGTCAATGAAAACAAAGTGTGCTTGGGAGGCTGCCTAGAAGACATGTGATTTCAGGGCATTGCTATTTTCTTTTTGATGAGAAAAGAACTTGCTTTTTTCTTCTATGTCATGGTCGGATAGAGTGATGTATTCAGTGTGGGTGATGGGAATTCATTCCGACTCCTTTGATACGTGTAGGGCAGCTCCACGCAGCCACTTGTTGAATGGGGGAAGCTGTTTCTGGAAAAAAAAAATGAAGTATTTTATTTAGGCTAACTAAAATTCATGTAAACCACCTGACTTCTGTTAATTGGGTAAAAATTGCAGTGTGGATCTCATTTCTGGTTATGTGCAGTGTTCAAATTAAGCTGGTTTTTATTCAAAGTCATGTAGGAGAGAACAGGGCAATTCCTGGTATAACTGATGGACAATGGGAAGCTGGACATTTGTGTTACTTGCACTGCTGATTAGCTTGGGGTGCAGCGAGGAAGCAGAAGTGGAAGTGGCTGAGAACAAACAGAAATGTGAGAGTATCACTGGCTGTGCAGTGATTCTTATTTACAGCATAAAGGACTTCCTCTCTCTCCATTTTCTACCCCCTTCTCCCTTTTGCCAGCGTTAAACTGAAGAAGAATTGCATGACCTCATTTTGTTTCCTACGTGATTTCTTGACCAAATCTGTTGAGGTTTCCTGTGTTCTCAGCATGGTGTCTTGTTTAGTGGTAGTAGGCGAACCTCAAAAGGTTCAGATTGCAGATGTAGATCAGATAAGCAATGAAATTATCTATTCAAATTAAGCCTCAAGGGTCTGCAGTCTCATCCTTCCTGCTCCTGGTTATGTTGAAAATGTCTCAAAGCCTCTCTCTGATATTTCTGTCCAGATATCCCAGACACTGTGTGGTGTAATGTTTGTGCTATTTTAGAGTGATAAACCTGTGGGTGAGAAATGTCTTTTTAATTTTTTCTTTCTTTGGAATTTGACTATTTCCAAAGTATCCATGCCTGTTCTGCTACAAGACCCTTGTTGCAGGACTTCTAAAACACTTTTACAAATACCAATGGAATGGGCTGTACACTTCTCTGAGCTACAACTACAAAGTCACAGTACAACTCTTTTTCTGTTCACTGTTCAGAGTAACAAACTGAGGTACAGGTGAGTTACTGACTGAGCCAGGAAAGAATCCAGATTCTTCCAGGTTTGTGTTAGCAGCAAGGCTAACTTTCCTCACAACAGCAGTTTCTTCCACTGCCCCAGTGCTTGTGTGTGCCAGCTGTTCCCATTCCAAGCCAGATGTAAATGTTATGATGTATCCTTCTCACATTCCCCTAGATTTGACCCCTAGAGAAATACATCAGAGGACTGTAGGTCAGCATCACATCCACAAAGAGGGGGAAAAAAAAAAAAAGAAAAAGACTATTTCAGAGAACCCCAGCATCCCCTGCAATCTGCTGAGTCACATAGCACCACCAGGTGAGCAGGTCCTGAGTCAGATCCGACAGCCCATTTGGTTGTCCTTCTAACCAGCATACTGCAGGTATGCTTCTAATTGATGTCAATGGCAGGTTCTGGACTGAGGTTTTTTTTTTATGTTGCTGCTTGTGTATGAAATAACAGCCTCATTCTTTCCAGGTTTTGCTCTGCTGGCTCCTGGGAGTGTTTACAATATCCTGCACTACGATACTGCAGTGCTGCTGTCTGCTGCAGGCTGTAGCTGTGTGTGTGGTTGATCACTGGATGTGAAACATGGTGGCTGTGGTGTGCGCTCCTTCCCACCTGCCTAGCACAAACAGGAGGGCTGGATCTCGTGGCAGTAGAAGTAGTGGGTGAGCTGGAAGAGTCAGGCTGTTGATTCCCCTTCCTCACAGCTCCAAAGGATGTGATCTTTTGGGAGTGTGCCTCAAGGACTCCCATTTCCTTGCGTGCCATTATTTTCTACAAGGCCTAGCCAAGAGAAGGAACTGTATGCTTTTTCCTTTCTGAGTGACACCAGAGCACTTTCCTGATAATACCCTGCTCTGCTTCTAAGATTGGAGTTGGCAGAAGCTCTGCAGAGAAGGAGGCTCTGAGCTTTGCTGTCTTCCTATCTGTGGTTGGGTGACGCATTACTGAGGTGGATACAAAGCCTCAGAGCGGAGGACCTCAGCCTGTTGATTAGGGAGATGTGAATTCAGTTCCCAAGTTAGCATTTGGGCTTAGACCTGCACTGCACGGTGTGATTGATGTACGTGGAGCGGTAGCCTGGAACATAAAACCTTAACATTTCTTCAGCTGTTTGCTCCTAATGGCTGTTCAGGTAGGAGCATAAAGATTTTACAGGCAGTGAGCTGCCAACAGAACCTACTGACTAGAGCAAAGAGCGACAAGTCAATGTTTCTAGGATGTGTTCCCAGCTCTTGCACAGAGCCAATCCCTCCCAGTATTTTAACTGCTAGTGTTTCATTCAGTTCCTGCTCTGTGATGGTCGTCCTTGTAACAGTTCATTCTTGCTTCTTAGAGAGTTGTGGGATGTTTAATCCAGTAAAAATCCGTGAAACGTGAGGAGACCTGATGACGGATGTTAGCAAACGCTGAACTTTTGAGAATAAGATGAGTTGTAATGTCCTAAATTGTTCTAAATTGTAATTGTTAAGAGTTAACAGTGGGTCCTTTGTGCTCATGTGGTTTGCCTACCAAGCCAGATCATAACTGCAGGTAATTCACTGTTCTGCACAACCTTTTGATGCACTTCTGTTGAAGGACTCAGTGTAAAATCATATCCTTTATAGAGAAATTAAAACAGATTTGATTGTGAGAAATGTACATCTGGCATAGTCATGCCTTGTGCAGTGGGCTGGGGCTTTTGTATACCAGAGTGGGAGAAAAATCTTAGTGTGATCAAGGAAATACCTGAAGATCTGGAATTTTCTTTTTCTTAAGCTTTCTAATGCTTTAGCAAGGCTATGTCTGGATTTCTCATCAGCTCTTAAGAGTACCTTGAGTAATTCATAACAGCACTTGAAAAGACAATGCAGGGCAGCTTGTGCATGTTTGTTAGGTGCTGGTGTTGTGATACTTGGTTTTACTTACATACATAAAGCTATATCAATTCTAAGGGTGGGTTTTGTCAGATGTGAGTGCCAGGTAGTTGACCTCTTCTATCTCTGTTTTAGGTGTAAGTTTTCAATACCTGCCCTTTAAAATGCCGTGGTTCCATTTTGATGCCAGTGTAGAATGCACCAGATGAAGTGTTTTGCTGCCTCTGAGTTTCTCAACCCACACAGTGTGTTGTACTGCTTGTTGTGCACAGGGCTTTTTTCTCCTTAGTGCCATAGCCCACTGCTTCCCTTTCCATGATCACAGTTGTTAGTGAGTATTGTTGTATGTATTTGTTAAGTGTCCAATGTGACTGCTTTTGCTCTATGGACTCCATTAGATTTCGTCCTCTGTGAGGACATGGCTGCAGCTGGATGGTTGCCTTCTTGTGGGCAGATGGATTGCTGGGATAGCATAACACTTTGTCTGGTCTGGAAGAGGGAAGGAATGGTGGATGACCAGCCAGGACATATATCCACTTCTGAGTTATCAGAATTTAATAGTTTGCCATCTCTGTGTGAATGGAAATTACACATGGGCTGTGTGTTAGTTCAGGACTGTAAACCACTGTGAATCAACCAGTGTCAAATTTGTGCCCGGTTCTGCTGGAGGAGCCTGAATTTCAGTTCTGTAAAAGCTTTGTGAAAATCTTTAGTGTGACTTTTATAGTTGTCCAAGTTGGCCAAGACACACATTTTTGAGGTTTTAAGGTATTTTTTAGGGTTTGTTTGCTTGTTTTGTGTACAGTTGTGGCTGATCTCTTCTAAAATGTTTCCTGATTTCACTTTGCTCCAAAGCATTGCCTCATTTTCCAAGGATATTTTTGAATTCTTTCTAATCTCCAACCAACACTACTTATTGGCATGAGCAAGTAAGGACAACTTCCTGTAGCCTGTATTTCATTGGAATCTTGAATCGCTTTGCGGATATCAGCTCAGCTTAACAGAGCAGTAGATGTTCCCCAGGTAGTAATGTGAACGTCATAAAATCAGTGCTTGGATAGAAAAGAGAATTTCTTTTACGACCCCTCTGTGAGAAGGGGTTCCAGCTGGAGCTCCGGAAGTTTCTCCTCCACTTTCCTGTTGCAGTCCAGTTGGCACAGACAGGCTGCTCGAGTGGCCAGTGGTGGCCATGCAGTGGTGACCATGCAGCCCAGCTACGGCGTGTGCTGGTTGTCGCGTGGGAAGAAGAGGAGGGTTGGGGTGTTTGCAGGGGGCTCGGGTCATGTTGGGAAGGTTGGAAGGAGTCACACATCAGGAGGAAGCTGGGTCTCATTCATATGTACGGCTGATTTGCTGCAGCTCCATGTTAGTGGATTTCTAGACAATCCAAGTCCCTGAGTTCCTCTGTATTTTTTCCAAATATGAGGCTAGCTGAAATCTATCATTTGTGCTCTCACATGTGTTTTTACACACTCCCAGCCCCAGAGGCCAGAACTAATGAAGCCTGGTTTTCTACTGCTTAGTGCTTTTGGACTGATTGAGGAGGTATATGCTCCGAATGCAGTTTCACAAGGATGGGGCGTTTTTATCAACAAAATGCTAGAAGCCCTCTTCTTTCCATCTATAGTCTTCCATGAACCATACAGTGGCTTAAATTTCTGTTAAACTTGGCTTGAATCCACTCTAGGGGGGAGAGTGGCAGGCAACGTGACTGTAGGAACACAGGGAAATCAAGTTGAAGAAGAAAGAATGAGCTGATCTAATTCCTTCAGTGTTGTTCTACAGAGTTAGCCAGCTGACCTCGCAGGGCAAGGCTGATTCCTGACACTTCCCACCCTCTCATCAGGTTCTGGCCACTTTGGTTAAGAGTTTCAGAACTTCCTACTAGCTAATCCTCTGGGCTGTGAGTTTCTTCAACACGTACATAATGCCTTTCCAGCTGTAGGACTTAGGAATAATCAGGTTGCAGTTGTCACATCCTGAGTTCCTTGTTCAACAGATTTTGGATATTTGGGTAGGTTGTATGTGGAAAACAAGCAGTGAGTGCTGTACCTGGGGGATGCCCAGGCAGGTCAGCAGCTGCATGTCCTGGGGCCTGCTGAAGCTGCTGCTGTGTGGGTACTTTCACAGATTTAGTGACAGCTTTCTTTGCAATGGAAGCGTGATAAACCTGAAAAAATTCCTCTTTGATTAAATATTGTTTAAGATGATGTTTACCCAGCTCTGCTCTGTATTGTTGCTGGCCTGAATACCTAGATCAAAGGAGGCTGTAAAACAATTCCTCAAATAATTGAGGAAGAAAAGGTAAAGCGGTGACCTAGATAAGAAACATTTTTACCAGTACAATAACTGTACCAAAGTCATGGAGTGGGACTCCATAGTCCCCTGTGTCTGTCTCCCATAGAGACTAATTAATTTTTGCTGCATATTTTTGGTGTACCTGTGAAACATCTGCATTAGATTTGGATGTTATTCTCTCATTCTTTATAAGCATGGGAGAACGATAAAGCTATGGAGGGTAAAACATTTGTTGTTGTAAGACTGTGATAGCAGATGGGTACTGGAGTATTCTGATCCTAAAATGAGACATAACTTGAATGCGATGCATGTTGTGACTTCTTCTGTTAAGCCTTTTTATTAACTGTGGAGTAACGGGCAAGTTACATGCCCTGCATGTTATAGGCAGTGTGTTTCGTTTTAACCTGCACTGATTGTACATATTGTGCAGGTTGGGTGCAACATTCATTTAATGTTAATCGACATTTTACACAGTCAGTTGGATATTACTTTGAAGTATTTGTTTCCATTCTCCTCTTTTAAAGGCATTCCTCATCCCCCAGCTGAAGCCTGAACCGGAGGAACCTGCAGTGTCCGCTGAAGTAGTGGGCTGGCAACAGGTTGCAGTGAGGGAAATGTAAGGTGATCAAGAAAAAGAGGTGGGAAGAAAAGGAAATGAAGCTATGCTGTCATTCAGTGTGATGGGAGTGCTGCCACGACACAGCCTCAGGAAAAGGATGGGCTGCAAATTCCTAAGCGTTGGAGGTTTAGCACTGCTATCTGTCCCTTCTTCCTTCCCCACTCATCAAACCTAGAAAGTAGTTAAGGGTTAGTTAGTATTATCTAGGTGTGATTAGAGATGAGGAGCAATTAAAAAGATCACATTTCCTTAAAAGGAAGAAATGAGCAAAGCTGAAAAAAAGAAAAATGCGAGGCTGGAGTGTTATCCCATATCAGTGTAGTAAAGAACAAATACATAACCTTGCCTGAACCCAATTATCAGCCTTTCCTGACTTCCCTGGAAATTTAGATGTTGGGTGTCTTCCAGAACCCAGCTACGATCTCAGATGCTTTGCATTTTGAGATTTGAATGCGAGGAAGTTAGCAAGTAATATTGGGATTTTCAAATTAAAGCCCAAGAAGCAGTCTGATTTAGAATAGCAGGACTTCATGGCTGTAATCCTTGGATTAAACATTGGCTTTCTCTACACGTCCAGGCAGTGTTTTTCTCAGGGGGAAAAAACAATCTATCAAAACAGACTCGAAGCTGGGAGAGATGTGATGATAGCTGCACAGCCAGGATGGCTTTTCTACATGGTGGAAAGGGATTTAAAGTAAATCTCTTGGTGTTCAGATGAAACTGGACAATATCCTCATGTGTCTGAGCGACAGCTGTTAGGATTACAGCCACATAATTATCAGCCCCACCTGGCAAGTTCTCCCTGCTCCCCAGTGCAAGGATGATACAAGCATAAGAGTTGAAGATAATGCAAGCCTTACTTGTTGTTTTCTAGGTTTTAGTGGAGTTACTGGGGGATCCACATTCAGGTGTTCAAGATAGAAAATTATTTGTCTTCAAATGAAAGACAGGGCTTTCTGGGGAATAAGTAGGACATTCTTCACAAAAAATGCTGAATGGGACAAAACAATGATGTATGGCAAGATGGCATTCCTGGGTCACTTGGCTTAGGATACACATCTGGCCTAGGAAATGTATACTCTCACCTTGAGACATCAGTCAGGTGGTGATTCAGAAGCAGCATCTGTTGCTCTGCATTTCCGTTATTTTTGGAGGCTGTCTTTAGGTTCAGATGTTATAGCTGCTCAAGCCCAGGCCATTCCTGCGCAGACTTTACAACAGGTCGACTTTTCTCATTAAAGTTATAGTTCTGGTTGCCACTTGGTGGAAAGGCTTTTCCATGGCTCGGTGGTTGGATGAGGTTGTTAGTATGTTCTGTGTTACAGGAGAGTGAATGCATTTATTTAAACACAGAGCTGAAAATAACATCTTACAGAAGTCATCGTGGGTTTCTTTGTCAATGATTCTTTCTTGTTTTCAGCCTCTGTTTCTTTCTGTTTCTTTCTGTAAGGACTAGGCCACCAGGCCTGAGTGGAGAATAGGAAGTCGCTCCAGCTGTTTTCCTCGTGTTGGCACTCTGTGCTGAACAGGAATTGCTGAGCAAAGAACATCATTTCCCCAGAGAGGTTTGCTGGAGTAGCACAAAGCAGTCTGGATTTTTTTTTTTTTTTAATTAAAAGTTCCTGCCAAATGCTATCATCAAGGGTTGGGGGATGAGGGGGAGAAAGAAATATATGAAGTTCAGAGTCCACTTGGAAGAGCAAGAAACCTGCGTGGGACAGCAGAATGGCAATGTGTTCTCTGCTGAACTCTTGGGTTTTAACATATAGCCACTTAGCAGTAAGGAGGACTGTTTTCTTTCGTTCTTTTCTGTGAATCTTAGTTATAAATATTGCTCTTCCAACAAAGTTGGACGATTGTGCAACTTTGTGCTTGGTTTTGGACTAACGAGTGGAACAAAAAACAAGCAGAATTCCTTCTCTTAAGTGGGCGCCAAATTATCAACTCACACATCTGCACACTGTGGTGATAAATGCACGTCTGGTCGTGCTTTGCAGTGAGCTTAAATTTTAAGGAAAACAAAAGAAAGATATTAAAGCAGTGGCTTTTTTTGCTTCCTTTTCACATTTCAGAAGAAATGTTAAAAAAAAAAAAAAAAAAAAAAGCCAAGACATAAAGAATAGTTGACAGGTATTTGGGGGAAGCAAGCGATGGAGGCATTTCATGCCTCGCTGGCCAGGTTTAATCCAGGATAAATCCATGAGGACTGAAGCTTGCTGCCACCTGATGCTGTCTCCTGCTGGATGGGAAGCACATCTGGTGGTTTATTCCAGTCCTCGGGGTGCTTGTGGCCACCTTACAAACTCCTTCCTTGCATTTGATGCTTTCTGATGTTCTCACTGACCGTCTTACTAAATTGCCTTGCATTTGATTAGTCCTCCCTAGGAAGAATTTTGTTGTGGATGCAAGACTGTGTGTTTGAGCTCATACTATGAAGCTCCTGCAAAATTCTTGTAGCGTG
Organism: Lagopus leucura; assembly: GCF_019238085.1. Taxonomy (NCBI): domain Eukaryota; kingdom Metazoa; phylum Chordata; class Aves; order Galliformes; family Phasianidae; genus Lagopus; species Lagopus leucura. Next base: position 2,622,511 of record NW_024962266.1, on the reverse strand, counting down.
GAAGGCAGCTGTGGCTATAGCAAGATTGACAAATTGCCTATAATATAGAGTGTATTGTGCTCCTTTGTGGACAGCTCTGCAGTAATTACTTATAGGAAAAGTTCTTTCACAGATCCTGTCATTATTCTTCTTATAACCTGAAGTGAAAGAATATAATAGCCCCTTGACATTTTTTCCCCAGTGTTTTCTAATGTAACTGCATCATCTATGATTGTCTATTTTTGTTTTCCAGTCCAGTTCATCTTCCTGAACACAGTAACATATTGCACAGTTAATCTGCCATTTGTAATACTCCTTTGAAAAGAGTATTCTTCCATCCTGTTTATTGGTGTGTTTGCAGCTGATCTCTGGAGATCAGAGCAGTTGGATTCTGCTCGAACTTTTGTGCTGCTCTTCAACCTTAGCCAAGTTTGAAGGCCTTTCTTGTGTTTTTTTTTTTATCTCCTTATGGAGATCAAAGATGAAATGTATGGCTTCATATACCTAAAACACCCGTGTGCAGCGTTCAGATGGCTCTAAAATAGAAACTTTGAAAACACTTAAGATCCTCTTAATATACCCATCACAAAGACATCAACTGCTTTTTTGTTTCGTGATTTATAGTTTTACTTGGAAGCAGACAGTGAGATTTCTCCAAGTGGAGCATTGAGTCGTTACGTGTCTTTTTACTGTTGTGCCGCTGTTCAATTCCTGCTTTTATATAAATAATCTTTTTCTAACATAATGAACCAGACTTGGATTCTCTTTAAAATTTTCCACTCTGCTGACATCTGAATGCGAGAGGATTTCCCCTTTGCAGAGTTTTGTTTATATTTTTATTCCACTTTTTGGGCTTCAGTAGAGGTAATCTGTAAGGGAATTGGGGGAGCTTTCAAAACACTGGCTGCTTCCTGTCATTGTCTGGAGTCTTGAGCATTGTGGACTTCCACCTCCTTCCTGACTTTTGTTTCTGGCTCGATGGTGTTGTCTTTAAATAAGTTCAAATAAAAATAAATGTCATAGAGCTGGAAATAGAAACTAGTATCCTTAGATGCAGGTCTTTGCTGTCTGAGTACAATGCTCTAATAATAACAGGCCAACATAGTCTTAGAGGGTACTGAAGTGTTTACAGCCTGAATTTAGTCCTGTCACCTTTCCCTGCAAGCAAACCCACTAAAGTCACTAGCAGCACTTCTTCTAGGAAGTTATATATTAACTGTGGCAACAGCCAAGCAGCAAGATCTCAGCAGTGAGGGATTTCTCTGTAGCTGAGGATGCTACTTCTGGAATTTGATAGAATGTTTAAAAAGGTACGGATCTAAATTACAGCGGATTGTGCTTTGATAATCTACATCACAGTGTGGCATCAGATGGTGTGACTGTGTTGGATATGGCCCTCTGTAGACCCACAGTAAAAAAACCAACATTGTAATAGTGCCTGAAGGTCACAGCTAGGGCTTGTATCATCTTTTCCTGGAACCTTTGCAAGTGGGTGGAAGACTGTCTCAAAGAACATGATGAAAATGAAAAGGCAGCACAAGGGTAGCACAAACAATAGGAAGGAGGTAGGGCAAAGTCTGAAGGCAAATGCCAGCAAGATTTGTAGATCACTGGTGATATGCATCAATTGCAGGTTTAAACTTTTTCTAACGAAGGAAATGTTGCTGATGTCCCACAGGTACCTCATGTCATTGTTTTGAAATGCAGATGCATTTTGGCATCAAAATAAAGGTGTGTCTTGAAGGTGGATTTATCAGTTTGAAATGGTTACCGAGTGCATGTAGGTAACGTGCAAAAGGAAAATCCTAGCCGTGCTAGGCACTGCTCTGTGAGAAGGAGCGTCAGCAGAGGTGAAAAGCTTCTAAAAGACAAAAATAAGGAGAGTCAGAGATGAGATTCTGAGGGATCTTAAAAGTGAATATTAAATAACTGTGGGAAAGCAAATCTTAATGCAACATTTCTATGATTTGAACAGATCGTAGAGGGCAGGAATATGAGGTTTGGAAAGCTCAGAGTTTGCAGTAAATGGAAAACAAGTCGTAATTACATGAAGTGAAAGGTAGAAGCTGAGATGTTGTTAAAACAAGCTATTTTCAGAAGCATGTTTAGAACCCAGTTTCTTAATCTAGAAGTATCCTGAGCAAGGAGAGGAGGTCTTAGCACTGCAGTTATGTGTGCAAGGCGATCAAGAGGGAGAAGCGGATGTGGTACGTGGGTACTGGCTTAGGCTACTACAGTAGCTGTGCTCACTCCAGTGTCAGAGGAAGCAGAAAGAGGGATGAGAGGGCGTGATGGGTATATGTCTGGGCCATTGGCTGTCAGAGGCTGGCACTGTATCTAACAAACATGACTGAGCATCTTCCTTATCTGTGTAATGATCTAATTCAATTGTTGTGTTTTACAACAGAGAGAAACAGAATCGACTTTGAAAGCAAATGCATTTTAAAACTGCTTTTCCACTGTTTTCAAACAGGCACGGATTTCCTCCTCCAGCTACCTGGTTCTTAACAGCTTTAGTAGAGGAAAGCAGAAGAGCAACACACCTGAGCAACACTTTGAGCTGAAGTGCCTACACAGACTGCAGAAGGCAAGTCGCTGCTGTGCATCTCTGACTGTGCTGTATTTTAGGAGATGGAATGGCTAAAAAAATAGAAATGAAAACAAAGCAAAAGCCCCAAGCCCCAGCCTCCCCCAGCCTGGATTTTACTACGCTGCACTATAAAGATACCTTTTCTGATTTAGAGGTTTCTGTGTTTAAGACTGTGGTAGCTAATAAATCCCTGACATCTGAACTGTTGGGAAGCAGCGTGCACAATGAAACAATATTTTGGTTGCAGAGTGATCATAATATATATTTCTAAGGTTAGTTGTTCCACGTGTGTATTTAAAATTCTTTTGTTCTTTGCTTCTCCCTGCAAATCTAAACAGTGCTCAGATGAAAGCTGTGGAGTAGGAGTCTGACTTAATGGTGCCTACTTGGCTCTGTAGCAGGGCTATAAGAGGGTAATAAAATCCTTGTAGGATTTGATGAAATCAGATAGAATGAATGTAGCATTAAACAAAACAAAGGACCCATAGATAAGCTGAATTCTTGTTTCACTTCAATTATTTCCCTTTTAATCCAGTGCGAAGAAGAAAAAAGATGACAACTCTGCCTTTCTGTTGTTTGAGCACTGGGATAAAGGTAGGGTCAGTGCCCAAGCCAACTGGAAAATGAGATTCTTTCTCATGTTTTCACTCCAAGCTGAATTGAAGCCTATTTTCTGTTAGCTAGTGGGAATCCTTTGTTGGCTTGAATTAACAGCACTGCAATCAGAGAGCAGAGAACTGCACAGTATCCATCTTGCATGAAAGCTTGCAAGAATTTGTTGTAGATCTGGCTGAGAAATCTGCCTGTGATGTCCAACAGCCTTCAGCATCCCGAAGAGCTCTCTTACATGACAGCACAGCAAGCTTCTTAAAATGGGGTCTGGGAATTCCTAAGGATTTTGGAATACACCCCACAATACAAGAGGGCATATTAAAGCCATAATAAGGGTCACTTAGAATAAAATGAGATAAACTACAATGGTAATGCAAACATTTTTTGACTAATTTGTTCTTGTTTTAATGACCTCTTTGTGTTTGCGTGTAACTTGCAGAGATGCCAGGCTTTATTTTGGGGTTCACAATGCACAATACTTTTTCAAGCTGATTTTCCTCATGTTTTAATCCTGAACTATAGAGTTAATTTTACTGGTTTGAATTATGATGTCTAGCATATATAATGCCTTTCAAAACATCGTTACTAAGATTTGCTATAGGAACAGCACTGAAATTGAAACTCCTCGCTTACTCTTTCTGGAAACTATGTATGCACAAAGTGAATGAGTCAAAATTAAGACATGCCATCTGATTATAACTCAATGGGTGGGAGGGACAAAGTCCTTGTGCTTTGAACTAGTTAGATATAAATACAGAGCTAGCTGGCAAAGATCTGCTCAGAGGAATGGGAGGCCCCAGATAGTGGGAAGTACTCCCAGTATCCTAAATAATAGACATTTCAATATAATTATTAAGCCCAGTGTCCTCTTGGGAGAGATTAAAGGATAGCAGAGTGATGCAGACTTCTAAGGGAGGAAATATTTCTTTTCAGGGGGAAAAATGAGAGAAGACTCTAGAGTGAAAATTAAGGAGGTAGAAATCCTCATAGTCAACAGGGGTTTACACTGTTTAAGCATACTATTGCAGGGCCATAAAATTGCAGTATATCTGTAAGCAAAGCAAAGTGAAACAGAGCAGAAGGTGAACAGGAAGTTACATTTTGAGAGCTCGTTTAATCAAATAGTTCAATTTCTTGTTCTGGAAGCTGAAGCTTGCTAGAAATGAGCATGGAGGATGGCAAATAATTTAAGAGTGAGGAGGAGGACCGAGTACCAAGTAGCCAGTAATGAAAAATAACAAGTTTTTAAACATATTGAAAGCTAGAAGCTTCTTATGGAGTGCAGTTACGGCAAACAAGAATTTGTTTTATGATGCTTTATAAGAGCTGTAGCAGAAAGCTCAGTATTTACAATACTGATGATGTTAAACAGAGAAGTTTGTGTGTGTGTAGGTGTAAAACGAGCAGGAGAATCAATCCCCTGGAAAAGGAAGAAATCAGTGAGCTCCCCTCTATCTTCTCCTTTATGGACACACTTGCCTATTCCCCCTGGAAGCAATAATAAGATAAAGGAACACTTAGGTCCCATTTTTTACAGAACATAAGCAACTTTCACTTTGTTAATACCCAAAGAAGGGTATATCCCAGGGCAGCTTTGGTTCAAGCGCTGTGCGGTATCTGAATTTTTCAGTCATTGCCTCTTCAGAGGTAAACACTTGACCTCTTGTAGCTCTTCTGTACCATCTTCTTTACAAAGAAATTACTGAATGACATGTCTTGGAAGGGGAGCATCAGGCTGGGTGTTAGGAAAAGGTTCTGCACCAGAGGGTGGTGAGCATGGAACAGGCTTCTCAAGGCAGCGGGCACAGCCCTGAGTTGCTGGAGCTCAAAAAGCATTTAGATAGTGCTCTCAGACGCAGGGCTTGGGTTAGGGTGGTGCTGTCTGGAGCCAGGAGTTGGACTCAGTGATCCTTGGGTGTCCCTTCTAACTCCCGATTATCTATCATTCTGTGATTACCATGTGATGTTTTGCTTGCTTTTACTTTTATGAGATGTGATCAAGTTACCACAAAAGGGTAATTTGCCATTCCTAGCCAGTTCCAATCTGGTTTGTATGCCTAATCTACCAGCTGAGCAGGGATATGCAGATGCAGGGGCATCTGCATAATCCACGTCTCCATGTGACCAGAGTCACCAGGCAGCCCTGGAGCTCAGCTGCATGCCACGCTCAGACCTGTCTGACCACGACCCAGGAGGACTGATGGGGAACCACTCTCCTCTCCAACCTCAAATACTTTTAGACCGCTCCTGTTTCATCATTTTTCAGACATCTTGCAACATGAAAGTTTTGTTATGAAGCTTACAGGGCTGGGCATTTTGGTCTGCTCTTTTATGGTGCCGCTGATTTTATTACTATACATACAGACCTAATGCTTTCTGGATAGACACATCTTCTGTTTTCAGTCTTCATAACTTCTTGTTGGAGGAGGAGTAATAGTTTCTCTTAGTTCTCTGTAGGCACTGGGGTTGATTCTGGTCTCAAGGCAGTGTAAACTGGGAGAAATGGAGTTGACATCAGGAGAATTATCCACGATCACACTAGTACTTGCAAAATGACTTTTTTCATACGATTAAAGCATTAATGCAGAATGTTTTAAAAATGTTCAAATGCAGCCCTTGGGCTTGGCTCAAAGGTGGATTTTTTGGAAAGTTTGAGCAAAAACATTTCATCCATGTGTGAGTGTGAGGAGAGTGGAAAACTATTTTTCCCTTCTGTAAAGCCTTTTTTCTTTTAAACAGTTCTGCAGCAGAGTGGCTGAGGCCTGTATGTTAAAATTTGGCATTGAAATAGCTGTAGCTGCAAAATGTCTTGGTTTTGGCTTTTATTTGACTGAGTTAAGAGCCTTAGAAAATATCATGTACTCAGCATGCATTTCAGGATTTCGTTTCCTTCCGCAAAGGTTGTGAAGGATGCAGTCAAGAAGATTTGCAGTGAACAAGCACCTGAGCATGGCACAAAACCAGAGAAAGAGACAGCTTTGAAGCAGCAGGGATGCGTGGAGTTAGGAGAGGAGCAGAAAGCCTTGTACAGCATTTACCTAAAGAATGGTCTTGGTGAGTTTGGTGATACGTGTGACTGAGACTCAAGCTCCTAGGAGCCCCTGCTCTTAGGGGTTGTTCCATAGATCTGGAGGTTCCTGCAGGCCAGGTAGGGGGCAGGTTTGAGATCAGACTCAGGTCCTGCAGCACTGCTTACACTCCTCTGGAATCAAAAGGTTCAGGGGAGGTGAAATAAAATATGCCTGTGCTTCTCTATATGATGTTGCAAGGGGTACATTTTGACGGTGACGTGCCCATAGTTTTGCAAGCAGCATTGCTTTGAAGTCTTAACAAACAGAAGTTTATGCACTTGCTGTTCTTGAACGAAATAGATATGCCACTCAGATCTAAGATTGTACAAAAGCACGCCATACCCTATTGGGCAGCATAGTCTGTGAAATCGTGCATGCTTATCTAATTGCAATCACATGTGAAATGAGAGGCCAAGGGAAGGCTGCATGTGCTTCCTCAGCTACACAGTTTTTTGACTTAGCGTTGTTAATTATGCAGCCTTATGAATCATTAATTTAGTTTTGTGTATGGGAACTCTGCTGAATTTCCTCTGGCATTTTACAATGAAACTGGTTAGTATTTCCAATTGCTTGAAGGCCTCTATTTAGCTTAGTGTCAATGAAAACAGAGAACAATGAACTTGTATCTGATTCTTTATTGAGCTGCTACTGCGTTGTTGCTTACATCTTTTAACACTGGCCAGGAGTAAGGATTGCAAAGGTTGCAGGCAGTGGAAGATCAGGCATTCAGTATATAATCTGACATTTCTTTGATTAGTGGTTTGAAACTCAGATTTAATTTTTGATCCCAAAGATTTTTCTTCTCGGCTGACACGTAGTGACAGTGCATGTCATTTATTTAAAGAATGCAAATATCCAAATGAATTTATTTTCAGCTAAGGAAGGCAGAGGACCTGACTCGCCTTTGTTACCTTTACATCAGCATGTGGTGTGTGCAAAGCTCTGCCTATGTACTGATGGAAATGACTGCATTAGGTGTATGGCTGAGAGCTGCTCTGAGAGGTCAAGGACCTCTAGCATAGGTGAGACTGTAGCACACTGGATGTTGAGCTGATCCAAAGGACTCCCTGGCAAGCTGTGTAATTAACTGGACAGCAGGAGCAGAGGTGTACTAGATGTAAAGAAGCATTAGCAGGTGATTTTCATATGGTAGGTGTAGTAAACAGCAGCCAAACTACAGTTCGGAGACCACAATCATTAAAGCAATATGAAACTTGTGTTTGCATTTCTACAGTCTGCATGGTGTGGCCTTTTAGCTCACCTGCACATGAATTTTCTTAGCTTTTAAAATATCTTCAACCTCAAGAACTGCAGCACCTGTTACTTATCAAAAGAGGGCATGTGGCTATAAACATAAAACAAGAACTAAATGCGGTTTTAAAGAAGCCAGACCAATAATAATTAATGAGATAGTCTTAATAGACACAGTATTTGGTTCCTTCTGCAGACATGCACGTCTAATGCGCCAGCCATTGCTGGGGTGTCTCCTTGAACGTGCTTTATTCTGCATCATTTACTACAGAATGAACACAAAGATTGTCTTGTGAAATCCCTTCCTCCAATTTACAGTTGCACATCATTCGGGCAGTGTCTTCAGGTGGTAACCTTAAGGTGTGCAGGTCTCTGGTACCTGCCTCCTTTTCCCTTAGCTACGTGATTCATTTCTCACGCAGACGCTGCTGTAATACTTACATCACCTGGTTACTTTGCCCTTTTCCTGCACTCTTCTGAACGTTTTCTTTTCTTGGATGTCTCTGACTTCTGTTTCCTCTGCACCTTCTGTTAGGCCCCTAGCAGAAGCAGTAAGACTAACCGTTCTTATTTCCCAGCTGGCCTGTAGGTCTTTTGCTTGGTCTTCTTATGAAAGCGCCTGCATGCCAGCTGTAGCAGCAGCTGTAAACAAGTAAAAATCATCACTCTCTGACTGGCTTATTTCTCTGTGGACGATGGACAAGTTATGGTTGGGCTGTCAGTGATCAATGCTCTGCAGTTTGAGAATTTTCCAGGCCCTCACATTTCATGTGAGAAGCGTGAGGTTGCACTCCCAATCTGTATTTCTTTCCTGCTGTAAGGGGGAGGGAGGACGCACTCAGATGTATGAGAGGAACGATTCTGATTCTGCAGGAAGGGCAGACGCAGGGCTGATTATGGCAGCGATGTCATTATTGCATGTGAACGTGATTTGCCAATGAAACACGGTGTGACCGTGAGTGTGGTTCATTGGTGCACATCAGTTTCATGATGCAGGTCTGCTGACAGCAATACAGCAGTTCTGGTGAACCAAGTTGCAGGCTGTTCTTTACTTTTTAATGCTTCCTGCTGTCCTTGAAGCCTTTACAGAACATCTTTTAGATTAATCAGAGGCTGCTTTGTCTTCGTGTTTTCCTGTGCTTTTTGATGATCTCCTGATCTTAAATAAGCTGTGGAACACTACATAATTGTCTTAGAATGCGACCAAATGGAAGTAAAGTACAACGTGTGCTTTTCTCCCCTTTCCAGCATTAGTCTGTGTTTGCATCTAAGGTAGAGTTTTAGTGTATTCCTTACATTCTGCAAGACCAGAACAAATATATATATGCATAAACAGGCATGTATGTTTTGGTAAAACCTGATGACTGAGAACGTGATTGCTGGTTTCTCTGCAATGCAGTGTTGGATGAAATGCTCACGGGGAGAAGACTCAGTCCTATGGTGGTTGGAGGCTGCAATTCATCTTGATTTCAGAGTCTAGGCTTCAGTTCATAGAAAAAAAATAAGACTTTAGTTCCTTTGATGTGAATGTTCTAGGCTTGTGCTGAAGTAAGGTTAGTGCTTGAATGCTTTTCTAACTGGTGGGGACTGAAGTAAGATTAAATGAGTTTCTCAGACTGAGTTGCATTGTGTGCTATCCTGGCCATGTTGCTTGCAGTTTTTACCTTCCAGCGAAACCTTTTAATGGAAGCAGCTTCCAGAAGCTTAATCGTGTAAACTGATTTATGGGGATAAATAAAAAAAAAACAAAACAACCCTAGATTCAGATTTAAATCAAGTAAATACTGGAGGCTTCCACAAGGGCTAAGCTACTTTAATACTGAGAGGTTTTTCTTTTTTTAATTTGCCTCCTCCTTAAAGAGCAACAACTCTTTGCGCAGACAATGAATTGTCAAGCCAATTCTGACACTTCCTTCCCAGGTCAGTTGTCTGAGGACACAACAGACCCGAGCGTCCCACTGGATACGTACCATCTTAAAGGCTCACTGTGAAATTTGTTGAGCTGGGGAAGCTCAGTGAGATCATCTGGCACTCCTTCCTAACAGCCTCTGCCTGTCGCTTGCTGGTGACCAAGCTTGGAAATGCCATCTGTGAGAGGCTTCTGCCTCACCTTGGATGGAAAGTGCTGAGCTTGTCCCTCCGTGAGAAGGTGTTCCCTAAGGACCTACTCTGAAATTTGTAATTCCATGGAAGCTAAATTGGGTCAAATGTTTGTGCTTCTTCCCAATGCTTTAACTCACTGCCATTTTCTTGCTTTTAGAGAAGCAGTTAGAAAAAAACCTACCCTTTCTTTTTTTTGTGTGTGTATGCGTATGATTGCTCTCCAAAGTAATGGTGGTGGCACCAGAACATCATGATAATCCTTTCAGTACAGGATAATTATTTGGCTTTACTGCTGTATCCCTTGTAGCTGGATATCCATTTTCCTTTGCTAACATATGCTTGTCCTATTCAGTAGCAATTTGTTCTGAAAATGCTTGCATGCCTGCTGGGCAAGCTACATGAATTCAGTGCAGATTCCTTTTTTGCACCTAAAAATTATTATGTAGAAAATCATTTGCAAAATCTAAGGCATTCAGAAGGCTGTGTGCAGTTTTTCCAGGAGAAGCTGAGGGACATTGGAAAATTTAGACTTTAATTTGTAGGGCACAATAAATTTTATTCAGATGAATAAGTCTGTATCTGCCTCAGCACATTCTGGATTACTTCAGTATTACACAAACAAACTAATTGCACAGCCTGCAAAATAATCACATCTGTTCATCTGTAACAACGCAGCTCAGTCTTGGTTTCATGGCTTAAAATAATGTTCCTTGCTTTCCTATGCTTCCTCATATTACCAGCTGCAAGTCTCTCTGAACCAGCATGGCTCCTGAGGTAATTGGTAGTAACACTTGTGTATAAAGATGTCAAAATGCAGGAAAGTGGAACTCTCTCCTTCAATTCTTAGCTCTTTCACTAAATTGGCTAGGTCCAAAAAGGAAGGAAAACCAAACAAGAGCAGGTGGCTCTACAGCCAGCCCGAGAGCCAACCTAAAGTAGCTTTTTAAGGTCTTTTGAGATCCTTGTTTTAGCAGCTCGTGCTTGTAGAGTGTGGGCAGAGCAGTGCTTGTAAACGTAGGCAGGCTTGTCTGCAAGCAAGGGACTCCCACACTGGAAAAAGAAGGATGTTTTGCTTAGTCTTCATTGAGATGGGAGGTGGGAAATAAATAAATAGATAATCTAGTCATTATAGCATCAGTATGAGGAGTTTTTCTTGCTGGGTAGCAGACAGGTGCCCCAGAGGCTGAGCTGGAAGCACTGTTCCCAGGCAGAAGTCTCATCCACTCGTCAGCAGGTGACAGAAGCACCGAGCCCGTGTCTTGCAGGGCAGCGCACCAGGCAGGGCCTCCTGCTCTGTGTGTTCAAACTTAACACTGCGCTGTCATGCAGAGGATGCGGTGGAGGCACAGCCAGCAGTCTTCTAGAAGCTGTTAAGATGGTCAGTGTTGGGCTGACCAAAGAGGAGACCATCAGCACGTGTTCTCACTTTGCACGGGCAGGAGCAGGACGGAGTCATTTTTTGAGGCGGGACAGATGAGATGAGAGTGGCCAGGATTTGTTTCCTAACGTCAGTCGTGCAGGTCAGAGGGGGGTAGGAACGCTTCTCCCGTCACACTGAACCTTATCTCAATCCCGCTCCCTTCTGTGTCCGGCGGTGAGGAGGTTCTCCTGCCGCCGCCGGTGCCGCCCGCTCGGACCCGGGCCGGCTGCGCACGGGATGCTGGCACCTCAGCGAGCCGGGCTCCGCCGGCAGCCGCGCTTTGCTAACAGCTACGTTCCATTTCCTCGCTTCGCAACTTGTAGCAATAAGTTTCTGAAGCGAAACCCGTCTCCAAATCCAGCCACGCGCACGCGTTTGTTTTACACCCGAACGGCTCGGCGATGCCCGCCCTGCCCCGCAGCCCCGCCCGCGGGGTCCCGCCGAGCCCTTTGTCCCCGCACCGCTCGGATGGACGCCGTCACGCTCGCGGGGCCGCCGCGATCCCGCCGCTCCGTTCAGGCAAACGGCGCTCGGCTCGGCCCCGCCGGGGGCTTCCTGTTGGCGGCGGGGCCGGGCGGCTCGGGGCCGGGGCGGGGCGGGGCCTGGCGCCGCCGCCCGCCCTCCCGCCTCCCGCGCGGAGCGGAGCGGAGCCCAGGGGCCGCGCGGCTCGGGCCGGCCCGCGGCGGCGGCCGCTGACGGAGAGGAGCGGCGTCGGCGCCCGGCGGCTGCGGCATGTCCCGTCGAGGCGCCCGAGAAGGAACTGAGAATGAGATTGCCGTGGAAAGCTAAAATGGTAACCGGGTCTTCCCGCGGGGTGCGGGGTCGGCTTTGCGTCGCGGCGTCCGTCTGCGCTGCGGGACGGAGCCCGGCCGGGTCCGTGCGGGGCTGCGGCGGTTCTTTGTGCGGCTCCTCGCCGCGATCGTCACGGCACGTGTCCGGTTAAAGTTGGGGAGACGTCGCGCTCCTTTCTTTCCTTTCGTTAGCTGTGAATTTTAAAGCTTCGGCTGCGCAAAGTTTTTGCAGCTGGAAATAATAGGTTTTGAAGAAGCGAACCGCAGCGCTTCGGATCCCTCCTGTCAGAGGAGCGGAGGGTCGCTGCGCTTTACACGCTCGTGGAAGTTGAAAGGCTGTCCGTCCGAGTGTGCAACGGTTTTTAAAAGTGCCGTTCCTTCCCTAAATGAAAGGCCGGAGAGATTAATTGCTTTAGAGAAGGGGGGTGGGAGGGAGAGGGAAGAGAGGCTGCTAATCAAAACCAAACTATTTCCCTAGAAAAGACTTTGTACAACTATTTGAAATATGTGCTAGTCTAGGAAAAATAGCTAAATGGAAAGTCAGGGTATCTCGATACCGCAGGAAGGGCCAGCTTGCCAAGAATATCTCCAGTGCTCCCTCCGTTTAAAAGTATCCATCTCGCTTTGATTGTTGTGCTTATTTTGTGCAGCCCATCTCTGCCCTCAGCAGCACGGCACCTGGTATGGATTGTGGTCTGCAGGAGAGGGGAAAAGTTCCTTTCTCTGTTTTTCTCTCCCTTTCCCGGCAGAGCTCAATTCAAGACTGGGGCGAAGAGGTGGAAGAGGGAGCTGTTTACCATGTCACCCTGAAAAGAGTGCAGATTCAGCAAGCTGCCAACAAAGGAGCGAGGTGGCTCGGGGTAAGTGAAGCTGGCACGGTGGCATTTTGGAAAGCCGCTCGTGGACTTTGGAGCCTGCCACAGAGAGCTGAATTTCACACCAATCTCTGTGATATTAACTTCTAGCACTGGCTGCTCTCGTCATTTAAAAACAACAATGCTGGAGTTGTCTGTCAGGGCAGTCTGAAAGAACTGTTGGCTCTTCCTTTTTTACAGATGTGCATGAAAACAGATCTCACTGGTCGTGGCCGTGGATCAGGTGATGCTTCATGCAGAAATAAGGGTTGTCTTTTGGTCTGATCTAAAATGTTGGGCATTTAACAGTTATTTCACATGGGCTGTGATTCGTTTCAGTCTGCTTCATGTACCTCAAGCGAAGAGTCACTGTATTTTAACTAACGAGGGTCTCTCAAAAGTTAGCAGAAACTTCTTCCAAGTTTGAGTGAATGTAGCTTTGGGTCTTGTTTCACTCTTTCTTTCTGGGCCAGATGAGATGTTGGTATTCCCTTTTACTTGTCAGCATTTCTGCAAGAACTACAGCTATGTGCTCGGTGTATTTCAAAGCAGGGAGGCTTTAGCGGTGAGTGAAATAAGCTTAAATGCACACACAGTTAATTTGGCATGCTGCTGAGTGCCTTTACCTTTGTCAGGCCAAGTCCCCAGCTGATAGAAAATGTCCTCACTTCCCTAGAATCGCTGCAGCTGTGTCAATCTGAGCCAGGACTTCAGGAGGTAGCTGTAACTTTGGTATTATTTTATGTTAATAGATTTTCTTTAAGATCAAAGGCAGTCACATAAGAACTTGGTTTGTGATAGTGTCCAGGTTAGTATTTTCAAGCCCTTTTAAATCTGCTCAAAGATGTATATCAAATAGTTTTCTTGTGAAGTTCCACGTCGTGAAGCAATATAGCGATGCTGAAAGCACAGTTAAGAAAGATAAGCAAATTTTGTCCTGCATACAGATAGTGCTTAGAATTTCCCCTTTCCATGCTTGCAAGAAGTACACAGAATTCTTTTCAGAAGAGATAATTTCAAATCTGCTTCCTCTGAGTGGCACATTTCCCATCTCTGCCTCCCATTTTTACCAGGGTCAATAGAAAAACAGTAGAAAGTATTTTTGCACTCCTGTAAGATTCCCAGGTGGTGGCTTTGTAAGAGGTGGAGGTCACTGTGAGTGAGCCCACATCCCAAAAGCGTCCTTCAGAAAAGCATGAATTTCTCCTGTTTCAGACAGTTGTTCTGCCTGCGTCGAAGGAATCTGCTAAGCCTTGATCACGTTCTCAAAGGAAGAATGTGTCTGTGTTGCTCAGACCACTGGCACAGCTTAAGGTGCTGGTCTCAGTAATAGGACAAGGGACTGCAAGGTCACAGAGGTGGCTTTTGGCTTTCTATGTCTAGTGCAAGCTTCTTCAGGTCAGGTGGAGCCCTGTTAGTGGGGCAGTGTGTCACCTGTGCCGGGCATAAACCAGTGACTGCAGCTTCCAAGCTGGCATCTTTAATCAGCAATGATCTCATGCACTTTATTTAAGGATATTTTTAAACATATGGGTTTTTTGTTCCCTTAAGCTGTTCAGAACAGAAAATATTTTAAGCTCTTTGCGATCTTGTTTTATTAATGGCTTTACTGTGGTTCTAAGGCCAGCAAATAGCCTCTAACCCAGGATGTTATCTATCAATAGGCATCCCTACCTCCTGTGGTTTTGCCCTGAAAAGCATAATTGTCTCTTTTGTAATTGCTATCAGGTGATTGCTTTTTTTTATCTATTTGTCTTTTTATTTATAATCTGGAGCTTACAGAGTTTTATGATGTAATTTTTATTTTTTTTCCTCTCAAAACTTTGAAATTCATAGAGCTTAATTAAAAAGCTGTTGGATTCATCAATGGTGGCCCTCACCCTCAGGTTGAAGACAGGAGGACATCTGAAGAATATGGGAATAATGTATTTGTGCATTTGCAAGTATTGAGCTTTAATTGTAACAAATATGGTAACTCTGTCACTGATTACGTGTGGGTTAAGGTTAGAAAACAGTGACTTATTCAGTGTCGGTTTGTATCCCGCAAAGGTCTACTTAGTTTGACCTTCTCTGAGGCATTGAGTTTCTGGTGGTTTACTGCAGAGGGTCAGGTGCCTTGTGACTTGAAAAGCCAAAGTTCTTCAAGAACCTCCATGTTGCATGTGGACATTGAATGTTGTGTGGCATCAGAGTAGGGGTTTGGTCCAGTGATTCCGGAGTGGATGGTTCTTAGTGGTGCTGTGTTTGTAAACTAGAGACGTTTCAGCTGGAAAGGATTGGGGGGTGAATTACTTGATGTGTCCAGGGATGAATGCCTCCAGGGATGGGGCATCCACAACCTCCTTGGGCAGCCTGTTCCAGTGCATCACCACCCTCTGTGTGAAAAACTTCCTCCTAATATCCAAGCTAAACCTCCACTGTCTCAGTTTAAGACCGTCTCCCTTTGTCCTATCACTATGTACCCTCATAAACAGCTGTTCCCCCTCGTGTTGGAAGTCATGGATAAATATGTTCTTGAAGAGGTACCAGTAAGTGAATGACCTTAGATTATTTATATTTCAAGAGGGCTAATACACTTTTCTTAAAATTCTATACACTAACATAACCGTCCAGGCTTCTGAATGGTCATCCCTGCTGTGAGGGAATGTTTAAAAGCCCGCTGTAGGATTACAGCTTAAGTCCCCTGACCACTTGTTTATTTTCAAACTTCTATAATTAATAAAAGGAGAAGATAAACAGGCTGTGACTTACACAGTCGTCAGTAGTTCTGTGTCTTTCAGAAGTGTGAAGCTTTTGTATAAACACCACATTTTCAGCTTTAAATTTAATACAGACATCAAAGGATGCCAATAATAACTACTGGTTTTGTCATTAAATGCTTAGTCACTAAATATTTAGTGAAGATTAAGACTTTAGGCACTACAGTATTAGGAAGGATTAGTAACCCCAGCAGTAGCTCAGTGTTGTGATAGATGCTGCACAAAAGGACTACCCTGACCAAAAGGAATGTACAGACTAAGTATCAGATAAGGCACATATGTCTGTGCACATATGTTATCTCTTCTGCTGGCCAGTGTCTGAGGCAGTGCTATGAATCTCACCCCAGTCTTGGTGTTTTTCAAGTTATTTGCAAACATCAAGGCAACAGAAAGTCTTAGGAAAATTTTCCAAAGCCAAGTGTTTCTTCTGGAGGTGTTTAAAGAGGATCCCTAGTGAGCATGAAAAGTTCAACAAGAGAAAGCATGAAGACTTTCTTTTTTTTCTTTTTTTTTTTTTAAACCTAAGTGGGTGGAAGTGTCTGCAGAATAGATGTGTGGCAGAAGGCATCGTCATGAGAGCGAGAGAGGTGGTGTGGAGACTGGGAACAATCCAGGAACCATGAAGGCCATGGAAACAGACTGATAACCAAACTTGTGTGAGAGAATGGGGAGGCAGAGAACTGTATAGATGGATGGGATGATGAGGGCCAGGAGCCTTTTGAGTGGATGTTCAGCATCATTTTGAATGAGATTACGTCAGGCTAGAGAAGAAGACCTACCAGTAACGGGATTAGAAGGTGAAAGGGTGCAGCAAAGAGTTTTAATGATATGCCTAGAAAGAGAAGGTTGTATAAAAACTATGACACAAACCTAAAAAATGAGATTGAGCTTACTTTTGAGGATGTAAAGGCAGCCCATAGGCTGGCACCCTGCATGTCAGACAGGACAGCGCTATTGTCTGTGAAGAAAAGGCAGCAAAGCAGAAAAGGCAGGTGAAGAGTTTAGTGTTCTGTGGTCTTTTTTTGGTCTTGAACTGTCAGCCATGTACTTGTGAAACAAGGCTGAGAGACTGGCTGAATCATACTGTAGCCAGAAGCAGATAAGAGTAGAGCTGTATAAGTAGATCAGCTTCTGAACACCTTAATT
Source organism: Lagopus leucura (assembly GCF_019238085.1). Lineage (NCBI taxonomy): Eukaryota > Metazoa > Chordata > Aves > Galliformes > Phasianidae > Lagopus > Lagopus leucura. The sequence continues at coordinate 2,605,935 of NW_024962266.1, read as the reverse complement.
TCTGTTGCCAAGAGCAGTATGCTGACTGAGTATAAGTGCTGGAAAAGGTGAACTCCAGTCGATGACTTACTGTAAGACACAAACTGAAGAGTAAACAGGGAGTTGAAAGAAAAGGGAAGAAGCAGCAAGTAGGTGGAAAAAAAGGAGTTTTTTTAAGAGGTGATGTACTGAAATAAACTTTGAATGGGAGAAGTGAGTGATGAGAATATGAGAGGCAAAAGGTCCAAGAGAAGGAGTTATGGGGAAATGGGATGGGATCTGTCAGATAAGTGACAGGATCAGAGAAGGAGCACAGGCAAGAAAATTCCACAGTTGTCATACAGTAGAAGTGAGAGTTGCTCAAGGTGTCCTTTGCAAAGAGGAATGAGGGCTGGAGAGTTTCAGGAGCAAGGACTGCAGATGTAGAATGAGATTAAATTGAAATACTGAATTTTTTTGACTGTGGAGAGGACAAAAATGAAGTAAAAGGGAGGGGAAAAAAGGTTTTACTGTTGAAGATAATTGGCCTGGTGGTTGTGTGTGTGCCAGGTGCCAGTGGGTGCATCCAGTGAAGATGCACCAAGGATAGGGGTGAGCAGGATAGACCCCACAGAGATGGAAAGAGAAAGGGATGAATGATGTAGGACAGTAAGGCAGGCAGAAATGAATGACTGTATAAAGAGCAAAGACAGTTTAAGGCTACCTCAGTGGAGGAAGATCCTTGGTAACTGACAAGAATTGAGCCAAAGCAGTAGATACTGCTAGGAAGCAAAGAGAAACTGCTGGTCTGGAGACAGCTGCCTGTGGGAGTCCTGCAGGTCAGTCTTGCAACTGAACTGCTGTCATGTGTTCATTAAGGTCAGTGACAAAAGCAGAAGCACGCTGACAAAATCTAATGGTCTGGCAGAGGAGAAAGCAACAAGAGGCTGACATTTGGAATTGGTGTAACTGTAGCAGGTTGAGGTTACGTAGCAGAACACAGAGACATGTTTGTGAAAGAATTAAAATTTCTGCTACAGGCTGATATTTTCAGTGGTGAGTGGAGACAGGACAAGGGGAAATGGCCAGAAACTGGAGCATAGGAAGTTCCGCACAAACATGCACAAGAACTTCTTTACAGTGAGGGTGACGGAGCACTGGAACAGGCTGCCCAGGGAGGTGGTGGAGTCTCCTTCTCTGGAGATGTTCAAGACATGCCTGGATGCCTACCTGTGCAACCTGCTGTAGGGAACCTGCTTTGGCAGGGGGGTTGGACTCGATGATCTCAGGAGGTCCCTTCCAACCCCTACAATTCTGTGATTCTGTGATTCTGTGATATCTTTGTCCTTTTTTGTCCCTTCCAACTTTGGACATTTTAGTCAATCAAAGTACATGTGACCCACGAGGATGATTGAAACCAGAAAGGCAGATGTGATGCTCTGGTGTTGTAGGTTATTGCCAGCAGAGATGGGAAGTGTGGATCTCCTTGGATGGTGTCCTTGGTGTGACTCTGCAATTCTGGTTGTTTTCAAGAAAATTGGTTTAAACTAGGAGATAGGATAATCAAGAAAATGACAGCTGTGTCTGACTATTATCTGAAGATTATAGTTTGGTTATCTTAACGAAATGAATAGTTTCAAATCATCAGATCAACCAGATGGTGGGGTGACACTGCAGGGAGAGCAAAGAAAGCAAATAACTGTACAGCATCAGCACTGAAGCTGCTTTGTGGTAGAAGTCCCCACTGTCTGAACCAGGCTGATGAGGAAAAGATGAGGCTGTAAAGCCTTGCTTAATTCAAGGTAGGCAGTGGTGCTAGTCTGTCCTGGTGCTGGAGAGACTGCTCTGTGAAGAAGAGTCACCGATGTCATTTTATGTTCGAAGTTGTTCGAGAAGCAGCAGAGAAGGGCAGGTGGGAGAGGAGTGCCTGCAGGGGAGGCAGGAGGTGATGGCAGTGAAAGTGCATGAAGAGTGCCTTGTTTGTGTGAACGTGCACTGGTAAGCAGAACGTGGGGAAGCAAATGCAAAAAAGTAGCAGAGAGGCATTAGAAAAGATTGAAAAATTCTGGTGTGGAAATGGAGGAGGGGGGACAGTGGGATAAGAATGATAGAAAGGATGCATGCTACAGAAAATGAGCAGCGAGAGGCATGGGTGTGGTACAGGCAGATGGACAAGAAGATTACAGAATGAAAAACAGAGTTTTCAAAGTCCAGTGAAGTTATTTTTTGCAGAGCTCCCCTGTCAGCCAGCTGGAGTGTTTTATCTCACCCTTCCAGGGGCTGCAGGGAGGGGTGGGAGACTTGTGTCCAGAGCTCCAGGAATCTAAGGGAAGTAGAGAGCAATGAGAACCAGGAGGGACTCCTTAATGCTTGCAAATGTTCTTCCTGTCAGAGTACTTCACCTTACCCTGAAAGGAGTGGGGAAAAGACCTGTGCTTTGCCTCTGGAGTTTTTACTGGGGCAGGTCTCGGAAAATCCAGCCAGGAATGGGAGTTCCCTTGAGCCCAGTGCTCGGGAGGAGCCATGCAGGGCCTGTATCTCCACATCTTAAATGGTTGCTAAGCCTTGTGAGCCAGTCCTCAAGTATTAAGTTTCTCACTGTACTAATGGATGACACAGACTGCTCTTCCTTTCTGTCTTAAATATCCAGATAACGGTGAAATAATAAGCTCCCTCATGGCCAGTGCTGCCTGATTTAGTTTAGCCATTGGTTACATTTCTAAAGCAGATTTTAGAGACATGTTTTTTTTTTCCTTCTGCTTTCCTTCTTGGCCGCAGCTGGACTTCTGGCTCTGGAGTCTGTTAAGTGAGAGATTGACTCAAAAGATTACTTATTTCTCAAGCCATCTTTAATGCTGTAGCATTGGGCGTACAGCTGAACGTGTTCTTCCAAAACTATGAAGACCTTGTTGTCAAAGGGTGCTTTAAATCCCTCCAAAATTCTGAAAGGGAACAAGGTGAGAAGCTTCAACTCTGTCGTTAAATATTTATGTATTTTCCTAGCACTGATAGTGTTTGATAAGTACCTTTCCTGAGAACTTCATGGCGCGTTAAAACTGATTTTTGAATAATTGTCTTGTGCTGCATGTAACCACATGTTTGGCTTCTGAATGCTTCTGTAGTCATGTACGTTGGCAGGAAGCTTGTGTTGGAGAGATCAGTGAGAAACGGTACGGAACTGTCTAATTGCAATTAGGACCTAGGATATAACCTCCTCACTGACTTGAAAAGCAAGTCTGCAAAGAAGTTTTAGTTGGGATTTATTTTCTTTCCAATGCTGACCTCCTAAGTACAGGTTGAGATTTAAATGGTGCCTGGAACCATCAACGTTTTCGGAATGTGCAAAGCCTCACATTTTCTCTGAGCCTGATCCTGCCCTCCTCTGTGCACTTTTAAGCCAACTCTGTGATTTATTTTTGTCATACTCTTAGGTCCCAGATGTTCTTCTCAAGTGTAGTTTTCTGTGCAATCAGTAGGCCAGCACTTAGCTGATCTTTGTCCTTGCTGCAGCTTTCTGTTGATTTGTAGCATTTGTTGGTCTCTTCTGGCTAAATCAGACTCCTTGAAATCCTGCTGCCTGTTGTGACCACCAAGCCCAAGGCTGGGCTATAGTTCAGACTGTGTATTTGGCAGAAGTAGAAAGGCAGTTGACAAGGAGCTGACAGGCACCCTGCTGTTGCACTCAGAATGCCGTGTTCTCTGAGGACCTGTCTTGCAGATGGAGGATGGAAGATGGGGAGTGCTCACATGGATTTGGTGTGGCAGAAGGTAGTTGCCAACTGCTGGAGACCCAGCAAGGAACGCAGATAGGAGATTTCAGAGACAATCAAATGATTTTACCTATGGACAGGTACACAGTTATCGAAAGAAAGCCCTGGAATTCATTTGGCTTACCTTCTGATTTTGAGTAGGCTCTTTCCTCCTGCCCTTTCCTTCAGCTGTAGTCATAGTTGTACACTAGCATCATACCCCTTATTAACAACTGCTTTTTCCTTACTTCCTCATTCAGGTATGCTTTTCTGCTCTAGGGATATTCCAGTAGCACACTGCGATGCAATCATTAGCTGGGTGTCTGTGCAACAAACATTTGAACATGAGACCTGAGCTTATTATAAATTTTAAAATGGAAGCCTGAAAAATTACGGTCTTTTATTTTTGCAGTTCCAAATGCAACGTGCGTGATGAGAAGGATAGCTAGCTTTATAGCACCGTATCATGCTTCTGGTCATGTTTAAAACCTCACATTCCAAACTGTCAGAGAGTGACTGGATTGCAGTGCTTTAGTCTTGCATACTATTAACAATGAGTGAGGCTATAGGATGCTCTTGCTTGGCCACTTGAAACTAGGAAGAGACACAGAGGAAGCTTCTCTTCATATGGGCTGTGCAGAGGCATCTCCTGCTAATGACTGTTCCATTAAGTGGAATAATGAGAGGTAAGGGAGTCTCAGAAGAGCAGATGTTGCTGTTGACTGCACTGTTCTGTTTTTGCACTGATTGTTTGTGACTGCATCTCGGAAATCTCTCAGGCAATCTGTTTCAACCTGAAAGCTTGCTTTTGACATTCTTTAAGGTTACCTGTGACATGTGGGGACATAACAACACCCTGTACAGTAAGTGATATCCCCTGGGAATTCCTCTGATAGCCAGGATGCCTGTCTATTCTAACTATGCTTCTTGGATGGAAAAGATCCTGCCTTAATTATAGTGTTTTAACTGTCCTGCTGCTAACATCAGTGAATTTTATTTTGTTTGCTTCTCCAAGAAGAAAGGAGTGAAAGGGGTAACAAAAAATCAGCTTGCTCTGAAGAGAAACTGGCATTTTCCTTCTGAACGTTGGAAGATGTAGGTCACTTGTTGGGTTAAAGAAGTGTTGGCAAGGAATGTGGCTATGTGTCATCGGAAAGCCTGGGAGAAGCAGCATATGAACTCAACTGAGATGCTGTGGAGAGAACAGCCCTGGAGAAACCATTAGTTTTACAGTTCAGGGTTTGATGTTTTCATTTAAGAAACAGACTGAAGCATTGCGAGCATGTTAGTCATGCTTGGATTTAAATTTAGCCTTGCTAAAGCTAATTAAAAATATGTTTAGTGACAGTGTGTGTATGCACGCTTTGAACGTGCATCTTTTACTACCGCCGTAGGAATCTATTCTCTAAATACACAGCTTCCTATAGCAGCGCTGTAAGGGGCCACAGCTGTGTGTAGAAATGATCACAAACAATCAGATCTTGGCCTAGCTCCTGAAAGGCAATAGTGTTACCTTGTGTGACGGGGGTAAATGGATGCTGACACAGCGTGATTCATACTTTTTCTTGTCCTTATGTAGCTGGTGTGTGGTTTGCTTGTCGTTGTGCAGCTGGTGTGTAGCCTCTTGCAGACCAGAGGCAGAGTAAGTGTGATGCCTTAGTGTTGTTTATTACCCTGGCAAGATGGTTTCAGAGCTCATAAAACGTTATCTTTGGTGTTGTGGCTTGTTTACACCAGAAAAGCAGAATGCCCCTCGTGTTTGAAATGGTTTATCATTTGTGCATCGCTCAGCCAGCAGCAAAGCTCTCTAGTCCAGTGGATATGGGCCAGGCTGACAAACCATTCTTTGAATACTGCATGTACAAATGCAGTATTTCCATGTATGTTATGTACAAACTTTTCAGTTGCTTTTCATGTTCAGTGGCCACAGAAACTCATGAGATTTGGCCCATAGTTTTCCATGAGTGCTACACCAGCAGGTAGCGCTACCTTCAGGGCTGAATTATAAAGTCTGTGTTATATTTTTATGATTTCTGGGATAAGAATTTTTTTTTTTTAAAATGTGTGAAAGTGGATTTTTTATGGAAATCACTCTAATTCGGGCCAAAATGGATTCATACCAGTGCCTGAATACAGCAGCTTTGTAGGTCAGTTCAGCGTGATGCCACCGGTAATTCACCAGAAGTAAAGTAAAAGCGTATCCTACTGAAATGATAATGATCCTAAATTCCTGCAGCATCTTTTATCCAAATGGCTTTCAAAGCAAGGCCACAAATTTTCAGCAGACAGGCTATGTAAAGTCGTGCAACGTGGTATAAAACTCTGCCTTTGGGCGGGGCTTACAGCTCAGCAGCAGTGCCGATGCTTTGGATTTGGTGTACCATAGAACCACGTAGGTTGCAGAAGACCTCTTAAGATCGTGCAGTCCCACCATCTACCCATTCCCACTGTGCCCACTAAACCATGTCTGTGAAGTTCCCCTTTCTTCTGGGAGGTGAGAAAAAAGCATTTCTGGGACAATCTCACTTTTTAAAAGCCACTTTTTTTTTTTTCTTTTTTTTTCTTCTTTTGAGGTTGTTGAAGAGTTTGAAGCATTAGATAAAGTTCTTGGGAAATTGATTAGTTGTCAGAGTTGCAGGATGATACTTAGCGGCTTCGTTGTTTTATCACACGGATATCTTCCCCACATGTGGCAAAGCAAGAAGCAGCTGGTTAACAATGCATAGCAGCACACTGAAACAATTTAAGACCAGAAGTGAATTAATTGGAACCATTTGAGAAGACCCGGACATCTGAGAGTCCAGGGTTCTGTGCAAGACTTCACTCACCTTGCAGCAGCAGTTGTGAAAGCAACCTCAAATATCAGGCTGCAGTAGGCAAGGGGGGAATGGAGCAGTGCTTAGAAAACACTGCTACAAGAGGATACTGTAGTATCTCTGTTCCCTCATCTCAAAGCAAAGAGAACTAGAAACGCGATATGCAGATGGGATATGACTGTTGGCATTTGGAGAGGCACTGGAAAGGTGAGGACTATCCAATCTGGGATTTGGTGCAAGCAGGATTGATTGAGACTGTCAGTGAATAGGAAAGAATAGTGAAAATGCTTGAAATGGTGAGTGGAGCAGGGATGCTTTGGTGCCGGGGAGTGTTTCCTAGAATGGCCTGGGTTGAAACGGACTACAATGCTCATCTAGTTCCAACCCCCTGCTATGTGTGGAGTCAGCAGCCAGCAGACCGGGCTGCCCAGAGCCACATCCAGCTTGGCCTTGAATGCCTGCAGGGATGGGGCATCCCCAACCTCCTTGGGCAACCTGTTCCAGTGCCTCACCACCCTCTGTGTGAAAAACTTCCTCTTAATATCTAACCTAAACCTTCCCTGTCTCAGTTTAAGACCATTCCCCTTGTCCACCCTTGTAAAAAGCCATTCCCCCTCCTGTGTTTGGTGGAAAGCAGTACATTAAAAGCAAGGGGAAAAGATACCTGTACTGATCACTGCATGTAATTAACCTGAAGGACTCACTGCTAGAAGTGATCGAGTCCAATAGCCTAGAAGGTTTGAGGGAGGACTGGGCATTTATATAAGTAATGAGAACAAGCACATGAATACTGCCTGAGATTGAAAACAGCCACATAACTCTTTACTATTTAGGTGTAAAACAACCACTTCCCATGACTGAGCAGTCTTTCCTTTTAGATCAGTTATTCTTTATGTTATGACCTTTTAGATCAGTTATTCTTTATGTTATGAATGTTATTTCTGCACCTTGGTCTGTAACATCTGGCCACTGTCAGAAAGAAAATCCTCTAGCTTAGTTTAAGATGACAATTATTATGTGTTGCCATTTATAAAGTTCTGTTTTCTATTTGTTTGTAGCAAATATTTAACGAGGCAGAATAAAATTGAACACAGGCACTCATAAAAAGAATCCTGAGAACTCAAATGTCCCGAAGATGTCAGAGCCATATTGCAACATGACCTGAGAGTTTGCTGTGGGCCTGCTTTCCTACAGCCTCATGCTGCTCGACGAGAACTTGGGGTGCTCAGATCCTGCTTTTTTCATGCATAAAATGAATGTTTGCATCTTTGTTGCTTGAGGCTCTGTAAATGTAGGAATCGTGTGGGTTGCTGTGCCCCATTCAGCTTCATAATAGCTGCCATAAAAATAAGACAGCTAGAACAGAGCTCGGTACTCTACATGTGGTCTCATCAGACCCTTTATGCACAGGAAGAATAATGTCCCTTGACTTGATTCAGTGCTCTCTATTTATACATTGCAAATTGTTTGCTTTTTGCTGCTGCTTCCAAGTGTTGTGCTGAAAGATTGAGTGCTCTGCCTACTCTAAGCCTTCAGATCTTTTCTCTGTTCCGTGTGCCACAGTGTGACCTTTGAAGGTAGTACTTTCAACAGACCTTTTCTGCTGAGCTCTTAAATTTCTCTGCGTTTGGTTGCCTAAGCCATCTGTTGCCCATGGGATGTCGATACCCTTTGACTGCTTTGTCAACCAAAGGCGTGAAGGTTTTTAGCAGTTGAGTTGGTAGCAGTCACCAACCTTGTGACTGTCAAGCTGCTGGGTTGCAGCCTGGTGGAGTTTTCACTTGTTCCTGTTTGCCACGGTTTGATTTACCCCTTGACAGAAGGGATGGTAGTTTACACCTCACATCTTGGCACTGTGTGTTGAATCATATTGAGTTGCTGATTTGATTCAAGCCAGTGCCCAATGTCCTTCAGGTTTTGTTTTTTTTTTTTTATGGTACTCATGGATTGGATTTATTAAAAGGAGGATGGTAACATTTCAAAGCTTCATCAATGTTGGGTGCCAATGGCAAGTCAGTACGCCCTTCAGGATTAACTACTGACTTCAGTGCAGAAGAGATTAGGTAACTAAATGCTCCTGAGGAGTGTTTGGGAGCCAGTATAAACAGTGCAGGCAAATACAACAAGAAAATGGTTATGAAGATATGCCCACACATCCTTCTGTCTTAGTGCTTGGCTTGTAGTATTCTCTGGCCCTACCTGTGATGCACTTTGCATTTTTAGAGCAGAAACCCTTGAAGGCAGGGATGGTGCCTTACATTTTGACATAGCAGCCATTGTGCTGCTGTTGTAAATGTCTCTTAAGTAACAACAATCCATTTCATTTGGAAGTCAGATCTTACACTTCGCATTCTTCCCAATGAGTGCCACAGATTGATTCTGGCTGTGCAATCCACTGGCTCCCTGCAGCATGTGAAATGGGAATGAACTCTTGCGTGCTTACTTGAACCATGAGGCTTGCATTCTTCTTTGTACAAAAGCAGTCTTCTTGTTCAGAAAACTTCAGATGACTGTGGAGTTAGAAGAGGACAGAGAAGAAAAGAAATATGCCATTAACTCCTGATGCATAATTAAACAACAACAAAAAAAGGACAGACAATAACGTGGAGGACTTCTGTTTCATCTTACAATCTGACAATTTTCGCTTGCTCTTTCCCTTCTACTTGTAACCTATGCTTCTTGTGCATTCTGACTCAGTACTTCCACATAATTATGTGTGTTTTGATTTGTATTCACTGCCTAAGGATTTAAGTTCAACTGCAACAGAACTCCAAAACTGAAATACAGATGTCTGCAAGTGGGTTCAGCGCCAGCTCACGCAGCTGGTGCTGCTTTCTGCAATGTCAGAAGAGATGGGTTAAAGGCCGGGTGCTGCACTTAGTTATAAGAATGCAGTCATTTTTCTAGATATATAATGTGCTTCTTTATCATACACTTTGGCAGATTATTGTGCAAAAATGCCAGTTTCTCATAGAGACCTATGTAATTAGCAGAAGAATGTTGCCATCACAGACATGGTACGTACACATGTGAGCGTTTGTACACGTAGGCTCACACTACATGTGCATGTGTGCGAGAGAAGGATCTTAATAGACTCCATAATCAATCCCCTGTGCTGTCTAGATAATCTAGTAAAAATGCAGTTTGGCCTGAACTACTGATGGAACTAATATTTTTGGACTCTCTTAGCGCTTGAGTAAATGTTCAAGCTAGTAACTTTTAATATTAAGTAACATTATCTTGCTGCTTTTTCTGGTCAGGCCCCACCCTGGAGACATCTCTTAGTTTCAAAACAAAGAGTAGTAAAAAGCACAGCCATTGAAATGAAGTTTATAATTCAATTTAGATATGTACTCATGCTGTGGTCGTAAAAATGCTTTACTGCTAACCTATTTCTGCTTTAAAATATTAAAAAAGCTTGGCAGTGGAGATTACTCACAGAAATCATTATGAAATGTAAAAACATTTCCTTGTTTCTCTTCTTTCTTCCACAAAATTCAATTTATTTTAAAATCTGAATCAATCTTCTGCTAACTATTTTCTCCTCTGCCAGAACGCGCACCTACAGTGTTATTTTCCAGCTACTCATGCTGTTAAAATCCATCACTCTTGCCTTGTTGTTTGCACTGAGGGCAGTAGCAGTTTACATTGATTTCCTGAGTCAGTATGATTTTAATTTCTGGGCACTTCTGGGGCAAGCTTTATAGTGTGAAAGGGAAGCCAGCCATCCAATCAGGATAAATAAAACCATTTTGGGTTATGTAATGTGTATTCATGTTATAATTATGCAACACAGTTCTTACTTCTGCCATCCTTACAACCATTTTGAGTTCACCAGTTTTGCCTGCTGTCTCACACAGGACGTTCTTTGTTTCTACTGACTGAGCAGAAAGTGATGATGAGCTCCACAATTAAATTAAATTACATTCCTGGAAGGGAAAAAAGTGGTGCAGCTTTTCACAGGATAAGCATCACAGTTTATGACTACCAACAATACAAGCACTGAGGAAAAATGATCTCTGTGCATTCCGAATGGTCAAAATACCTTTTTTTTCCTTGCTGATTTATAATTGCCATCAAACGGTGTAACTCTTGCCACCCTAAATGTCTGACCATGTTAGTGGCAACATCAAGCACTCCTTCTCCCTGCTAGACTTGGCATTTATAAAAAAACTGCAGCGTGAAAGAGTTGTGGCAAATTACTTCACCAACCAGTGTTTCACAAACTGAGTTTCTGTAATTCTGTTTTTCTTGGGGTAGATGGAGAGTTTTCATCATCTCTAAGAACCAGACAGCTTATAAACATGAGGGTAATTAAGAATTTTCAGCTTCTGTGCGGTGGTGATGGAGCGGGGCTGATTCCATAGCAGCACTGAGTGGCATCAATATTCAGTTGTACTGGAAATAATATCGTGCTGTCTGGCCCTGTGTTAAAGTACGCAAGGGCCGTATAACAACCAAGAGGGGAATTCAAGAGCTGGGCAGTACGCAGCAAAGCACTGGTGTTGAGGTGGATGAGACTGGGAGATGAGGCTGTAGGGACAGGGGCAACCTGGGTACAGAGGCCTGAGGTCAAACAAAGCTCTCAATCCCAAGGCAGGCTGTAAGCTTGGAGAATGACTTCAGCAGCTGGATTTTTTACCATGTTTTAATCTATCCTGAAGAATGTAGGTGTAGGTGACTTGGGGAGAAGGGTCTGATGCTGTAGGCCTTTCACATGTGCACTGTGTTAAAACAGCAGCAAGTATTTTGTGTGGAGGCCATACTGTTGTGATATGTCACCACGTTATGCAGCCTGACATCCAGCTTATGAAGCCTGATGTGTATAAAGTTCTTAATATTTGCATACAAAAGGAGTCCTGGAAGGGATTCATATGTGCTTTTAAGTCAGTAATTTAACCTCAGCTGCCTAATTAAATTAAAGAAAGTAGGTTGTGGCATGTGCACGTTTGTTTATATGTATGTAAAGCTTGGAAGTTGACATGATCTTAGCCATTCATGCAACACTTTTGCAGTTGGACTAGGTGATCTTTGAAGGTCTCTTCCTGCTGAGCTGTTCTACCCTATTTAAATACATTTCAGAGTTCATTTAGCTCCTCTGTAGGAAATGCCTGCTGGGAAATGAGTATCACTATCACGTGCTATGACAATTATTTGACCTGCATACCAGTGTGTCATGTAGTTTAACAGAAGTATGGCAAGTTTGTTTGGTTTTTTTGTTTGTTTTTGTTTTTCTCCTTGTTTGCTGTGCCCTGTAAGTTGCTTGGGACAGTACTCTGTAATCACTTTATCCCAGTGCAAAAGCTCTATAAATGTCTGTTCTGCTGAACACTTGAGTGTTTCAACCCAGTGCTCAGACCCAGACTGACTGTTGTTGCATGGCACTGGCAGATCCCTCCAAAGACAATAAAATGGGTGAGGAAAAATAGGGGAGTTTTCATTTTGGTGAGAGACAGTTTGTTCTCGAGTAGGTCTTATAAGAAGTGAGCTGGAGTCTGGCCTTTGAGCTGAATGTATGGATCTGTCATGTTTACAGCTGCTACTTCTACCTTCCACCATCTGCTCATTGCAATAAAATGATGTTAAGTTGGTGGTCTTCTACATCTGTTGTATGGACTCAGTGTAGGAAAGCACTGCTTAGCTCTGCAGAGTGCTTGTCATCTATGAATTCAGAAGTAGTTCACAGAGCAGGTCAGTTCTCAGCTGCCCTTTCAGAGCTGGCAAAACAGAGCACACAGATGTCTTGCACATGGCCACCCAACTGGTCGGTGCTACCACAGCCGACATCGCTGGAGCGCTCCCTTGAGATCCCTTGGAGCATAGAATCATTAAGGGTAGAGAAAACCTCCAAAACCATCTGGTCCAACTGTCAGTCCATCCCCATCATGATCACTAAACCATGTCCTTCAGTGGCTCATCTCCGCAGTTCTTGAGCACCTGCAGGGATGGTGACCCCACCACCTCCCTGGGCAGCCACTGCCTCACTGCTTTTTGGAGAAGAAATTTGTGCTAATATCCAACCTGAACATCCCTCAGTGCAACTTGAGACCATCAGCTCTCATTCTAAAGCATTTGCCAGAAGGGACTCTTCTTGCAAGACCGTGGTCTGGAGATTTGCACAGCTACTCTGAAAAGAGTTGCATTTCTCCTAAGAGGTGGCCAGTGGTTCTGGCTCAGCTCCGTGGTGCCCAGCCAAACACTTACTCAGTGATTTGTCTGAAGTTTTATAGATAAGGGTTACATTAATGTCTGGGGTGGTTTGTGGCAGAAACTTCCCGTCTGAGTGCAGTGTTTTCCAGCACTCATAACTGAGGCCTGCATTCTGCTTGTAAATACAGCACCTTTACCCCTTGGTACTTGCAGAGTGCAGTGTATTGTCATTATGAGCTGAAGTCAAGATTACTAGAAGCAGTTCTCAAGTCAAAGTCCAGTGCAATATTTGATCTGCCTGCCATCTTTAGTACCACTTTCCTCTGCTCAACAGCTCTTCCTTTCTCCTTTTTACTTACTAGTATGTAGCTCAGCCCTGGCACCCACCAGCCTCCCAGACAGGCTGCAAGCAGAAAATGTGAGGAGGGCATGGGAGGAATGAGGCTAAGATGAGGTGCCAGCAGAACAGTAATTGCTGCTCACTGCTCCTGTGCACAGAGGGACTGCTCCAGCTGCCTGTGTCTCCTTCTTGCGATTCTTAAAAGCCATTCCTGTTTTTATACCTGCTTTTATGAGTTCTGACAGTTTTATGCAAGGCTGAAGACTCTGTGAAGAGCTCTTTGCTCATGGAGACACTGTGTAACACATCTGAGTCTACGCAGGTCAAAATATTTTGCAGAACGGACTGAGCTTACTGCCAAAAGGGGCAGTAAAACCTATTTCCATGCCCTCATTCTGATGCACTGTTCACTTAGACTGCTGCTGTTTCTAGTATTTATTTACAGCTCAGTTTGGAGACTGGACATTATGGTGTTCCTATGCACTGAAGCAAGGAGAATGCCAGGTTTTATAGAAGTTATCTTCCTCTAATATGAAAGGGGTATAGAAAGATGTTTAATATGAGTTGTATTTGTTAGTGGGCTAGGAAAATATTTATACTAAGTGTCATTTGATGACAGATGCTTCTCAAACAGTATGAAATGCACATGACTGTGAGTTCTACCTGACTTACAAGTTCCTATTTCTTGGTTTTCTGTTTTAAATTAAGCACTTGCTAAACTTCAATGTCCGATCAAAGTCACCACTAGGAATATTTATACATCCCAACATATTATGAAAATAACATATCCATGGCACGCTAGTGAAGCACCACACTGTGGCAAACTGCTGAACTGTGAAATGTGTCAGAACAAAAAGAAAGGAAGAAAAAAAGAGAGAAAGAGAGGAAGGAAGGAAGAAAGAAAGAAAGGAGTGGAATGAATCTGATAGGTTCAGTTAATTCAGTCAAGACAGTAAGTTAGATAAGAGGGTGCGAGGGCTTGTCTTGATACTGCTGAAAGGCACAGCAAGGTGGGAGAGTCAGCATGAGAAGGGCCTTTTCGTAGGTTAGAAGGAATGAGAGGGTAAGCATGTAAATCATACAGGATAGCTGGAGATGAAGATTAGGATGAAGTTGTTGGGGCAGTTTCGGTCCCTCTAAAAAGCGTGTGTACTGCACAGCAAACCTCTTGGAGGACTTGCTTCTCATTGAATGCCACAGCTACATTCCTTTGCACGGATATTTCTAAGAAGTATGCCAAATTAGAGAAGGAGAATTTACATGTTCCCTTGGCTGAGATTTTTTGCACTACTATAAGAGTCTCAACTGCTTTATGCACTTGCTTAGACTCCTCTAGATATGCGCAGCAAGAGGCGGTGTATAAATTAGTCTTCTTTACTTTTGCTTTGATTCATTTAGAAGTGGTTCCACATCATTCATGGTACCTGAATGAGTCCAAATTTGCATAACTTCAGAAGGTGTGAGAAATGCTGCTCAGTGCCTCCGTATGCTTGTTGTTTCTTATTTTTCCCCCAGTAGCTGCAAGGTGCCTGAGTGAAAGGGTTCTAACTGAGCAACAGTGTTTGTGGAAGGCTCCTCTTTCTCTTACCTACAGCTTTTGTTGCTGTTTGCTGGTTCTTCAGACAGATACGTGCCAAGCTGTGAGCTCTAAAGATACGAGAAAATGAGAATGCCTTTTGAACAATGATCATGGAATTAATTAGTCCTGGAAACTCTGGGTTGCTGCCAAGAAGAGTTATTTATGTGGTATGAAAGGAAAGGAAAAGGGTGGAGCTTTGGAAATCCAGGAATACCCCGAGCTGTCAGATCACTGGAAAGAGCTCATAAAGTTACATTGGCTTCTGAGTTTGGTGCAGTCAACACACAGTATTCTGATTTTCAGCAGCATCTGAAATGAGGAAATGGGAGTTAGCAAAGTGGAGAAAGCTCTGCAGAGAGCTCTGTGTTCATTTTATTTCCATCTGCACTGTACGATAAAAACAGCTGCTCCTGCAGAGGCAAGCATCCTGGAGCCTGCAGGCTGCAAGGAAATCTAGCGCTGGCCACCCAAATCCTGCATTCCAGCCACAGTTTCCTAGAGTGGAAATTCTGCTTCAAATTCAGCCTTATCTCACGCGAGCTGTTTTCCAGGCTGACAGCTCTGCAGCATGGAGGACAAGGACAGAGAGGAGAGAGTGGTGGATGCGAGGTCCATATGTACTGTCAGAGCTGCAGAGCTTATTGCAAGAGGAAGCACAGATGTGTGCACCCCGACAGCACTTGAAATGCTGTGTCTTCACCTGAGGGATTTAGTCTGGTCGCCGGTGTCAGTGATGTACACTGCTACGTGGTGTTGTTAGAGCAAAACAAAACATTTTTCACTTATTTTCTTTAATGATGATGTGGCCTGGATGGAGGTAGTCAGCAGAACGTGTGCATGTTTGAGTCAGTTCAGCATGATGGTCAGCTGCTGTGGGTTTTATCTGTCAGCACGCACACGGGGCTTCCTTCTGAGGGGAGCAGGCTCAGCTATAAGGGTCATTAACACTTCAGTCGGAAACGCCACATCAAATACGTCGTTAATATCTTTGAAGTTGTCATTAACAGTAACACCTAACTAAGGTGATAAAGAGTTTTGTAGAGCATCGTCAAGTCTTCCTGCTGCTTATGTTCTGTGCTTTTTTATTAGTAGTATTATTTTCTATTCTGGAATCCAGTTCTTAAAACAATTTCTGTTTTACCTGTTTTGATGCTCAAGGGTGAAATTGCAAAAAGTGTTTTATTCCTCTTTTCAGAAGGTTCCCAAAGAGGTTGTGGATGCCCCATTCCTGCAGGCATTCAAGGCCAAGCTGGATGTGGCTCTGGGCAGCCCGGTCTGCTGGCTGCTGACTCTACACATAGCAGGGGGTTGAAACTAGATGAGCATTGTAGTCCGTTTCAACCCAGGCCATTCTATGATTCTATGATATGATCCTATGATATTAAGGCAAAGAGCAAAAAGGGCGTTTTTTTTACCTAATGTATAAGTTACTGCAATTTGGGCAGCATTAGTCCAGTGTAGAGCATATGTCCAGTAAGTTGATGAGAATAACTATAATGGAAAAGTCCACATCTGGAAAAGCTGTGAACTTCATACACAGTCAAAAGCTTTGAAAAATCTGTCACAATCAATAAAATGGGGATTTATAGACAGTGGTTGATTATGCGCTCTTGAAAATCATTTTGCAGGATTTCTAAATGAATAAATCTTTACTGAAGTGGTGATGTTTTACATGACTGAGTCCAAGGAATATTTGATTTACTTATTTTTCATCTCATTTGTATTTTTTAAGTATCTATTTCAGCCTGCTTAATGAATAGTGATTGTGTTGACTTCATTCCATCATTGTGACTGTCAGAATCTCAACAGATAATATTTGCATTGGAAAAACCTTCAGATTAGTGGTTTTGGGGTAAAGGAGATTGTTTCCAATGGCAGTTTCGAAATCCTGACTACCAGTGCCTCCTAGCAGCGATCACCATGTGTCACTGTCAAAACTCGCACAGAGTTTTAGGCGCCTGCAAAGAGCAGTCAGTCAACACAAAAGCAAATATGAAAACTCTTTTGCTTTGGGCAGCCCGGTTATGTCAGTGAGGAGATGTCCTCTTGATTAAATCCAGACCAAGCAGTTTCCTGTTAGCATGCGAGCGCAGCCCGCAGTGTCTTACTCTGAGAGCCTGGCCCTGAACTCCTCTGCCAAGTCCTTTCCTCTTCAGCTTACAGACAGGATTGCTAAAATAATACAAATACAAACAATCCCTAAAAGACTCTTAAAATGATTTCTAGCAGTTTAATGTCTTGCAGACAAACTTAGCCTTAGATTTTCAAAGTTTTGATTTTTATTGTTGTTGTTTTTTGTGTGTGGTTTTTTTTTTTGTTTTTTGTTTTAAACATTCTCCTAGGGTTATGTATTGGGGAAGTTGCAGTTTTGCAATTACAGGAAAATTTTGTGCACGCATCAGTCTTGGGAACACATTCTGCCCTTGTTTGGCACACATCAGTGAGTGCGAGGAGGCTTTTTTATGTGCCGAGGAGAAGACAGCCTTCCTTCAACTATCGTGCAGTGGGGGAATCTGCTGCATAGAAAATGAATGGTTAAATGCAGTGGTGCAC
Organism: Lagopus leucura; assembly: GCF_019238085.1. Lineage (NCBI taxonomy): Eukaryota > Metazoa > Chordata > Aves > Galliformes > Phasianidae > Lagopus > Lagopus leucura. The sequence continues at coordinate 2,588,790 of NW_024962266.1, read as the reverse complement.
AGACATTCTGTGTTTGAAAGTGGTTGTATTCTGTAACTAGTAATTTTCAAAAGTACAGTTTAATCAGAAGATGAAAGGTCAACAGTATATTTTTTTTTCCAAGCCAGTTTTACTTAGGGTAAATTTGGATGGGGTTGTGTAGCATGAACAATCCGTTCATGACAGGAGACCAGGTTAACAGTCTGCAATTGCATGGTCTGTTTGAACAGATGTAAACCTGCAGTGCTTCTGGGAATTGTCTCTCTCTTTGAGCCAGAGCTGTTTTCCCTGTGTGGGTTTGTGTGTTCCTGCAGCCCTGGGGTAGCAAGGTTGGGCAGCTTGTCTGGGTTACATCCCACCTCACCGAGTGCAGGCTGTGTTCTTCCTGGACTCCTTTTGTGCTCCAGTTCATCACATGGCTGCATGAAAAACAGCTTTGGAGCAGGGCAGCATGTGGGGAGAAAAGGGTCTCTGGAATGGCTTCTTGCAGTGGCTTAAACTTTATGTGAAATGGTGCCATTTTCCTGCTGAGTTGTGGCTGCAAGTTTCCTGAGCCCTCTGCCTGTGGACTGAGCCATTGGTATTTGTAGGCTGTTGAAAGGTCCCTGTGCCTCAACCCTGCACGATGCTCCTGGTTCTTCCAGTGCTTTTTACAGACCCAGAGGAACATGGCAACCAAAACCATTGCTGGGACCATTTCTTGCTATGAAATCCAATCGTTGGGAGTACTGCTAGAAACAAACAATTGGCTAGTGAAGATGCTGGAGTTACTAGTCCCATTCTTTCATTCTCCTCTCAACTCTGTTTTAGCAGGCTGGATTTTCATGTTCTACCAAGCATCTGTTGGGCCCTGTGCCCTGGGAAATGGGATCTCCTCATCCTAAAGCAGCTGAGCTGTGCACTCAGTAAAGACATCTACATTACCCAAGAGAGGAAGAGATATCTATTATGAATAATTGAAAAGCAATAGAAGGTAGTGCTATAAATACGAACTGGATGGGCTGTCTGTTCCTGATTACTTCATAAATAGCTGACTTTTTTCTTCTTCGTATTTTGCCAGTGTGCAAAGCCAAAGTCTATAATGCCTGTGAAGTCAGTGCCATGACATCTTCAAGTCCTTGAGTCTAGGTGCTGGGTTGGTATTTGGAATAGAACTGTCCTCGTTGTTTTCAACTTACACCTTACTGGAAAATTTCCTAAGCAAAACCTCTGGTCAAAATGTCCGTGTGTCTGAACTTCATGTGCAGTCCAAAATGTAGTTCTTCAGGGGGTACTTGAGATGTGTTGTCAAGCAACCATGGAGAAACACAAAATATGCCTTAATTTGTTACTTAGAGGAGTCTCTCAGTCTGGTGTTGCTCATCCTACGTGCTGGTGAATTCAACATTCAAAGCCCAGAAGCGCTGCTAAATTGCAAAATATTACTGTAAGGCTTCTCTGGGAAATGTGACCTAATGAAACACCATTACTGTCTGTATCGGGATACAGCAGGGCTGTTACCCAAGAAGGGAAGGCTGTGTGGTTCGGAAGAGCATCATCACAGCAGTCCCAGCTGAAAGCTTGCTGTGAGTGCATATGTGAGGAGGAAATCAGCACTGCAATACTGCTGCTCTGCAAATGGCTTTCTTCTGAGACTGTAGGAGAATTGGTGATGCAAAGTCTAAGCTAGGCTGCTGTGTGCTTTGGTTCAGTTTATTTCCTGTAGTATTTTGCTGCTGATGTATTCGATCCAACCTAAACAGATTAAAGAATTGGTTTTCAGGCTTGAACTATTTCCCGGTGGCCTGATTTTTTTCCTTTGTGTAAACCCATTAATCCCAGATACTTAAAAAACTCACTTTAAACAGAATATATTCTGATCTCATTGAATGTGAGTGAAAGTAACTCCATACTGTGAAAAGATATTTCAGCCATTCTGATGGCTTCCCAGGAGTTTATTTACCCGTAGATAAATCCCGATGTCCAGGGATTTTTGCCAGGGTCTGTATTTTTACTGATGGTTGCAAACAGTTGGATGAGATGGGGCCATCTCTTTTTCCCTCAAGAGAAATGGCTTTTTTATTTCTGCCATTCTGTTATTGGTGGTGCAGTGTGATTACAGTGATTAGTGACTGTTTAAAAAATAACCCTTCCCCCTCATAAAAACAAAGCATCAAACCTGAGATCTGTTGCCAAATACTGCATCAAACGAAAACTGTAAGAGTGAACTGAGGGGTTATAATGGCATGTGTACTAGATGAATCGACACCTTCCTTCCTTGCGAAAGTATCATGAAATGTTTCTTGTCCAAATGTGCTTTATGACTATAGGTTGGTTGTCAGCCCAGAGCTGGTATTTCCAGCACAGGAATCCTAAGTTCTGACACTAAAGTTGTGAATTCATTGCAACCTTTCAGTACCTTAAGGGAGCCTACAAACAGAAGGGGAGTTGGCTCTTTACAGGGGGAGATAATGGCAGGGCAAGGGGAAGCAGTTTTAAATTGAAGAAGGGAAGATTGAGGTTGGATGTCAGGGGGAAGTTCTTTGCTATGAGTGGTGAGGTGCTGAAACAGCTGCCCAGAGAGGCTGTGGATGCCCCGTCCATCCCTGGAGGTGTTCAAGGCCAGGTTGGATGGAGCCCTGGGCAGCCTGGGCTGGTATTAAATGTGGAGGTTGGTGGTCCTGCATGTGGCAGGGGGTTGGAGGTTCATGATCCTTGGGGTCCCTTCCAACCCAAGCCATTCTATAATCAGTTTTAAAGTTTATGCAGAAGTTAAGTGGGACTGAATCACCACTGTTGTTTTCTTTAGAAATGTTATTATTCTCTTTGTGGAATAATGAACTTTCTTCTAGGTTATAATACGTAGTAGTGCCACAAGAAACACTGATAGCAGTCAGAGTGTAAAATATTCCGTGGAACATGTCAGGGAAGTAAAGATAAACTTACTGAATAATGTCCATTCTTGACAGAGCTCCTGGTGTTTGGAGAGTCAAAATGGACAATGTAGTTTAGTTACTAAGGGTGGACTCCCAAATAACTGCTCCTGTGAAAAGATGAGTTGAGTGTGACAGCTGTGTGAAGCATCTGGTTTTTGCCTGATTTTTATGTTTTGTTTTCGCTTTGTAGGTTGAAGGGGACCAGTTACCTCCAGGACATACTGTCAGCCAGTATGAAACATGTAAGATCAGGACAATAAAAGCTGGAACTTTGGAGAAACTTGTGGAGAACCTTCTGACAGCTTTTGGGGATAATGATTTTACCTACATCAGTATCTTTCTCTCAACATACAGGGGCTTTGCTTCTACTAAGGAAGTACTAGAGCTTCTCCTTGACAGGTAAGAGCCAGCGGATGGTGGGAGCTCAGCTGTCATTTACATGGCAGGGAGATGTTGTCAGGAATTGTTTCCATTACTGTCAGTGGACCTGGACTTAATAACCCAATGGACAGGTGTCAAGAATATGTCAAAATTTGGAATGTATAAATACATGCTGCTCACATTCACATTCTCATTAAAGCATGCTCACCATGTAGGGAAAATACATTGTGTCTGGTAACTGAGGAATCAAAATGGGGCTAGCACATGGAAATTAATCTAGCTTGTCTCTCTCCAAAAAGACCGAATGAGAGGGCTGCAAAGTCACATCTAGCCTTGATTCCTGTATTTCACTGGATATTGAATTTTCAGACCTAAGTCTCCTGTTGGGGGAAATTGATCTGAAGCAGGGATAACGCAAACATACTCAAAACCATGTCTACATCTGTTCACATCAACACACTGTAATAATTTTTTTTTGTGGACAGCACAAAACCCCCTAGATATACAAATTACCCTTAGATACACAAACAGGCAAGGTCAGAGGTGGAAGTATCATATTTATTTCATTTTCAAAAGGAAGTGATGTACAAAAGCAGCTATTCAGGCATGTAGTAATTAGAGGGCTAGTGTAAGAACTAGGTTTTGATTTTGGCTCTCCCACTAGGTAGATAAGAAGCAAGGTGCATGTAAGTTATCTGTGCTATTCTTTTATATCTGAAAAAGAGTGTGATACCACTTGCTTTGCAGGAATGTTATGTGCTTAATTAACAATGGTGTAGAAATGCCTAGCTGCCAAGCCTGCTGTAATTATAATAACAACTCTGGTAGCTCAAGAGTAGTAACTTCACAGCCAATAAAAAGTCAGATCTGAAAAGAGAAGCCATCGTGGGTAGAGGCTGTGCAGTTAGATTTCCTACAGTGACCTTTATGTCTCAGTCCATACACATTCTGACATAATTAGGACATAAGCAAAAAAAGAGCAATGGTTCATATATGTAGGATTGTAAAAATGCAGAGGAATTCCTTCTCAAGAATAAGGAATTCTGCCTTTACATTCAGTTTTTTTTTTATTCTGCATTTTGGATGTAAGTATCTTTTGAAGAATACCTTGTGAAAGACACCAAATTTGTCTGGATTCTATTAAATTTAAAACAGAGCTGGCTGGCAAACGGGCAGTGTGGTATGAGAATCTCTTGCTCTTAAGCATGTGACAACCCAGGAGCTGCACATCTATAGGATAAGCCAATGGTTATATGCATATACACTCTTATTTCCAGCCAGTAATGCTTCCTATGTGATTTAATTGAATTATTTTTTGTAAAGATAGAGGTTAGCAGAAGCAGCTCTTTTTATTAAGAAAGAGTTGGGTTAGATAAAATAATACCTTTTGCAATGATGCGTTACCCAGAATGGCTGTTTAAATTCTGTTCTAACAATGCAGTTCTTGTTGCTCTGTGATGGAGCCAGACTGCTCTTTTGGGGTTTTCTATTAGTCGACATGCACCTAGGGAACTTGCCTTTCTGTAATCAATGAGATCTTTAAGATGGCTTATACAATGTGAATTAGTCATTCCAGAGTGGCTCCAAACCTGTTGATACACACTTAGTTTTTAAATTAAAGGTGCTTGTATAAAACGCAGGTAACTTATTTTGTCTTAAAAGTGTGTTCACGTACCCAGTTTAAATGCCCAGAGAACATCCTTATGTGTTTGCCATCCAGTTTAACAGAGTTTAGACTTTTAGTAGTTTTCCATTTTTATTTCTTTGTTAGTGAGGTGTTTTAGTAATAGAAAGAAATGTCCCACCTGAGACTATGACCTCATTTTAGGACTCACTGTACAAACATGCCTAGGAGTGTTTGCAGCAGCTCCCACCCTAAGGCCCTTCTTCTGTCAAGAGATCCTAGAGACACAATGAGAGGAGCAGGCCTGCTGGCAGATATTTAGGAGTGCCCTGAGGCACAGAGAGAATAAGGGTTCTGCTTCGCCTTACGGTTTTGGAGCTGGATCTCTGTTTTTGTGTCCACATCTGGTTGTTGTTTTGGTGTGCTTGGGAGATAGAAGACTATTATGCAAAGAGCAATTCATATGTTGTGCTTATTTAATTTGCATAAATTATACAAGATCCCATGTATCTGACAGGCAAGTCTAGAATCTACTACCAAAACCTGTTAAGATGGATGACCAGCAAAGTGATGGTGTTGGAGAGACATTCTTGTTGCTGGGAGGCTGCCTGCATTTTTAATGGAGGGCTGGTTTGTTGGGTACTCTGCACAGAGCCCCTGGGCAGGACTAGAGAGGGCTCCTGAAGTGCACAGCTCTGCAGAGAACTCGCTGTGCATAGCACTGCAATACCAAAATAATGAAATAACATCTCTGGAATTGAGGATTGAAGAATGATAAACTTGGGGTTTGTGCCAGATGGGTAATCCACTGAAACAACAGGCCATCTTACAGTCAATTAGCCTGGCTATGGTTTTGACTGTTTTGTGGTGTTTCATCACTAGCCATTAAAATGTTCAAACTCTGCAAGGCTGTGCTGGTGTAAGGATGATGAAAAAGTCTTTTGGGAATCTTGCTTCTTTTGCACTGACGTTAGCAGACTCTGCTAGATAAATGGTTCTGATTTCTTCCTGTCTTCTCCCCAAGAGAAAATTATCATAGCAAGCTAAAAATAGGAATGTACAAAATTAATAAAACACTGAAGTTGTAAATTCAGATACTTAAAAATCAGGAATTTGAGCAAGGAAATAAGTCAGGATCGTTACCAAGTTCATACATCATGTGCTTTAGTTTCTACTTCTATATAGGTTTTTAACATAGGCATTAATGATAGGACTTTAAAAACAGCCTGAAGAAAGTAATTACTCATTCTCTGAGAATCACTAGTCTTAAGACACCTGTACTCTTCAGGCTTATATGAAAATGCAGCAATGGTAGCTGTAAATTGTATTTTTGGTGCCATTTAACTCAGTTAACTGCAATTAAGTTTTTAATATTTTCATATCTGGGAATTACATCTGTACCATTACAATTAGATTGAAGCACAAAAGTAGTAGCAAGTCTAACTTAAGAGTCTTATATTTTCTCAGGCATTTATCAGGGGAGCAAATGAAAATCAACACTGATTAGAAAACAAATTGAGCAGACAGGACTAACTTCTTAGCTTTGAAATCTGTGCATGGCTATTTTGTAATGAGTTTCATTTGAGTCTTCAAGCAGACAAGCAGGAAAGTAGGAGTCTTCTAAAGATGAGACCCTTGTTGTTCACGGCTTTGTTGGCTGTCGATTGAAGGGAAGGATCTTGGCCCAATCTTGTCTGCTGCTGTTTGTCCTCTTGGGCTGTGTCTGAAGAGTTTGTGCCCCATTGGAGCTTTTGGTAACATGCTGGCGTGGCAGCTGTTCTGCCTTAAGGAAAGGAGAACAGGGGAAGTTCCAATGCTGCAGGTCTGCTTCAAACAAGTAGGCCAGGTGATATTTCTAGCAATGTCTAAGTTTGGGCGCTCAGGTGAGTGTCCTTCTCCTCCAGAGCAACTTAAAAGAGGTGAAAATGTCATAAGATGGCAAGAAAACACAGGGGACAGAGCAGAACTTACTTTCCTGAGCCAAGTTCTGGTCTCCAGCTTACATACCTCTTGGAGCAAGCCGTAATATAGTCTACGAGGAGGGGCACGTAGGCTGCTTGACCTTGTCAACGTTATCCCCAGCTTTTTATAACAAATGGTAGAATCCTCAGGAAATCCTAGGAGGTCACCACTTCCTTCCCCTCTCACAAATCTCAGGAGTGCAGTGTTTAAGAGTCTGAGTTAAGTGTTTAAGATGTTTCTCTTGGCTTTTCAAATATCGTGGTTTATCTAGAAGTGTACGGATTGGGACAAAATATAGATTAAATGTAAGCTGTAAAGGTTAGAATGATTTACATCATGTGTGGAATATGAACTTGTGAAGAAAAGCAGATGTTGTAAAGAAAAATACATAGAAATGGATAGTAATTGAATTTAACTAACTCAGTTTTCATCTTTACTGCAGAATAGGTAGCTAAGAGTCTGCGTTTTTCAAATTTATTGTTAGCAATATTTCTAAATAACAGCACAGGGATGAAGGTGGGTATTAGTGCATAGTCTGTGTTCTATAGCTATTATTTTTACTTCCCAGTTGAGTAAAAAAGAATGTGAAAAAGGCTCTCAGAATAAGCATTAGTTGTCAATTCCAACTTCATGTGGAAAGCTTGAGCACTGTTTCTTCTTCTTGGTGACAGAGTAAGACTGTAGAGTAAGGGGGCAATCATGGATGGCAACGCTGAATCTTTATTTGTAGGTGTAAGGAAGAACAGTGATGTGGCCAGATCCAAAAAGGCCCTTCCATCTTTCTGCAGGGGAGCAGCTCCATGACATGGGGTTGAAGGAACTTCACCTGTACTTCCTGCTCATAGGACACATTGTATGTGGGAACGTACACATTGAGAACATACCTGCCCAGAAACATAGGTCAGCCCCATGAGTGTGTGAGGCTCTGCAGCCATCGGGACTTGGAAGGGGCCTTCATTTCCTGCCTGGCCATGGAGGAGTTCGTAGTTTTGACCCTGTGGAGTGGTGGGATGAGCTAAAGGGACATCCGCATTGCTTACACTTCCTTTGCTCCTCTTCACACGACATAGGAGTGCAGGAGGAAGTCCTCCCAAAGCCACACACACATGGCTTCATTTATTTCACAGCAGGAATCTCATGGTTGCACAGCACTTGTACTTGTGGTGTCTCGAGCTCCCACATCCTGTGCTGGTATTGTCATCACAGAAACGCGCAAACAGACTGGGCAAAGAGAAACATTCCTCAAGGTGATGCATCCAGTGCAGTGAGTATCAAACAAGATGTGTGAAAAGGGTTAAATCTGCTAATGTAAAACTCAGAATATTGTTAAGATGGATGCAGAACCCTCTGCATCATCCAGGAGGTACTTGCTGGATTTCTACAACTGTGCTGCTTGTAACGGACTACCAATTGTGCTCTTTGATAATTCCTGCCTTTAATATAGTCAGTGATGTGTTATTTGCCCTCTGAGTAAACTAACATTTCTTGCAGACTTTTTTATTTCTTTGCACCATGACTTCAAATTAAATTTTTGCTTTTTATTAAATCTAAAGCTGGAGCCTTATTCATTATTTTGGCTGTATTTGGTCTATAAAGATTTTCTTCTAACATAGAGTGGAAGTCAAACTAAACAAAACACTGAGTGTAGGCCAGTATGTTAAGAAGTGAGAGGGATGTCTTGTACTTGCAAAGCTGGTTAAGAGTAATTGGACGTCCACGACCCTTTAGTATGCATGGAAGTTTGGCATCTAAATACACTAGGCAGCTTTGAAAACCTGCCAAGTCTTTAATACTATGCATCCTGATATTGCCTCTTTGTTTGGTAGAAGTGGTTTAAAAATAATTAAAAAAAAAAAAAAAGTCTCTTGTCAGCATTTGGATGTGGAAATGCTGGATGGAAGACTGTGGAAAGAAGGAAAGAAGGGGCAGAGCCAAGAACAGGCAAGCTCCTCCTGCCCCCAGCACAGCACTACAGCAGGGTGCCCTCACTGAGCCTTCAGCATCCCCTGCTGCTGTGTGTGCTGCGGCATTAAGTGCTCCCAAGCGTGATGGAAGCCAAAGATATTTAGCTGTCCAGAGGAGAGCAGGCATAAGCCAAGTTCCTCTCTGATGTATTTTACTTTGTCATGGTAATCGTGTTCCTTGCAGTGGTGCTTAAAAGCAGGCTGTGCTGTGCTTGTGCAGTAGCATATAAAGTAGCAACCAGTCCCTATCTGAAGAAGTGTGCAGAAAAGGAGAGCTGGAGCTGGAGCTGGAGCTGTAAGCCCAGCAGTATGATGATGGCAAATAGCAAGTTAGTTTTACGTTTCTGGTTCATTTCTTTTTTTGGAGGCTGGCTTGATAAGAGGGCAAATGGAGATGGAGAGGAGAGAGGGGGGGAACTTGAGAAAGGCCTGGCTGGGTAGAACAGAATAAGGAAGCAAGTATAAACAGAGGGCTTTGCACAAGCTGCAGACAGTCCTGAGGCCATTTTGAACAAACAGGGCAAAAAGCTATCACTTAGGACCGTGTGAAGAAGAGAAATCTCCCAAAGAATCTGCTCTTGCCATTTTTCTTCTCTGGAACCTGAGTGCTTTCGTTCCAGGTTTTGCACCCTCGTTACAGTTTGGGTGAGCCTACCATTGTGTGCTGCTTTCTGTGGGGGGTTTGTGCCATTTCTGCATGCTTCTTCCAAGGAGGGATGGCCTGAGCAGCAAGCCTGTCCATCCCTCCCCCAGTACCACAGTGTCTGCTTCTGGAGCTTCCTCCCTCACCAGGCACCTTCAGCTCACATCCATGGTGTTTTAGGAGGCACAGAGGCGTGGATCCTCCTGTAGCAGAGCAGATCCTTCTGTGCATTTTCGGACGGTAACTTTATATGGCATCAAGTTCACTGTTACTGCTGTAGCATTTATCTTTCCTGTGTTGTTTCCCTGTATATCACTTGGCTAAAGAATTGACTTTGTTTCCATTATTCTGTGTGTATAATTCCAAACACCTCACAATTCTTGCTGAATATCTGTGCTTCCAGTTATCTTCTGCTCGCTTTGATGCTTCCAAGCATTATTTAGGGCTTTGGCACTTCTGCAGAGAACCACCTTTCCTTATTTTTTCCTAATCATTCAAAGAGGATTTTCCTTCCTCTTCTTCCCTTTCCTTCTGAACAGAGATGCAGGGGTGCATTTTCTACCAGATTTTTCAGTATTTAAATATTCAGCACTACGGGTTACATTCCGGTCTCATTTGCTTAGTCAGATCTTTTGAACTAAGTCTATAACTTTCCAAACACCAAGCAAGGCTGAAAAGTTCTGTGGGCTACAGGATCCTTTTGTTTCTCATGTCTCTTTTTGTATGCAAAGCATTCATACAAGGCAGGGTAGTGAATGGCTCTTTGTCCAGGAGCTGGTGAGAACAGAGTGGTGGAAGTCTGCAGAAACACTGTTCTTTACATCAGATGTATCATTAACTCCTCCTAACCCGTTTTTAATGGCCTGTTGCTCATGCAGAGCTCTTTTTTGTTGAGAGATAGGCAGAGATTTACATTTGGCAATATGACAAGATGTTATATACGTGCCAGGTTTTGTACTGCAGATTGCTTGCTTTCTATGACTGGGTTATAGATTTATATTAGAAAAATCAGCATAAGTACCTCTAGTGGGATTTATGTGCAAGTGCCTAATGTTCTTCAGATACATCTTTTATATTTCACATGTTTCTAGGACAGTGATACTGAGAGTCATCTCAATGCATTTTGCTTGGAGAACTAATGGGAAGTTTTGAAAAATGAGTATAAAAATGTGATTATTATTCAAGAGTTGCAGCTTTCTTTGCTCAGTAGGGGAAAATTGTCTTTTGTACTGACTAAGATGTATTTTAGTCACTTCCTAGCAGATGGTCATGGAGAGTGAAATCCTCTCCATTTATCAACAGGCCAAGAGCATACGATACACACTGCATCAGCAGCACGGGGTGTTGAAACTAAATGATTATTGTGGTCCCTTTCAACCAGGCCATTCTGTGATTCTATGGTTGTTCTTTCAATGTCTGCTCCCTCTCAGCAACCCTCTCCTGTAGCTGTTCCTGTATTGGAACCAGTGTTCCGATATTTGGAAGTGCAAATATTGAAGCCAATAGAGCTCAACCTATTTTGATTGGATTTAACCTCAGCTTAGCAGAGTGATGGGCTTAGTGGAGGTGTTGTGGCAGTGTTGTTTGGAAGGCATTCGGATTTATTTCATCCTTGCAGGAAGGCAATGGGAAGTACTTCAGTGGTTAACTGCACTCTGATTTGGAAAGGGTAAGACTGATCCCTTAGAGAGGCCAGGTGGGATTAAGTGCTGAATTGCATGGATGGAAATAAAGAATCTATTCCATTTCACAGCTTCAGTAGTGCAGATCTCAATGAAAAGATCACAGGTAGAGTGTGAAATTGCTTGGAAGCACATAGGAGAAAGCAGAGAGGCCACTGATGGTCTGAAAAATTTACGAACAAGATTGACAGCAAAGTAGTGATTCCTCTGTGAATGCTCCTGCTGTGATTCACTGCGACCCTGTGGAGACCAAGGTGTCATGCAGCGTAATCAGAAGTAGATTCTTACCCCACTGTCACCATAAGCATAAGCTGAGCATGTTTTTCTTTCGATGTTTGCAGTAGCTCTATGAAATCACAATGGAGAAATGGCTTATTCTGCATGAACCTCCAGGCCAAGAATCCTTTACATTTTTAGGAGTCCTTATAGTGTACTCTCATGTCTGCAGTCCTGTAGGACCAGCAGTATTGTTTGGGTATAACTGAGAAGAATTTGAGCCCTTCAAAGTGTAGTTTTGCAAGTGTTTATGTATGTGTTATACCTTTGTTTCATGGGCAGACATAATGCTGAGATTTCTGAAGTCTTCACTACTGGTCTTGTGTTGAACGAGGGACAGCGTGTTGGTCAGACTAAGATACTGGGATCAAGCAGTCATATTTTGCTCTCAGCTTTGCAACAGATAAGTGGAAACAACATTTTTGTTGTGTCTACATGCAGCTGGAGATGCAGGAGCCAGTTTTAAACGAGCCATTGTTGCAGACAACACAAGTGGGCCTACTGCGGTACTCTGAAGGTTAAGGAAGCCCAAAGTGACCTTACAGCTGCAGCCACACTGCTGCTATCTGAGGAGCTTGCCTTCATTAGTTTGGGTTTACTTTGTAACGCACTGGAATGAGCTGTGCATTAAAACCACTGATCTTTCTGTGCCTCAATTTCCATCAGCATTGAACAGTCCAACGTTAAACCCCTGGCATCATATTGTTGAAACTTATTTTAATGTATTGTGAAGTTTTGAGATTGAGAGCAGAATGTCAACATGAGGGTGGTGCAAAAACACATTATTTACAACCCGCTGGTGAGAAGGAGCTTGAATTAAACTGTGCTGGTTCAGTTTCTGTACAGATCTGCAGTTCTTGCATATGAAACCTTAGACTGATACTTTAGAAGAACATAAAGCTACCACCTCATATTTCTAACCTTTGAAAGTTATGGATGAATTTGTTGCAGCTCTGCCATGATCCTTCCTTACACAGACTGACAGCCCATGCTATTTTCTTTGTCTGATGTTACTAGATTGTTACAAACAGTTAAAGATGCACTTGTTCTCCTAGCTACTCAGATTAATTGCAGGTGCTCGACTAACATAATTAGTCAAACACAGAATGTTTAAAACCAGCTTGCCTAAGTCTGTACTGCGAGTAATTGTCTGCCTTCATTAAAGCTGGCTGTAAGGAGCCATAAAGTTCTTTGTAGAGCTGTGTATCTGAAGCAGTGGGTACTCCTATTGAATATGAAGTGCATTATCCTGCCTGCAAGGCACAAGCATTACGTATGTAGGTGTGAGATTTTGCTTTGTGCTGATGGAGTTGTACCTCTGCTTTCCTTTTTCCAGTGGCATTTTCACAGTGCTGCACACCATTCTTGCTCATGACAACTGCATCAAGAGTTTTGACACGAATGGGCAATTACCACTTAGAAAAAATCTGTATGGAAATCTCACGTGGTAGGAATGATGATAATTGTGTAAGAAGCGCTTTATTTGGGCTTGTGTTTTCATTTCGTAGGTGTTCCTCTAAACAGCCATCTCCTTTTTCAGGTATGGAAACCTGGAGACCTCAAGCTGTGAAGAAGTCGGGAGCCAGAATTCCTCTGAATCCAAAACAGTACTCAGGAAGTAAGTGTGGTTTTGCAGTGTGCAGCAGTCAGGATTCATACTGGAGGAGGATGTGGGTAACAGAGCTGTTGTTCCCCTTGAAAATGCACAGCACTGTTTTCTTGCTTAAACAAGCTTGTGTAAAAGCCAAATATCAACCATCTCAAGACGTATCCAATGATGTAACCCAGAGGTCTCTCAGTCAGCAGAACTGTCTTGGAATTGAACAAGAGCTGAACACATCTAGGCCAATATTTTATTGATTAAACAAACAAGGAATGTTTGTTTCCCCTGCCTTATCTATAGCAATAAACAGTTATTGCTTATGACTGATTTTATTGTGCATTACAGCAGCATCTGCAGAGCGTAGCTGAGGGTGTTCCAGGCAACATGTGCATGCATGCATCTTCTCCATTAGTGCCTCTCTGATTTACAGTGTTGCTTTTTGAGTGAAATTTAAATTCTGATGTCATCCCGTGTTGCAAGAAGAATAGCTGAGCTGATTTGAAATGCAGTTTACATGGAGAAAAGTGGTTATCTTCCTAACATCCTATGAAACTGCATTTTATCTTTAGACATGGGATGTAAAATGTTCCTTAGGTCATCAGAGTTTGTACTTTGACATCTGTATGAGGTGTGGTTTGCACTATGGCAATGAAAAGTAGCTGAGTAGTTATATTTGATTACAGTATGTTGGGAATCAACATTGTTGTCAGCATCACTCTATGATTCTATTTCATCTATCAGTTAAAAAACAAATTTAAGTCTGACTTGGCAAGGAGGAGTTGAAGAAGAGACCCTACAGCATCAGTTTGTTTGTTTTGAGATAGAAGAGAACGTTGAATTTTTCTAAAATGTGAAATACACTGCATAATTTCATTCCTAAGACTGATGCAGATTGTTGATTCAAATCACATCTTATTTTAAAATATTGGGCCTTCACACTGCTTCTCTTGCTGCATTTCTGATGACGCATGTGTTGGGACAGAAGGTTTTGAGTCTGTTTTAAAATGGTTCACACGTCCCCAGTGCAGATATTTTCCATTAACATGCCCAGCACCTCCCTGTCCCTCATTGTCTGAATGGAATTGTTGGACAATGGGCTCGCTTTGCCTTCTGTCATCCATGCAGAAACTGTTCTGTTTAAGCACCATAGATAAATTGCTGAAAGCCCCTTGTACAGGAGTGTTACTCTGAAAACACAAGTAATTATGTTTGCCTGAAGGTGGAAGAAATGTAGAGCTTAATTAACGTCTATAAATGATACAGGACTATCAAAAAAGGCTTTAGTTAGAAACAAAATGTTACTGCTTGTTAATTGTTTTAATGCTTAGAGAGAACAGAAAGCCACAAGTTCTGATGGATTGGACTCCTCCTCTTGACCCAGAAGACTTGGTAGGAGAGCTCATATCTCTGACTCTTTTGTGATTGCCAGAAGCAACCTTAATACAACAGGTGATAGTTAAAACTTGGTCACAAGCATCAACGAGACAGAATGATGTTGAAGGTAAAGGAAAGAAAACAGGCAGTCAGCCATGCCCTTCTTGTCAAATAGATTTAGAACTTTTTGTTTAGATTTAAAGGAGGATTGTTTTTCTACTGACACACATAATTTATCATCATGCTGCTTCCTGCTGCATCCATGTTGTCTTTTCTCTTGACAGTAATTGTCACACAACATCTTTGCACAGTTGATGAATGACCAGTGGATGGGGTCTGTCTTCCCATTCTTCTAGTAGCACAACTTTTAATGCGCTGATCTGACTCCATTTTCATTCATCAGCATGGCTGATTTTGATTCTTCAGCCCTCATCTTTTACATCTGAACCTGATACCTGTTACCCAACTACTTATTTATAGAAAGTTAAACAATGAAGTTACCAAGCGAGTAATTTATATGTCATGGGCACATGTTTCAACAGATCCTGCACAAACGTGAGTTCACTTCCCTGCCTTAAAGATTTCCATTGCCTTTCAGTTGCTGTGGCTACTTGTCTCTTAGCTATGATTAATGCTATCTGGAAGAGAGACTGCCTTTGTAGTCCTGTTACGAAACGCGTCATTCTGGTAGTTCAGGTTTTCTCTTGTCTGGGGATAATTCCAATATAATTGCATTTACCCTCTTGTCTCATAGAACAGAAACATGATATAGGTGTGCTCTCAGTGTTATATGTGCTGGAGCAATGTTATTTCTTGCCATTAACGCTGTATTTTTGGAGGTGAAACATCTCTTGGGAAGTTCTGGAGTTTGTGCACAAGGCTCTTCTACGTTCATCAGACTCCTGGTGTGACACATCTGATGTTTTATAGTTCTGTTTGATGCATTAGAAATGTAAAGCATTTCCTCCTGTTTGCCACAAGAAATGCTGTAGAAGTGAAAAAAAAAAAACAACTTCAGGAGGAGAATTCATTGCTCCTGAGATATCTCATGGAGCTTTTAAAAAGTAGGGGGTTTCTGCAAAACCTTAGGTATGTACAGGAGGAATATTCTGTCATATTTTGTGTACCGTTAGGCCTCCAGTTAGTACTTTGTGTTGAAACTCCCTGTTCTTTTTGCACTTGTGGTATAGAGCTGTGATGTGTTTTGAGAAGGAAAAGCCCCGATACATGTAAATTTCCTGTACTATTTTAGTGTTCCACCTGGTGTTAATGTAGCTAAGAACCTGCATGACCTACACGAGGGCTTGAGTGCACTTGTGGCACAGCATGGTTTGGGAGCCCTGTGGGAGCTGTAAACCTCGCCTGGTGTTCCAGGTCTGAGCCAGCAGCTACTTCTCACACTCACTGCAGTGACATGGAGTTGTTACTGACCCAAGCTCACTTCAGCTCTGCTCACAAAATGCCTTCTTAGGGATCCTTTCTGCCAAGGGGATTTTCTCCTGTTCACTTAAGCGTCATTCCTAGCATTTTTGAGACACAGGAATGGTCAAATTCTTTTCTTTTTATTCAACATCAATTTGACAATTATGTTTAATACAAATTGTCTGATTTTTTTAAAATTAGTATGGCCGTTTTCTTTAGATCTCCATTCAGTAACAGAAAGTTTAAACAAAGTGCTGCAATGTTGTAACTTAAAAAAAAAAAAAAAAAAAAAAAAAAAAAACAAGACAGCGTATCTTGAGCCTTAAAATAATGATTAAACTCTGAACAATCAAACTTTCTGTGACCTTAATAACATTGCCTTATACCTCTTTATGTTCAATAGCTTGCTTTTCACAGTTCTCACTGCTTTCTGACAGTCAGAATGCTTATGACAGCAATGTGAAAGCCAGAAACAGAAGAATAAAGTTTGGAAAAGGTCAGATGCAATACCCAAATGTCTGAGTTAGATGGACTTCGGCCCATGTTTCCAAAAGCATGAGGCCATACCTCACTTAATTGTCTGATAAAGGAGTTGTAAGGAGTAGCTCATTTGACCCTCTGTCTCCTGCTACAAGCAATTCTTTTTGCTCTTCTTGCATCATGTAAACAAAACTCCCAGGACATTGCTTAATTTTACATCCTCTTGTGTCAAGGTGTTGCCTTCTCATCTGTGGAGCTCTCTGTGTTCTGTGTGTTTTTTAGCTCAGGACTTCTGGTGACTTTCAAAAAGAAAATAATGGACACAGCGCACCAAGACGATTCAGAATAAAACCATACACGTGCTAAATATAAATGAAAATTATCAGTATGATGAAATGATGGGAAGTTTTAATGAGATAGGCATGTGTAAGGTATTTCAAGCTCCTTGACCTGTTGTGGGAAGGGCATCTTCTGGCCAAGCAACTAATGCCACTTGAGGACTTCAGGTGACCGAACTGTTGTGTGTTGCAGATGAGATAGATGCAAACAGTGCTTTTGGTGATATGAGCTGATAGCTGTAATCTCTATTCCCAGACTTGGATTCCTCCTTGGTTAACTTTTAACTGATAGTTAAATGTTGAGTTTCAGTGCAGAAAAGATGTGGACCTGTTGGAGTGCACCCAGAGGAGGGCCACAGAAATCATCCAAAAGAGGAATACCTGCCTATGAGAAAAGGCTGAGAGCTGGGGCTGTTCAGCATGGGAAGGAGAAGGCTTTGGGGAGACCTGAGAGTGGCTATTGCAGAATTGCTGTGTAACCTACTGAATCACTCATGTCTGTGTGATAGGAGAGCTCATTCTCCACCTTGTCTATGCTCTGCTGGCTCAGTTTAACAGTAATGTTAGGCTCAGAGCTACCATGGTCTTGCCCTGTTTCATGGAAGCTAGTGAGTGGATGAGTAGTTCTGTGTTTCCATTTGTAAGGCAACAAAACCACACGTGCGTCTTCCAATATATAGGTTTTAAAGTCTGAAATGTTTTAAGCAAGGGTGGTGCAGAAATTGCAAGATTTTCTGAAGGGTGCAAAACTTGAAAGCATTTTTGAGCAGAGCCCAGAGTCCGTGGTTGGAAGGATGGGATTTAAACATTAAAAAGTTTTTCTTACAAGCTGCAAATATAGGAAAGTAAGAATTTATTGCTCATAATCAGCCCATGAAAAATGCAGTCTGTGATGTTTCTTTCCTGTCTGAGATCTTGGAATGCTCCCATTGCTATCTGTCTCTGGATCTATCAAGTGTAGGGAGTGTAGGGAGCAAATGTAAAGCTCCTGCAAGCTGCGGGCAGCCCTCCAGCTCGTTTTCAGCAAGCTTTCCTCCCTGACGCACCAATTAGGAAGTCAAGTGATAGGAGGTCAGTAGGCTAGAGTGTACCTTTTTTCTCTTTCCTATTTCCCCTCTCGACTGAAATTATTTTGCTGGCAAAGAAGTCTGTGTCTGTAATGGCTGTGAACTCTTCACCCTGTTCTGGGAGACTGGGTCCGTGTTCAGCTCTGTTTATTCTTCAGCTTATGAAAGCGGCCATCAACCAGGCTTCTGGAAACTGAGCTCAGTATGTGAACAATATTAGTACAAGAAAGTGTCCTGGGGAGAGGCTCCTGCTTTGAAATCATTGCAGAACTGGTAAATGCTCATAAAAAAAGAAATACCTATTCAACCTATTCTGTGGCAGTGGAATCAGTAGGAATGACAGTGAGTTTGTGGTGTGGGGAAAGGAGGCACAGAGCAGGGGACAAAAAGGGGACAATTGGAAGTGTGGGGAAGCAGGAGTGAGGGCTTGGGAGCATCACTGGGGATGGCTGACTGTTGTGGCAGTGATCATCCTTCTTGGGAAGTGGAGCTGGTGATGCTGCCTTCCCTGTATGATGGCATGGCATTTATCCCAGCTGAGAAAAGCAGTCCTGGAGCTCCCAGTGAAAGGTTTGGCACCCATAACCTTAACCTGGGAAGAGCTTGCTTCCTTGCTGCGTGCACTGAAAGCTTGTCTGGGCAGAGGTGTGAAAATCCATTCCCAAGTGGTTTTCAAATGTGACAAAATCTTTGGAGCTGCATGATCTGTATTTCATATTTGCAGTAGAACCTGAAGCACAGTGTGTTTGTATGTTAATTTTTGGTTCCAAATACTCTTTGTAGCTCTAAAATTTTAATTGCAGATTTTTTCCTGTCAGCAAGCCTAACCGAGCAGTATTACTGACAGCTTTCCAAACACTGTCACTAATTACAAGTTTGAAGTTGTCACAATATCAGAGATGGAAATAAAAGAAACAACAGACTAGTGAAGTGAATAGAGCTTGCAAAATGGCATCTGTTTGGGACTGAAAGTTAGACAGGGTGTGAGGAATAGAATGGGAGAGGCAATCTTTACCCTTCTTTAATTATTAGTTTATTCTGAGTGCCACCAAGCAGCTGAATTAACCAGGTGTTGCTGGTTAACAGCAGATGCTGGTAGCATCTGTGTGCAGCTCTGCAAGGAAAGCTGTCTTGGCTGGCTTCCATCTTCTTCACTGTACAGCGGTCTAAATGTGAAATCTCTGTTCATATTGAACAAATTGAGAGACAGGTTCTCCTGGCTTGTAGCTCTGTGTTTTCCAGCTGTTAATGTGACAAACCTGGAGCCACTACTTCTGCATACCATGCTTTTGAGGACTCTCAGAAACTTTGAAGGCCAGGTGCCTGGTTGCCATGAGGGGAGCACAGATGCTCACTGAGCTGCCATGTTGGTGTCTCAGACTGCATGCCTACGGTTAGAGGTTGCTCCTGAAAGCCCAGCCCTTCTCTTCATGTGTTGTGTATGAATATGGGATACTGTTATTGAATGAGGGCATTGTGAAATGAGGTTAGTGGAAGAGGCACTACTTGATCAGAAGGTTTCTGTAGATGTGAATAATGTTTTCACTGTGGGGCTAAGTTCTCACCTCTAACTACACAGCAGAATCCTAGGGAGCTGTGGAGCCGAGTGAGACCTGCTGCCATCCAGGACTGCTTCACTTAGCTCATCTCAGCTGCTTTCTGAAGGCAGTGTGAAGAGCTGCTTCCCTAAAATACTGCATTTTTTCTCTCCTAGACATCTCCCCCGACTTTCCATGACAGCAGAAAGTGCAGCTCACCCCTCTTTCTTGCTGCAGCCTCTATTGACTGCTGGCTGGAAGAGGCTTGAAATAGAGGAGTAGTCTTAGTGTCCCAGAGAAAATATCTGAGACTTCCTTTTCTCAGGGATTTTGATGTCAATGGTGCATTTCCTTATGGAACAGAGCGTTTTGCTTTCATGTCATGTCCTGTTCTCAGTACCACCCTACGTGTCTGTGAGACAGGTCCTTGTTGGTGTGTCATGCTCATGGAATCGTGGATAGGAAGCTCTCAGAGTCTTTCATTTCTTAAAAAGTTCCTATAATTTTCAAGCATCCTTTCCTTCCATGAGAGAGGCATACCTTCTTGCATGGCATAATTTGATGGTGCCTCCTTCTCTTTAAACTAAGGGTAAAATCCACATTCTGCTAATGTTTCTGTTACACAATTTATCCAGAGATTAGCAGACCCAATCTGTTTTCTGGGCTCAGCCATCTCAGCTCTTCCAGCCTGCTGTGGAGAGCTGGCAATGCCGTGCTGTCCATGCTGCACAAGTCGTGGTGAGTCTTTTATCTGCTCACACATGACAGTCTCACTAACGATCTGCACACATGGGGGTTCAGGCTTACACTGCTTTTTCCAGCACACACAGCCTTGGTGAATGGGCAGGCTCTCTTCTAAGAAAGCAGACACCTTTGATTGTGCAGGACTCTGCTTGGGACTGCATTCCCAGGCTGGGCAGTGTGATTGATGAGAGGAAAGACACCAGAGGAAGTGTTTGATTTAGCACTTCCACCAGGAAGCTCCTATCCTGAAGGAGCCACAAATACCTTCTTCCTCCCTTGTATTTTTCCACAACGTCCCAGGGAACAGTAACTGAGCAAACATTGCAGCCGTGCTGTGCCGCAGCATTTCCCACTGGTGCAGGAGTGAATTAAGAAATAATATTCTCCTTCTGATTGTGTGCATTATGACTGGTAGTCATTCAAACGTGGTCACGGTACAGCTAAGCGAAGATACTTCAACTGCTTAAACAAAGGCTGACTCCAAAGTAGTTGGCAAGTCTTGCCTTTCTAGCTTAACAAAGTACAATGCAGGGAAGCAGGACTATAATGAATCCAAGAGTTAGGAAATGTTTGGGCTTTATTCGAGGATGCTGATCTTATATGCTTGGGAGATGGTTATTTTTTAATTTATTTTCTTAATTGCTTTATGTATTACTATTTGATATCCTGAATTTAATAGAAAGGTCTCAGTATTACTTAAACGGATTTTGATTCTTCAGTACTGTGCGTTCTGGGGCTGTAGTTGGATTTACTTGTAGTAGAGCAAATCAGAAGCAGCTTCACTCAAGTCCCTGCAAAATCTGAGTGATATCTTAGTAAGATTCCATGCATAGAAAAGAACAAATTAAATTCTGTGCTCAGAAACATCCTTGTACTGCCTTCATGAGGAATATGAATGTCGTGGTGTTTACATTTTTATATAGATACATGCAATTGGCAGAAGCTGTACAAGCTATGTGCTCTCTGTGTATTTGCTTTCAGTGCAATAGCATCAATCTTACGAGCGTGGCTCGATCAGTGCTCTGAGGACTTCAGAGAGCCTCCCAGCTACCCATGTTTGCTGAAGTTGCTGGAATACCTGCAGAGGAGCATGCCTGGCTCTGACCCAGAGAGGAGGGCACAGAACCTTTTGGAGCAGTTCCAGAAGCAAGAAATAGAAAACGATTGTAAGCTACCTTCCTTTCTTTCTTTCCTTGTTTTCACATGCTGAATGGTACCTTGGGATTTACGTAGACTACATTTTATTAACACTCACGCTAACTGGTAATATTGTGAGGCTCAGCAGTGACTTCATTCTTTTTTAATTTCTGAATGAGACATCAGGTTCTGTGTGAATAGTACAGTACAGCGTGGGAGCCTTCTGTTCATTCTGGGAAGGACTGGGAGTCCCAGCACTTATGATGTTCAGCCAAAGTCTCAAGACTGCTGCAGCAGCTGAGTGGTTAACTGTCAGCAGATTCCCCATTGTCACAGAGTTAAAAGAAACAAGCTGCTATTCAGCTGGTCCTCTTACTTCAACCCTCACAGCAAAAAAAAAAAAAAAAAAAAACCAACAAAAAATCAAACACAAAACAGCAAAACCAAAATCAACCCCAAATCAATAAAAAACAAAACCAAAAAGCTCATCTTACTGGGCTGTGACAAAATACAGCCTGAGTCACACAGCCTTGTTGCTATGAAGCTTTTCTTCCTAGTTACCACCATGTCAAAGGAAGTGTATGTGGCTGTTTTTTCCTATTTGAGTGGCTGGCTGCTTGGTATCCAAGGACAGAGGAAAAGCTTACGTTATTGGGGGTCACAATCTACTGAAACAATAGAGAACTGTGGTAATGCAGATATGCTGTGTGCGGTGTCAAGCTTGACACATACCCTTATCCTGCTTCATAAGTTTCCTGTGCCATAAGCTGAAATGTCATAGGAGGTCCCATAGTGTGTGAATGGGAGCTAAAACCAACTTCCATGTTTGGCAGAGAGGCAAGTGGGAGTAATTCATGGAATAAAGGATAAAGGAAATGAGAGAAAAGAAACATTTCATTCCTAGGCTAAAGTCTTCCTTGCTGAATGTCCCAGAAATGCTATGTCAGTGCATAACGTGGTGCAGTGCCAACTTTTCTTGCTCATTAACACGTGTGTAAGAATCACACAGAGCCCAAGCGGTCTCCTTACTGAACACAGGTAAGTGAGCTGGGTTGCTGACGTGTGCCCATTGATGTTCTTCCCTGAGTTCAGTTCCCACAGGTCAAACAAAGACAGCTCAGAAGAGCTATATTCGGATTCATCTGTTGTTCAAAGTGAGCAGCTGTTCCCAGCAGCCCTGCTTTCTGCGTTTGTTTCCTAAAGCAACAGTTGAAAAGGCTCTTTTCTGAGTTATAGACAAGTCAATTTGAATGGTAACATTTTCCAAATTGGGGCAGAATAGAAACAGTTAATTAGAATAAAAGGAGAGGAGGAGAATGCAATTAACCTGAGAGGTCTATGGAGAAGAGTTTGAGTTGTGGCTTATTTTATCATCACTCCATCTTTGCTCATTTCTCCAACTTCTTTCAAATCTTGTAATGTATGGCTGCAATCATATCTCAAGACGGCTGATAATTATTGTTCTAAAGCACTAATGTGCTATAAATTTACAAATTTAGGTCCTAATCATAGACTCATAAAATGGCCTGGATTGCAAAGGACCACAATGCTCATCCAGTTCCAACCCCCTGCTATGTGCAGGGTCACCAACCAGCAGACCAGGCTGCCCAGAGCCACATCCAGCCTGGCCTTGAATGCCTGCAGGGATGGGGCATGCACAGCCTCCTTGGGCAACCTGTTCCAGTGCCTCACCACCCTCTGGGTGAAAAACTTCGTAAAATCCATCAGATTGGTTTCTGTAATCAAACCTCCATTCAGTGCTGCTATCACCCATCCCAGCAGAGTAGGTGGCAGTGCCAGCTGCACAGCTAAAAGCTGCTCCCAGCCTCAGCAGCAGCAGCTTGAGCAATACAAAGCAAGGTGAGTCAGCCTGGGTCAGACAGAACCACAGAATTGCTGGGGTTGGAAGGGACCTCAAGAGATCATCGAGTCATCAAATGGTGCAGTTGGAATGTACAGATGGAAATCGTGGACATATAATTTGTTACAGCAGAACTGTAGGAAGTTACACTGATAATTACGTTTTGCAAGTTTGTGAGAGCCAAGTATTTTAAAAAGCAGCAAAGTACTGCTATCTGTCTTGTTGCTTTAATGTTTGCTCTGCTTTAATTGAATACAAAGGATTGCATAACGTACTCTGAAATGCACTGCTTGTTTTTGTTAATGAAATCTCTCTGGTAGTAAACACAATGCTTTTGCTGTTAGACTTCAACAAAAGGGAAAGTCCAATTTTCTTTTTTTTTTTTTTCTCCCCATTCTTTTGTACTTATTGTCACCTTCCAGCAAAAGGGATTTGAAGAGGATTTATTTTAGGGATTTTCTGTTTGACTTCCTCCTTCACTGTGGGCATATTTCTTTGTGGCTTTTTTTTTTTAATGTGTCTTTGTTCCAAACTGTGGTAGCCAAAAGGTGACACAGGAACATCTGGGAAATGGTGTGCAATGCTGGAATAGCTTCTCTTCATTATTAGCCATGTGGTCCATATTGTGCCACTATACCTGATACATTCTTTTCTTTCCACATACAGGAGGTGAACTCTGGGTGTAAGAACATTCCTCATGCAATGGTTTTGGAATGTAATCACAGTAACAGCTGCTCTGATTCACTGTTTACTAAGTCATGTTTTCCATCCTGCACAGATGAGTTCCATAGCACTTCCCCCTGTAATCTGTATGATGAAGAGGAAATGGAAATCAGTGGTCCAGAAGAATTCTCTATTTTCCGGGAAGACCTTGTGGCAGAGCAGCTGACGTACATGGATGCAGTATGTACAGTATATGTACTACTTGAAATGCTAGGGGAAATACTGCTGAGCTTCTGAGTTTTTTCTTGTGTTATTCCCTTTTTAATGATTTCAATATAAATAGTGCTCCCGAATAAGTCTAGTTCTGGGCCACAGAACGTAGCTCTGCTTGGTCATCCAAACCTCCTTCATTTGCTGGGCTTTCTCCTTCAGTCATTCTGAAGATTAAAAAAAAAAAGACAACAAATAAAAGAAGTGGACAATGTTTGTGTATGCTATGTATATTATGTAGCCTTTTTTTGTGTGTGTTTTTTTTTTTTAATTTTTTTTATTATGTTGTTATGTGGTCTAAAAACGTATACATACTCCAATTCTGATTTGGTTTGTCTGTGCCATTTTACTTCAAAACAGCATTATTTTTTAACAAATTTCCCCTCAGTTGCACTACTAATATAAATGTGTCTCTTAAATTCCAAAGGTTTAGCTGGCAGTTATTCTAGGGCATCAAGCCTACAAGCAGTATGCTGAAGTTTATATTTTAAGCTAAGAGAAAGCAAATATTTATATTTTAATATGTCGCTGGACTTCTAACATGCATTTCTTGCAAACAGTAGAGACCTAGGAGGATCCTGCTGACTTAGACACCTCTGTTTCACTCTAGAAGCTCTTCAAGAAAGTTGTGCCCCACCACTGTTTGGGATGCATCTGGTCTCGAAGGGATAAGAAAGAAAACAAGCACCTGGCACCTACCATCAGAGCCACCATCTCTCAGTTCAACGCGGTTACCAAATGTGTTGTCAGCACTATCCTGAAGAGCAAAGAACTCAAAACACAGCAGAGGGCCAAGATCATTGAGAAGTGGATTCATATTGCACATGTAAAGCATTTATTCTGGATTGTTTGATGTTCCTCATGCAGGTGCTTTGGAGTGAGGGAGACGAAGAAGGGATTGTGTGCATTGATCTCAGGCCAAACTTAGCTCTGATTCTTTCTAGATTTGGCCAGCTTTCTTGCTAATAGAAGATTGATACTGCCACCTTTTCCCTAGTTCCTTTTCCCATACGGAAATTGGGTTGATGTTTGTCTCTTTGCAGGGTGGGGAATGCTAATTAATAAATGAGGCAGATAATGTGCCTTGCAGATGGGGAGCGCTGCACACTTGATAATGTAACATTGATGGTAAGATGGATATAAATTCAATCAGTTGAGTTCCCTGGTAAGAAAGTACTGCTCATATCAGTGATAGAAATAATGTGGTGGTTGATCCCCACTACACTTCCCTTATCAGGCAGTGCAGTGACAGGACAAGGGCTAACAGTTTTAAACTAAAAAAAAAGTAATAATGGGAGGAGGAAATTATGTTTGGTAGGGGTGGTGGGGCACTGACACAGGCTGCCAAGAGAAGCTGTGGTTGCTCCATCCCTGGAAGCGTTCAAGACCAGGTTGGAGATTGGGCTTTGAGAACCTGGAGGTGTCTCTGTACATGGCAGGGCACTGGAACTGGGTGAGCTTGAAACTCTTTTCCAACCCAAACTACTCTGTGATTCTATTATATCACCAAATGTTAGAAGAAAATCAAATAGAAATGGAAAACTGGCAGTGGTGTAGGCAGTAGGCAGAGTGAGCTTTGCACTTCACTTGCCTTGGCTGTTAATATTCAGTCAGTGAGCATCAGCCTCCCTCTCCTGCATGTGCAAATGATGTAAGAGGGGAAGCCAGGTATGGTGGAAGACAGCGTAACTGTTGTGTTTTCATACACATACATTTAAATATACGTGTATGTATATATGAAAGTTAAGTACTAGATTTTAAGTGCAGAAAAAAATAACTTCTCAGTAGTAGTAGCCTTTTTTATCATGAGAAAAAAATGAAATTATTGTTTATGCTCTTTTGTTCTGAACATTTCTTGAGGCTAAAGAGTCATTTGCTTACTGAATTATTCCTTGTTTACATTGGGTCTGCAAACCAGCTGGGTTTCGGATGGGGCAGGTGGACAGAGCAAGTAGTGGTACGATATGGCACTGGTCTCATCATCTTACTTTTCTACTTTTTCACTGTCTTATATTTATTTCTCTCTAATACATTCTTCCTTTTCGCCTCAATTCCTTTGTCTTTTAAGAGATTGTGCGTTATCTTGGCACAGCAGAGTTTTGCATACCTTCTTTGCATAACTCTAGTTATCTTATTTCTTAGACTTTATCAGTTATATTTTACTGTAAGCTTTTTAATAAGTCCCTTTCAGGGCTGCTGGCACCTAAACCTAGGTCTCCTTTTTGAAAGGAACTTTAAAGCACTTTAATATGGATATCTGTTGACTTTGTTTGAAGAATCACATGGATTCTTTCAAAGCTCTACAAAACAAGCAGTCATAAAAGGCTGAAGCCAAACAGAGACCTTCCAACCTTGACAGTGCACGTCTGTGCTTCCAGAGGCAGCATTGTTAGTACTGGCACTTAAGCTCCAGCAACTGCATGGTTCAGAAAACTGGTATGGGGAAGTTCTTTCACCTCTACTTCGGCACTTATGTCGAATCGTTATCTGCTGCCCACTTTATAGACCATGTGAATGGATTAGGAAGTTTGATTCTTATTTCCTGTGTGCAGATCTCCAGTTAATGGGGCCTTCCTGGAGCACGCTGGGCTGCAGTCTGGGCAAGCAAGCATGGAGCTGCATCTTGCTCATCAGAGGGCAGCAGGAAGGGCCAGGGAAGCCAGGCCAGGCACCGTAATACTTGTTCTGTGGATGGAGAACTTGGTTCTTCACCTCTATAAATCCAATCTCCTTTTACTTAGTTCATGCACTTAATTAAAAACTCCAGTCTTTGCTAGGCACATGAAAATGCATGTGCACACTCTGCAGAATAATTGCACATGTAAAACAGCTACTTGCATATAGAGTCAGCTGCCCACTTCTGAAGAAAGTTGCTTGCTTTGTGCATGCAAATGAGTGTTTGGAATAGTTAGATGCCTGAATTAGAAAATAATCCACTCATTAAAGTGCAGTTATTCACTGACAGCTAACTCTGTATCTTAGCAGCGTGGAGTTCTGCATTTCTTATCTGTTCATCAATTCTGGATCCAGTTTCTTAGATTACAAGGAAAGCTGAATAAACTGCAGCCCTCTTTGCTCCACCTCCCTCTAAGCAGGAGCCAATTTTATTCAGACAGTATTTTCTTTAAAAATAAAAAGTAAAAATGGAATAATTAGTATCCTGTTATGCTTAATTAAAAAAAAAAATCCAAGTTCTTTTGGAGCACTTTGCAGGATTCTTTCTGGTTTTCCCCTTGAGAAGGACGCAGCGTGAAATGAAATCATTCAAAGCAGTCTAAAAAATTCTTATATGCAAATGGGAGTTTGCTAAAGTTTAGGCAGCAGTCAGTTAGAACACTGAGAACATGAAATCCAGTATTGAATTCCTAATGAGCTTTTAGTCATATGACATGCATTTTAAGTCAAGATTATTCCAAATTGGAGCTTCCAGTCATAACTCCTGTCATACTTGAGAAAAAGAAATGTTAAGAATTTGCCTCTAAATCTATATTCTTCACAGCCTGAATTTCAAGCTGAACATGAAGAAAGAAGGGTTTTGTTCTCAGAGGTGTCAGAGCTGTGCCTTCTTTGGCTGCAAACCATGCAAAATTAGCTTTCAGGTCTTGTGTGTCCTACCACATGATCTTGAACTTGGTCTTCACAAGTTCTTCTTAGCCATATCTTAGTCTGGGGTGGTGAGGCACAGGAACAGGTTGCCCAAGGAGGTTGTGGATGCTGCATCCCTGGAGGCAGTCAAGGCCAGGCTGGATGTGGCTCTGGGCAGCCTGCTCTCCATAGGAGATTTTGCCACAGCAGAGCTCCACAGGAAATGCCCATGAACCAAATCTCTCTGTCAGGATTTGATCCCAGATCTGGAAAAACTTAGAAGGTTTACTCTTTAACAGGGTGCACGTACTTGAATAACTGGTTATTCCAATCATGTCTTTAGTTTTAATGGACTGAGGGTTTACATTTGAAATACCACATACAAAGAGGTGAAGCCTGTTTTTTTTTCCCCTAAAGAGCATAAGGGGTTGGTATCTATAAAGGGATTTTTAGGAAGCGTAACAATTCTGCTCTTTAGCCTGGCTTTTTGAGCTCAGTTCAACTTATTTTTTTCTAGGGCTGGACTCCATAATTCTGCAACGTCTTCACAAGTACATGAAAGTGAGGAAAACAAGATATAAGTGCCAAAGCCCATAAAGCATTTGGTGTTTGGAGGGGGGATGATATTTTTGATGCTCGGTATTTGTACAGCTGCTTGCTTAGCAGGGAGAATATGTAGCAAGCATGACACCGGTCAAACAGAACAGCACTAACCTAGCCATAATGCTGACCTTTAATGCTCCTGTATTTCTAACCACTCCTTTTGCAGGAATGTAGGATCCTGAAGAATTTTTCTTCCTTGAGAGCCATCGTTTCAGCACTGCAGTCCAACTCCATCTATCGGCTAAAGAAGACCTGGGCAGCTGTTCCAAAGTAAGCCCCCCCCCACCCCCTTGTTTTGACTGTTCCTGTGGCTGGCCCCAAAGGCAAGAAGTGCTTTTTCTCTTTATCACCTTTTTCTCAGCCTTCCCACTCTGCTCCTTCATGGACATCTGTTCTCTTTCAGGAGAACCTGTCATTCCTGTGAGGCTCAGACCCCTTTTTTGGGTCTGACTGCTCCTCTTTGCTGTTCAGGGATCAGCTTGTTCTCAGGGGGCACTGGGACTCTTCCATCCTTTTCAGCATACTGATCTCCCACAGCCCATTGCACTTTCCTTCCACTGCCCTGTTTTCCTGTTCAAAATATTGCTATCTCAAGTCTGCAGTCCTGGACGACAAAAAGGATCTTATGCATCAAATGCTTCTAGCTTTCCAGAGAGCATCCAACAAGGCAAAAATTGAGTACTTGGGATATGTCTCACAGCAAGTATTCTGCTCCTTGTTATCCATTTATCCACTTTCCTACAGGAATTTTATACTAGTATGACTGAAAATCCTATTCAGAGTCTGAATCTTAGTACCTGTAGCTTGTATGGTGCTGTCAAATAAAGCTCTGCCTTTTCTTGGAGCACCACAAGGTCTCTGGAGGGTTCCTAGGAGATGTGCTGAATCTCCTTGAGTGCACCTTGATGTTATTTTTTTTATATGCTTTGCTGTTATTGATTCATGAGGGAGAAAAAAGGCTGAAGAGCAATCTGATCTGATTTGAAGTGCTTACTAATGACCTAAATTATTCAATTCTTTTCCTGTGCAGGGACAGAATGCTGATGTTTGAAGAGCTGTCTGATATCTTCTCAGATCATGACAATTATTTGACAAGTAGGGAGCTGCTAATGAAGGTGAGAATTAGCTTGAGTTGCAAGGCTCATAATCCCAATGAAAGCTGAAGCTGGCCCATTTTCCAAAACTCATCCCTTCCTAAGCTACTGCAGTGCTTCAGGGGAGAAACACTCTATCGCTTGTAACACTTTTCTGCTAGGATGAGGTGATTTCATTGTTCATCTCCGAGCAGATCTGGAAAGGTTCAGGTTTGCACTGCTGAGTGGAAAGCAGCTCCAGCAAGATTCTTGACTGGGTTGCACCGCTGTGACTTCACTGGAACAATGCCACTGAGCTTCAGCTGAGGAATTACACCAAGATGTTTGTCCAACTGTCCTGTACCTTCCTTGGAACCAGAAAACAGGGCTGGGAATCTCGATGGAACAAGCTTCCTGCTCTGTGTGTGGCCAAATGGACAACAAAGCAGACTCTGTCTGGAATAGTTTGACTGGTGTGCTCTCCTGGGCAAACCCCAGCAAACTCAAGAGCTTGAATGGAGTGAGGAAGACTAGCAGAGAAGCTTATATTATGTAGCATCTGAGGAATGTGTCAGTGGCAATTTTTTATTTTTATTTTTACATAAGAAGTTTCTCTAAACCAGCTAACTAGTCTACTTTTTGGCAGTTCTATCCAGTCTATCTGGCATTTGTACCTAACCCTTGATATCTGAAGCACTGTTAAGCTCTAGAGTGATTGGTGAGTGCATTCAGAACTGGCAGTCTGTTGTTTATCACCCACTTACAGTCAGCCTGTAGCTCAGTTTTAAAGCAGGTGAGACAGTAATAAGCGTAGAGGAAAAATGTGTGTTTGGAATGGTTTGTTTGAACTAAATATTAAAAGGACGAAACAACCCAATCCAAGCCCAGACCTTTTGGCTCCCAGCACATCACTCTCTCCAGCTGCTGTAAGCAGATCTGCAAAACATTTTGAAAGCAGTGAGAGGACAAAAATTCCATAGAATTAGCTAGAACTCCTCTCCTAGTTCTTGTGGACTGATTTGGAATGATTGGAGGATTCACATATGCTGCATCCTCCCAGTCCTTGCTTTGTGTCTCTATAAGCAGTTTTCCTGAGGAGGTCGTGTTTGACTTTGTCTATCCGTCTTGCAAATTTAAGTGCAGAGCAGAAAAAACACTGCACAAAACAGGTTGTCTGGCACAGAGAAGGGAGTGCTCTGTTCTCTCCTCCCCAGACAATGGCTCTGCTGTGAGCTGTAGCTTTAGCTTCTGGGCCTGCCTGTTGGCTGCTGCTACTTGTAGGGAGCATGTAAACAGGAGGGGAACGGCTGTTTATGAGGGTGCATAGTGGTAGGACAAGGGAGAATGGTTTTAAACTGAGACAGGGGAGGTTTAGGTTGGATATTAGGAAGAAGTTTTTCACACAGAGGGTGGTGAGGCACTGGAACAGGTTGCCCAAGGAGGCTGTGCATGCCCCATCCCTGCAGGCATTCAAGGCCAGGTTGGATGTGGCTCTGGGCAGCCTGGTCTGCTGGTTGGTGACCCTGCACATAGCAGGGGGTTGGAACTGGATGAGCATTGTGGTCCTTTGCAACCCAGGCCATTCTATGAGTCTACAGAATCTCATTCACCTTCCAAGATCTTGAGGACGTGGATAATTCTTTTCCATTGCTCATTTTTCAAGTCAAGGAAGGAAATGCAGAGTTCAATCCATCTGTTCATTAAGTGTGACTGGGAGAAGTAAATGTAGTGAGAGGCTCTTTATAAGTGCAGGCTGTTGTTTTGTGCAAGGTTAAAAAGACACTGATGATTCATGCCATATCTATCTGGCCATTGGAAAAAATAACAGTAACTCCCAGCATCCCATATGGATCTGGGGAAATAAAGGCTGCAGATGTATTGTGAAATAGCTCATCCATTCATAGGAATTGTGGAGATCAAAACCTATTACTTCCATTTCCTGCGTGTTTTTGGATTAGTCAATAAGCCACAGAGGTTAGTTGGATCTCTGTGTCACAGCCTAAGAAAAACAGCAAAGCATTACATAAGACAGAGATGTTTACTCATAGCAGTCCTCATCGGGAAATTAAACAGAAATCAGAGAAGCATACAGACACCTAAATATGCCTAAGCATCTCAGATTTTAACTCTTAGGAGACTTACGATAGTGCTTAGCTTTGGCCAGAGCTGAGCTATTTTACAGAGAAATTCCCCCATGGTCACCTGGTGGGACGTTGCCAAAATCCCCAGGTAGTGCACAAGACCCAGAAAAGCAGCACATGCATATATGCCCAAGTAACTGTGCTAACCTAGCTTGCCTTGTTAAATACATTTGCAATGATTTTACACAGACGTAGTTGCCAGCTCACCACTTACCTCCTCCAATAACTGCCTTTTACATCCCTTACAGGAAGGAACATCCAAATTTGCAAATCTGGACAGCAGTGTGAAAGAAAATCAGAAAAGAACACAGAGACGTCTTCAGCTTCAAAAAGATATGGTGCGTCTGGTGCCCTCCTCTCCTTTTTGAACTGGGAACGTGGTTAAGTTTACCATGGTGAATTATGAGAGAAGCAGAAGCTAGAAGGGTATCTAAAAAAGGGAGCATGCAGGAGGTGATGCTCTTGTGGATGCCTTCTGTCACGCAAAAAAATCACTAATAATCAATGCTGTTGATTAGCTGATACCAAGCAAGTGAAGCGCAAAGCTTAGACTGACTGTGTCACACTGAATGTGTTACACTGTGCTGCCAGGCTGTGTGAGCTGTGGGTTGTGGTGCAAACTAGTTCTCCTTGTGCTCCAGTAACACCTGTCTGTGTACTGAGGTGCCAAAGGAAACAGACCAGGCATCAGCATAGGCAAGGTGCTCAGGGATCTGGTGCTGAGAATGCTCCAGGATCACAGGATCTGGTGGATGTATGCAGTGTATGCAGGGAGCACACTGTCTTTCCTGGTGCCGACCTTCCCTTGCTCCCTGACAAGAGATAAATGGGTGCATCAGGCTGCTACTCCTCTCCCCACTTGTGTATGTTTTACATCCAAACCAGCTGTTGGGGATGGATGCTGAGCCAAGTGCTTGGCCTGAGTTTCAAGTCTTGCAGAGATTTACAGACCGTGTCATGTAAAAGAGGGACAAATGAGTGATGTGTATAAACATGTGCTCGTCGCTTTCAGCTGCCTTGTTTCTGCCTCACAAGCAAGAACCCCATCAATTTACCCTTGTTATCCTTTAGAGAGTAATGGGGAAAGCTACACAATTGTTTCTTAGTAAAATATGTAATGTAAATACTGGGATTCTTGTGATAAAGAAAATTAGCTCTGACCAGAGCAGAAATCTCATTTACTTTTAAACAAGCTCGTGAAGCTTCTGACAAACCAGCTTGAAAACTGCACAGAGCTTCACAGAGATTGCTTTGTAAAATGTCTGGTTTCCAATCTGTTGGTGCAAATGGCTTTTGTCTCAAAGTTGGCAAAGATTTAAAAGAACAGGGGAAGAGAGATCTGGGATAGGAAGGCAAAACTGCTGAATATGATTTTTTGTTTGTCTTTTAGTTTGACTGGAAAAAAATACTGATCCTTTTGGATGGTAGGAACAAGCATTTCCTTCATGAGTGTAGGAACGGCCTGAACTCTATGACTGGTTGCAGTCTAGAAAGTTAAAATTTGAATGCTAAGTAATTAAAATGCAGTGGATGACTGGGGGAGAAATTAATTTTTCTTGGAGGAAAAATCTGTGACTTGATGTACTTGATTGTCACATAATATAGCAGTGTAATCGAGTGAAATCCCACCAGAATGAAGCAGAAAGAGATATTTCCACCAGCTAGCCTGGATTGCTCCAGCAGGTAGTGGAGGAGCTCTCAGTGCTCTTCCCACAAGTAGGGTTTCCCAGTGCCTGTTAGAAATATTGCAGTATAAAGCCACTCCTCAACGTCTGCAAAAGCATCCTGCTTCTCAATAGGATTTAATTTGAATTCCAGCCTACATACCAAAGGTGATGCGATGAAAGAAAGCTTCAGTGAAAAGACTGACATTTGGTTAAGCTGCTTTTATTTCTTCTTTTAGTAGTTTTTGAGCATTCTAATTACTGTTTCCCAGTCCATCCAACGCTGCTCTCCTCGTTTGCAGGGAGTGATGCAAGGCACCGTCCCTTACCTTGGTACCTTTCTCACTGATCTCACCATGCTGGACACAGCCCTTCAAGATTACATCGAGGTAATTTGGGGCAATGCAATCAATCCTGCATGCTCTCCTTGCCTGCCTGGCACTGAGCGCTTGTGTTCGTCTGTCTCCTACTGTGTTCATGTGCGGTTCTCAGATCTGGAGGAACAAGTGAGCACAGGAAGGATTCCAGGAGTCTGGTCACATAACAGAGCTTGAGGAGGGGGCCAATTTTCAGAGGTGTTTGTTTCAGAGCTTTCTAGACACCTTTGAAAATTGGCTCCCAGTTAATGCAGATACTTGAGGAGCCCTGCTGAAGGCACCCAGACTTAATTGTGCCAGTGCTGATGGTTATGATAGGAATGGGCAAATAAATTTCTGTCTGGGCTGGTAAATGCTGCTGGCATGTTTGGTTGTTGTTTGTTTTCCCAACTGCACTAAAGCAGGCTTGAATGAGATCGCTATATATCCATTTTCTTTTTGGCAGTTTCCCATTCATCTGTGCTTTGTGTTCAGCTGGTGTTCTTGAAGCTTGCTGGGAATGCTGCTGCACTCACAGTATAGGCAGAAAACAAGTTTGTTTCCTGCATGCAAGGACTTCTTCAGACCTGATCTCAACGCAGCTTTCTTACACTGGACTTTTCTTCTTGAGCAGATTGCCCAAGAAGACAGATAACGTTTGGAGATTCATGTATATGAGCACTATGGTTTTCATCCAATTGGGAAACAGTATTTTTGAGCCCTTGCTCAGGGCAGGTCTCTGCTCTGTGTTTATGTGCTACTCCATCTTGTTTGTGATTAAATTCAACTGAGCATTTGCTCTTCTACTCTGATCCTTTCTCTTTGCTTCCAACAGGGTGGCCTGATAAATTTTGAGAAGAGGCGAAGGGTAAGAAGCATGTTCTGTGATTTTCAGTTCACTGAGGCCCCTTCTAGAGAATTCTCATGCTTGATGCCTGTTCTCTTTGCTCAGGCATATGCAGCAGCTTGGGACACATTTGTCTGAATAAAGTTGTGCCAAATCTCTGTTCTGGGGCCTGAAAGTGACTTGGATTTGGCTGTGATGGAGCCATTTCCTTCCCTAGCCTCTTCCCAGCTCCATAAACTGTTTCTTGGACTTACCTTTTATGTATAAGTGCATGGTTCAGGTTATTGATAAGAGTAATTTGTGAACTTGTGACCCTTTGCTGTTTGTGGAAGAGGAGCTGCTGTGCTGCTGCTCAGCTGGCTTGCACTGATGCTGGTTGAGTGTGGTTCCTTGTGCTTGTCTTTGAATTGGTGCATCTTTAATAAAATGCTCACATTTCAATGCACAACCAAGCAGAAACCACAGCAGATTTCATTGCTTATAAACTGGTTGTTGAAATAGTTCCTCAGCTGCAAGTGACAGTAAGTTTGTCCTGGGTCTGTTGTTGCATATATTTAGTATATGAATGAGTCTGTTTGGCTTTATCTTGTTTTCTGTTTATATGAATGAATATGTTTGGCTTCATCTCGTTTTCTAAATAGAATTTCTGTTTGATTATTTCTTAGGAATTTGAAGTAATCGCCCAAATTAAGCTCTTGCAATCTGCGTGTAACAGCTATTGCATGACACCAGACCAAAAATTCATCCAGTGGTTCAGGAGGCAGCAGCTTCTGAGCGAGGAGGAGAGGTATGGTTCTGCATCCAGCTGGCAGAGCAGGCTTTGCTTTTCTTACCCCAAGCCCACCTGGATGAGTTATGTCAGCCTTTAGGGATCCTCTTACAGATGTAGCATACACTGCTGCTCCAGCATGGTGGAAATACATCTGTCTGCTGCTCAACAGCTGTAGAAAAACCGCCTAACGCTGAGCAGGGCTTAGTTCTGAGATTGGAAATGAGGGTTCTGACTTTGAAATGTGAGAGCCTGTTGTGTCTGGCCTGTCTGCATACCCAGACATACTCAGACCATGATCCTGAGGGACATCAGGATGCAGAGCACTCAGCTGGTGGACACAGGCAGCAGTAGCCAAGGCAGCTCAGAGCTCATGGTAAAATGGGAGCTGTGTTCCTCTTTGTGGGGTTGCAATTCTTCTGTGAAGTGGGAGTAGTTGAAGATTTCTGAAACGTCTTCAACACGTTGCTACTTTGACATATGTAACTAATGCTACTGTATGTAAAAATTGAGGCAGTGCTCTCTGTCGTGCAGTTATAGCCTCTCGTGTGAGATTGAAACAGCTGTTGACACGAGCACCACATCACCAAAACCTCGGAAAAGCATGGTGAAGAGACTCAGCCTGTGAGTATGACCGGGATGTAGCAGCATTGCATGTGTTGGTATGAACCAGAATGAATGCAACAAGCAAAACTCATTTCACCAGCTGAAAACTTGGCTAGGAACCCAGACCACCATGTTACTTTAAGGAGACACCATCGGCCAGAAACTCTTAATTCTGTCTGAAGCTGTCTTCTTCTATTGTTATAACTGATCGTGAGGATTATTAATGATGAAAGAGATTAGAGACAAACCTTTTTAAGAGTCAGGAAAAGGAACAATTTCTGGATTGGGTTATAAATTCAGTACCTATTGTGCAATAACTTGCCTGAACGCAGTAGCAAAACAGAGTAAATGAGGATAAAGTCTGGCCTGTTATTAGTCTAATTTACTATCCACATGCAAAAATTCCTCGCAGGATTTGACTATGATAATTAAGGTTGGCAAAAAGGCATTGAAAATAGAAACAATCTGCCTAACTGCCTTTAGGTTGGAAAAGGAACATAATCATGGGGACACGGTCCAATTTAGTCTAATAGCTTAAAGATTTGGGTAGGTAAAGAGCTAAGCAGATGTGGAAATAACAAACGAGCAGGAGCTCAGGGAAAGCTGCAAGGAATGAAAACGCAGGTCAAGGGTCAATGTCAAAATACCTTAAAGATGAAACATGTGAACCTGATGTGAGAGGAGATACGAAGGAACTCCCGTGTGTTAGTGGTATCATCAAGATGAGGGGAAAAACTATGAACAGCTCTGTCAGCTCTTAACTGTTCTTTCCTGGCCGTTCTTGTACCTGGCTTCCTCAGGAGAGCAAACAGCCATTCATTTTACATCAGCACTACTGCATATTAGGGTCTGAAAGAAGAACAGATTTTTTAGTCCAGAGTTCTGAGTTCTGATGTGCAAAACAGTAAAATGTACAAATCTGTGGGTAGCTGTTTGGGAAAGGTGTGTTCAGTCCATCCAACTTGGTTGTGAAAAGCTGTGGCACCACGAGCTTTGCAAATAGCCTCAACTCTGAGAGCTTGCACGAGTCTCTCCTTTGGTGTGTGCCTAAACTGATTGTAAGAAATGTCACTGCTGATTGGTCTCTTATTTCTGACTGTTTCAGTGCTCCAGTATTGTAATTTACCATAGCATCAGCTTTGTTTGCACTGTGCAGGCTTTGTGTAAGGAGCTGTTTCATCTACGGGCTGAGTGTATTCTACAAATTAATACTGTAGAAAAGACTGGCTTAATTTTCCTGGAACCACCGAGTGACACCACTCTGAATTGTTTTAAATCATTAACTACGTGCTGACGTGGCATCTAATCCACTTGGTTTCTCTGCTTTATGTATTATACAAGCTTGTTTCCTTTGGCACTCCTTTAAACTTACCTGACCTGCATTTGGAAATGAGTCTCGGTGAGGGAGAGCCTGTCATTTATGTCATCTACACTTTCTTGTCATCTTATTGTGCCTGTGCCCATTTAGCTCAGAGAGAAACTGGTATCTGTGGCAACTTTACTGAGTGCAGGAATGTGCAGCAGAGGTGAATCTGCATTCTGAAGACCTTTGCCCAGTGTATGGGCCACACATTACCCATCACTCACTGTCCTACTTACTCACAGCGTCTCTGTCTTGAGTTCCTTTGTGTCAGAGAGACAGTGGTGTGCAGCAGTCCATAAGGAGTGAGCTGCCAAGCCTCTAGCTTGGTTTGTAAACATGTAATATTTACCATCAGTTCCTGGCAAGAGAGTCTGAAAATGTATAAGACTGAAGAGAAGCCTCGTTTATGACAGTGAGCATTAGCTCTGATTTTGGTCTTGCAGCTGGAGCTTACGCGAGGTCAAGACAGGATTATGTTAGTGTGTAGCAAACTCTCTTGACAAATGATATAAACAGTAGAGAGGAAATGAAAACAGTAGGCCACTAGAGGTAGAAAAGTGAAGCAGTACAAAAGATTTTGCACCGAATGACAGCTTTGCTCAACCCAGCTCTGTTCTGCTTTTACGTTGCTGTTACGTTTGTTTTCTATGTTAGACTATTTCTGGGCTCCGAGGTGATCACCAACAGCACGCCCACCAAAGAGCAACCCAAATCGACTCCAAGTGGGAGCTCTGGTGAGAGCATGGACTCGGTCAGTGTGTCATCCTGTGAGTCTAACCATTCTGAATCTGAAGAAGTCTGCGTCACTCCCATAGACACTCCTGATGAGCCACAGAAAAAGGTACAGCCTGGGGCTTGTTGCCAACACAATTAGACAAAGGCAGGCTTTCCATACTGCACCTAGATGTTTTCCAAGTCTTGAGTCTTGTCTAGGGCACTGCTGTAAAGGCAGAGGAGAGACTCTAAAAATAACTGTGTCAAAATGAAAGCAATCCAGTCGGGTTTTTTTTGCACAATCCCTTTCATGTTGCCTGGATACCAGGCAGACTGCAGTTTGCTTTCTGTGAAACCAGATTTTAATGTGGTGCCTGACAGCGTTTTTGGTTTTAGAGGAGGCTTTGGAGCAATATGAGGTTAATTTGTCTCTCAGCCACCCATCATGCTTTTTGCAAGGGATGGGACAGACTGGCAGCATTTCTACCTTGGAACCATAGGAACTGGGGTGAGGAGCCAGAGCATCCTGCTCGCAGATGGTGGCACGTCTCTCCAGCATGCAGCAGTGTGACATTAGCAGATGAGGATGGGAGGATCTGTAGGCTCCCCCAAACAAAACCAAAGGAAACAGGAGATGGGATCATCTGAACATGAGTGAATCAGCAGTAGGTCATTTCACCCCAGGCTGTCTCGGGTTCAGTGAGCTCTTCTGTGGTTAGCAGCCTGGTGCCATGCTTGTGCTGAAGCAATTGATGTGACATGGCTGTGTTTTAGCTCATGTATATGTTGGTGACAGCACTGGTCTCATCCCAGAGTAGGCAGAGCTGCTGCAGCTGCCCCCAGGAGAAAGGTATTGCACTAGCAAGCCAAGAAATCCCCCCCTTTTTCCTTCTTCTTGCTTGGCAGAGCCCCATACCCTGCACATGGCCAACTGGGATGTCCCCCAGCAATGCGAGTGTAAAGATGTGGGGGTGAAACTGTGTGTGTCTGTGCTGGCAGCAGATGGGCTGGCCATTCTCTGGTACATTCTGGACAGCCAAAGTGTAAAGACAGGAAGGCAGTAGGTGGGATCTGACTGGGGGATCCACAGGGACACCTTCCCTACTGGCAAATTCTTCCGTTTTGTTCTAAGTCACATTGGAGACATTTTAGGGATGTTTGGGCTTGAGCTTATGGCTATTTTAAATGAAATTGCATTTAGTGTTCTTAAACCAAATGGAGCACAAGGTCCCGGACATCAGCATCCAACTCACTAAGTCATTCAAACTTAAAGTTCAGCTGGAGTGGTTGTTAAAGTGGATTTGAAGCATGAGTTGGAGAGGGAACCTCCTGGTGGCAGCTTCTGAGCAAGGCATGTGGAAGAAAATGGTGAAACCCTGCACTTCAGGGGGAGGGAGGGAGGCATAAAGAATAGACAAGGAGCAGGGGCAGACAAGGAAGGGTGTGTCTGTGTATATGTATATTTTCACAGCAGTCACAAGTCCAGTTCCCTGTGCAAATTTGGGTCTTGCTGCAGAGCAGAGCGCCCTTCCCACACCCATCTGCCCCCGGCCACGAGCCCACTCTGTTCCTTGTTTCTGCTGCCACCTCCTGGCCTTCGCACACTGTGAGCAACTCACCAAATTGGAAGCAGGGAAGCACTAAAATGCTGAAATGAATCAAGTCAAGGTTTTTGGTTTTTTTTTTTGTGGGTTTTTTTTTTTTTTTTTTTTTTTTTTTGAGATAATACTACAGCCAATGTGCTGGACAGAGTGCAGAGCAGTGAGGATTTGCACATGCCTCCTACTTTCCTGAGTTCTCCTCCACACGCACAAAACGTCTGGTTTGTAACTGTGTTTTTCTTCCTGTTGTGCAGCTCTCGGAATCCTCCTCCTCCTGTTCCTCCATCCATTCCATGGACACATCCTCCTCGGGGCTGTCATCTTTAACCAACATAATCTCGTCCCCTCCCTTCTTGTCCTCCAACCCCAAGATCCACAAGCGCTCCATCTCTGTGACATCCATTACCTCAACAGTGCTGCCCCCTGTTTACAACCAGCAGAACGAGGACACCTGCATCATCCGAATCAGCGTGGAGGACAACAATGGCAATATGTACAAAAGCATCATGGTGAGTGGTGTGCAACAGCAGGCTGCTCTTAGCCTTCATCCTGCTTTCTTTCTGGGTGATTGCTAAAGCGCAAGGTGGTTTTAATGGTGCAGAGACCAATTGGCTGAGCCAACTACTCAAAAAGGGCTTGAGAGTGAAAATGATGAACGTTTGAATTCAGCATCTGTGGAACGTGATGTGCATAGGAGATTTGAATACAGCAGAGTATCTCCGTGGCACTTTCTAGTCTTGAAATTTATGTTTGTGTTGGATCAAGAAATTTTAAGTGTGATGGGTGCAGGATGTGCTGTTCCTGCCTTTTTAGCCAAAGCCAGCTGCTGCCTCTCCTGCTTGGTACGTGAGTGACACAAGCTCTGCTCAAAGCCTTACCTGGGAGCAAACAAGGGTATTTTTTTAGCAGGTTCAGCTTTTTCATGGTTTTAATGGTCTGCCCTAACCAAATTGCAAAGAGCAGTTCCCTCTGAGGGCCTGCCAGATTCTGCCTCCAAGAGGTAAATCTTCCCTTCGACTTGATAAGGTCCTGCAGAACCTCATGTCTGTCCCTGGCACACCACTGCAGACAGTACTGTAAGTTACAAGGCCAAAAATCTTTGCTGGATGTCAGAGGAGGTATTCAGCACAGTGAGGCTCCAGATTAATTGATGTCTGCAAGCGGCAGATGGGGCAGTTAGTTGTGTGGAAGTTTATGGCTAGCAATAATAACATCTCATTTCTCAGAGTGGTTGCTCAGGGAAGCAGACGGTGTGATTTACTGCTGGCTCTGCCCATACAGCATCTGTCTTCTTGAATTAAAATAACAATAAGTGTCATAAATACCACAACTTAGTAGCTAGGAGTATCTGTCTACTCCCATGTTACCGACCCATCAGAGTTTCTCGGTTCTCTAAAACCTTTTGCAAGGCCAAGTGGGCTGCAAAGAGACAGACCTTTACTGATGATTAAATCATTATATAAAGTGATCGAGCAGAACATCTCACTACTCATTTGTCTCTCTTGCAGCTAACCAGCCAAGATAAAACTCCTGCTGTCATCCAGCGAGCTATGTCAAAGCACAACCTGGAATCTGATGCAGCCGAGGAGTACGAGCTCGTCCAGGTCATCTCCGAGGACAAAGGTAGAGAGGCAGAACTGCTGCTGCTTGAGAAGTCATGCTCCATTTTTAAGGAAGGGGTAAAATGCCGCGTTATTACAGTAGCAATAATCACTGCGTGGGGATGATGTAGCACGGCCTGCCAGCACCTTGCCTTCTATAGGGAGAGCATCCTCGTTGGCTTCCCGACAGCCCTCTGTACGTGTGCTATGTGGGCACAGCCACCTCCAGGGCTGCTTGCCTTCCCTGAGCAGAGCAGCCTACCCGGAGGGGAAGGGCACAGCCTGGATCCCTGCTGCTGCCACCTCATGTCCTCCAGAGCCCTTCTCTCCTGTTTCTGAGAGAGTTTATTGTTTTCTGTGCAGCAGAAAGGGGCAGCACTGCTCAGCCGTGTGTGGGCATCTGTTCATTGGCTCCCTGTTTTGCCCTG
The DNA here is from genome assembly GCF_019238085.1 of Lagopus leucura. Classification (NCBI taxonomy): domain Eukaryota; kingdom Metazoa; phylum Chordata; class Aves; order Galliformes; family Phasianidae; genus Lagopus; species Lagopus leucura. The sequence goes on along the minus strand of NW_024962266.1, from coordinate 2,547,516 downwards.
CAGTACCACCAACGTTTTGTGCAGTATCACCAATGAACACTCACTCTGCTCCCTCTGTTGCAGAGCTGGTGATCCCAGACAGCGCCAACGTGTTCTACGCCATGAACAGCCAGGTGAACTTTGACTTCATACTGAGGAAAAAAGCTCCTGCTGACGGGCAGGTGAAAATGAGGAGCAGATCCAGCCTGACGCTCCCCAGAACTGCCAAACGGGGGTGCTGGAGTAACAGGAACAGCAAAATCACACTCTGAGGTGGACGCGGCGGCTCTGAGGTGAACTGCTTGAGAACCCAACCTTCGCTACCATCCAGTATTACAGAATCACAGCAGGTGAATGTGTCAGTATTTAACATTGAAAATATTGGAGGCAAATGCAAAGTGAGCATTTGGTCAACGTCCAGCCAGAGGCGTGTCTCTCTTCACCTGAGCTGGACAGATACGGATTTACAGGACAGGCCGCACTAGGATGATTTTGTTTTGCACATTAGCCTAGGAAGGTGAGAAACCCCACCTAGAGGGGAAAAAAAAGGACTGCAATGTTTGTACTCAGACCACCACGTAAGCCTACTTCTTGTGTGAGAAAACCTTTTCTTTGTGCCAGTATTACGTACAGTGAGAATACCTAAATTTATTTTTATAAAACTGGAGAAGGAAAGCCACAGGCCTGTTCTGTCGGAAGGGAGCAGGAGCCCCAGGGCCAAGCAGCTCATGGAGACTGCTGGGTCATAGGAGGGGTGGGCACAGAGTGCACCCATGGCAAGGCACTGTGGGTACAGCCCCAAAACGCTCATCTCTGGAGAAGGAAGAAGCAGCTGCAAGCACGTGCATTGCCTTCACACTGCTGGCAGCCTTCTTTTTGCACTTGTTCGAAGCCAGAAAATTACCTACTTTGGGATTATTATTTTTTCCAAAGAACATTAAAAGAGAGGACTGTGCTTGCTTTCACATGAATGTCATGATTTGTTCATGAGCAAGGCACTCAACACTACATGTCTGGACTTCAATGCCACTGCCGCCTGCTTCTCCTTTTGCTTTGCTAACCCACTCAACAGAAGTCGACGCCTCTGCGTGCACTCTGACATGACTGATGTACCTCTTTGTAATGTGCAATCAATATTCAGGAGCAGAACTTTCCCCACATTACTCCACCTGTTTCATTCCACGGGAGGCAACTACATTACCTTCTGTCTAAGTGGGTGTTGACAGGAAATAGCCCCATGTCTAGCATTACCCTCAAACAAACAGATTTTATATCCTTGTAGCATTATTATGCATAATCTCCAGCCACTCCCCTTGCTCTTTGTATACACCTATAAATGAATTTCCTGACATGGTACATCCTTTCAGCTGGAATAAAGAATTTAACCATTTGTTCTCCATGAATGCACGCCTGGAGTGTCTTCCCACATCCAGGCTTCCTTGAAAGGAGGGAGGTTTGATTTTATAAAGCCATAGATGAGAGTGAGGACTGTAAACAGCCCTTACTGAACAGACAGCCTTTGAGATACCTTAGTGTTAGTTACAATAAACTCAGATACTGAACTTTACACATTTGCCTGGGGCTGTTCTTCCACCCATTCTGCAGCTGCCATGTCCAAACTGAGCTCAGAGTACATCAGCAGTCTGTGATAAATGCATGACATCAGCAGCAGTGCAGGTGCAGTTTGGCACACTGCCTTCACAGGAGGCACCACCCAGGGCACATTCTGTGTAAAAACTAAAACTGGACTTTGGTGAGCGAGGGAGGACTGAGTTTGTAACCAGTCCTTCACACATGCCAAGGTTAGCACCAGTTTACAGCAGAAGTGGTTTTCTTTGTATTTCAGTGTAAGAGTGCACTGATGTCTGTACAGCATCCTTTGTAAACTGCAGAGTTGCTAACTCCACCATTGCATGCCTGTATTAAGCTGAAAGGAAAACGGTCTTGACCTCAAATTGACCCCTCCCCAGAACATTATATATAAAGATTTTTTTAACTGCTTACCTGTAATCTTTATACAATAAGCACATAAATATTTTTTTTTCCACTGATACTTGCCTTAAGTTAATCTATGCCCTTCTCTTAGGCTTTATTACTACTGTGTGTCAGTTCCTTTGCATTTCATGCCCCCTTCCATTAATGCCCCTCTCTTCAGCATCACCACATTAATTGGCTCGAGTTCCCAGCTCCTTCTGCCTCCCCTGGCAGAAAGCTCTCGGCTGCACTGTTTGGGATTGAATGGAAAATGCCGTGTCAGCCAAACCAAGCACGAGCAGTGCCTGCTCCCACCCAATGAAGAGCGCACACAGCTGCATTTCTTGCACCAGGTTCTATGTATTATCAGACCCGCTGACAGGTAGTAACATGTCGTCTTTAGCAGAAAGCACAACATGGATCAGGAATTATTAAAAACAAACAAGAAAATTAAAAAAAACACAACAAACCAACCACACACAGATCAACTGCACAGATCAGCCGGCAGCGAGGCTCTGCGCTGCCGTGCAGGAGAGCGGCCCAGAGCTGCAACCCATGGCCACCTGCCTGCTCCCAAACCTCTTCGAAACACCACCATCGCGCTCTGCTGTCACAGGAGCCAACAGCAAGGACGTCAGCACACACCCAAAAAAAAACAGGTTTGCTCCTCACATGAAAAAATATCAAGACAAGTTGCCTTTACGTCCTGAAGGAACACGTGGAGGGGGAAGGAAGCTGAATGTGTTCCTTTTGGAGTGCAGAGGAAATACAAGTGGCAGCACTGCTCTGCCTGCTGCTCTGCAGGTTCTCTGATGCACCAACACATCTGTCGTGGGCCAGGAGCCCATCTGAATGAGATCTGGGCAGCCTCGACGTTCAAACAGGAAGCCAGGAATGCTTTTCTGCAGAAGCGTGAAGAGAAGAGAAGAGAAGCACTTAGAGCACTGCTCCAGTGCATGGAGTATTTTTGGAAACCATTCTGATACTGACAAAACGAAACCTCCTAACCCAAATACTCTCTGCAGTTTCTCTCATAAACAGGGTTATAAAAACCTGCAGACTACAAGGAGAAAAAGCTACACAGCAGCCCAGTTACAGCTACCCAGAAAGGTATGGAACACTTGTACACCTCTATATATTAATTTTTATAAATACAGCATTCTACACAAGGTACTGTAGAAAGACGTCATTCAAGGATTTTTTTTTTCAAACAAAAGCTTACAAAGGCTTTTGTTCAGATCTCTGCCTGCCTGGAACACCTTTTTCCTCCTTTGTTTCCCCACAGTCTCGGAAAAGCAGCCCGGTGAGCCATAACCCAACTGGGTCCAACCCGATTGGATCCAACCCCACAGGGCCCAACCCAGCAGCCCCGCCGTGCCGTCCCACGCAGCAGGACAGAGTCCCCACAAACAGCTGCTCTACAACTTCCAGAGGTGAAAAGCCAAAGCGTGAGGCAGGTTTGGCTGTCAACAGAGCCCAGAGGAGGCGGGCAGTCATAGCTCATCCCTGGAGGATGGCGCGTTGAGGGAGGACTGGGGCGGCAGGGCGTCCTTGTTCTGAGCCTCGCTGTGGATCTGGCCCTGCTGCCGTGACTTCCAAGAGTGTGTCCTGTCCCAGTCCGTGGACACGGTCTCGTTGTCCCAGATGGTGGAGGTCTCTGTGTCACTGAGGTAGCCTGGCTGCCCTGTGTAGTGGGTGGGGTAAACGAGCAAGGGTTCTGCTGAGAAGGCCTTCAAGTCTCGGGATTCGTAATACTCCATGTACTTCGCTCTAAAGGGGGACAAAAACCATCAAGAGCTGAGTGTATGTCCGTGTGTAACTTGGAGCCACAAGCCAACCCACTGAGCAGACAGGTCCCAGTGGTGGAACTGGGGTGAGTCTAGAGCAGGTCTGACCCTCGGGATTGTGGACACAGTCTTATAGTGATGCAGACAAAGCCTCTGTTACCAGACGAGCACCTCAGAACGGCCCACAGGCCCTGCACCAGGCAGGCACACAGCCCCACTGCCACAAGGCTATCACTGCCTTGGCCCCACGGCAGCTGTTCTGCTACAGACAGCCCGCAAGCACAAGGAGCAGCCCTGCTCCCCCAGCCTGGCTGCAGAATTGAGATGCATTGATGCCATCCATTTTAAGACCATTCAGCAAGTCCCAGTATATGTCAACCCAAGCCACAGAGACATCCTACTTACACAGGGTGCTTGTTGTACATGACTGGCAGAAACTCATCCACAGGCAGCATCTTGCTGAAAGGCTCTGCCCCAATTAGCTTCTGAGCCCCTTGGAAAGAGATTGCATACCCCAGGGTCCAATATGAGTAATCAGCTTCCACCAGATTCATGACATTGGGAACTGCTTTCTCGGGCTGCTGCACCTGCATCCTTTTCCGGCCAATGTAGCTGAAAGGGTGAAGAGACCACAAAAACTTGAGCTGAAGCGAATCTGTAGCAATGAAAACCACTCAGCTGTATTTCCACCAGGACAGGGCAGAGAGTCAATCCAAGAAGCAATCCCTGCTCCCAGACAGCCACAGCGTAACCCAGCAGTGGCACAGCTGTGAAAGGCTCTGTCAGGGCACTGAATGCCTCAGTCCAACCCCAGGACCAGGCAGTGCCAGCTCCTCTGCCACAGCAGCATCTCTGACACCGCTGGGACCAACCAGCACTGCCCACAGAGGGTACTAACAGCACCCACGACAGCTGGGGCACTCCACTCTGTCCCAGGGAGTGGGGAGAGCCCGCTGAAGTCTGCAATCTTAATGCTCTCTGGCATAAAGCTGCACCTCTGCCATGGCATGGCATGCTGCTCCCCTCTGTGTGCCCAGCAGCTCCCAGTTGCCTGGGGCCAACCACTTACATAAGCTCCCAGTCTAGCTGAGCTTGTTCTATGTCATCCATCAGCTTCATCAGCTTCCTCTTAAACTGGTGTTCAAAGCGCACGTCGTCCTCAATAACGAGAGTCTTCTCCAGTCCTCTGCTCACCACCTGCAACACGAGGGCACAGATCAGTGATGGCCCCAGGACACTCCTCGCACCCTGGGATCACTGGAGGTCAGCCTGACCTGACAGTGGCTCCCAGATCCTGCAGGCAGGGAGGCAGAACAACTCTCAGACTCCGAGTTCAGCTACAGATCGCAAGAGCTGTCAAGAACAGCACCCACCAACCTCTTACCTCCTTCCAGATGTAGTAATGGCTGAGGAAGCAGCCGATCTCTCCCCTGGTCAGCGGCCGGGAGGAGTAGGGATCCCGGTACCCCGGCAGCATGTCGATGCTGAGAGCTTTGAGCTGACTCGTGTTCAGTGCTCTGAGAAACAGAGTGTGTGTCACCACTGCACAACAGTCACGTCTCGAGCCAGACACAGAGGCAAAATGGGAAATGCTGCTGACGTTCTGGGAAAACTGATGGACACCCAGGATTCAAAGACCATGAGATCCATATGAGTTTCTCATTCCTCGAGGAACCTGTGCAACTTCCAGACCTGACGTGTGCTTTTATTCCTCATTATAAAAATGTCCTAACACACCTTACAGTAGGGTGCTCAGGGAAAGGGCAATATCAGGTTAACACTGTAGCACAGAAGTTTCATAGCACCTTGCCAGGAGGTGAATTCTCTCAAACACTTTTGCTGATGACTTAAGAGAATCACAGAACTACAGAATGCTGTGAGTTGGAAGGGATCCCCCTACCCCTTCCTCAGCTTAGGCTGCCCAAGGCCCCATCCACAGCCAAGGGCACCCCCAGGGATGGGCACCCTCAGCTCTCTGCAGCAGTGCCAGCACCTCACCACCTCTGAGTAAAAAACTTCCCCTTAATATTGACCTAAATCTCCCCTCTTTGAGTCTAAAGCCATTCCCCCTTCCTCAATTTCAATCAGACCATGTACAAAGTTGGTCCTCCTGCTTATACCCTCTCTCCAAGTACCGGAAGGCCACGTGAACTCACTTTCCATCCACAGCCTCCACAATCTTGACTGCAATCTCCTGCTCATAGAGTGTCCGCAGCATCCGGTCCCGCCTGTCCTTCCGACGCTTCAGATTGATCATGAAAATCTGTGTTGAAGAGAGAGACATCAGCCTCATGCTTTGGGAGGAAGCACAGGGAGTCCTGATCCACCCTTTTTCCAGCAGCCCCATAGGAAGAACAGAACTCATGAAAATACCACATCTGTTTTTGTCCCAGGCTTTGGAATTTGTCCCCAAACTGGGGCTGATTTTGAGGGGGAAGGTGAGAGGCTTGTTCTCTGTCTAAAACCAGTTTATGCAGAACGGGGGAACGTTGCTTTTCCAGGATGAAAAGCTGCAAAGAGACCAAGTCTGTGTTGTATAAAGACACAGGACGCTTTGATTTTTGTTTAACACAGGGTACAATGGTCAGCTCCAGCTCAACACTGACCCACGTGTCTCTCCACTAAGATGCAACCGCTCATATTTAGGGTGACCAGCAGGGCCACCAGCCAAACACAAGGACGCCGTAAAGAGAGGATTTTTGTAATTACTTCAGGCACTGAAATTCCACTGCTCCCCTTGCCTGAGCAGATAGCCAAGAACTGGAGCAGAGATGTCTGGGCAGGGCTCAGCCCAAACCTGGAGGACACAGACTCCTTGGTGGAGGGCTGAAGCCCTCGCTTGTGGGTAAACAGCAGAGGGGGGGGGATATTTTTCAGCCCCAGGCAGACACGTACAAGTACAGCTTTGTATGTTGTGGAGCAAAACCTCATCCCAGTAAGAAGCAGATGGAATTCCAGGTCAGTACAAACACAAAAATAATAAACTGGATAAATACAGCACAGCCACAAAGGGCAACGTGGAAAAAACCTACACCAGCTGTGCAGCAAACACAGACACACAGCCAAGCTGGGCTCCCACTTCTCTGTGTGAGCTGTGTAAACAGATGTAGCAGAATGAGCAACAAAACTGAAGAAATCATTCCCTTCTGTCACTCAAGAGCAGGAGAGGTTTCCCAAAAGACAGTTTCTTTTGTCACAAAACACAGGGATCAGCACTTGTGAACAGAGCGTCAAGTGCTCACAGACCTGACTGGCTGCGTGGCCACCCAGCACAGCTTCTCCCCAATAAGGGCTGCTGCTGTCTCCATGCATAAAGTTCGAGTCCAAAAGGGAGTGACTGGGAAAGAACTAATGATGTAAAAACATATTATACTCCAAGGAAAACATCTGGAAGCTCAGCTACGAGGAGTACGTAATGGATGGGAAAGCAATGACAGCAAAAACAGGTTCCTTACTTCATCAAATCCCATCTTGTCAGGGTGCTTTGGAGGAACGGAGACGTACTGAGAAGGCTCAATAGGAGGACGATCGACTGAAAGAGAGGAGAGATCCCAACCATCACCTGGGTGTACCTTGATTGAGATAACTGAAGATGTTTGCAAACGTTCACTGGGGGCTCCAACGCAGCGGGGCACAGCCACTTACTCATAGCCTCAATCAGTGTGTGCACAAAGTTCTCTGTCTCTTCCTGCAGCGTCTGGTGTGACTTCAGGGGCATGGGAAGGAAACCGTAGTGCTCGCGGTTGCAGATGAACATCTGAATTCCTGAGGATTGCAGAAGGGAAAGGAGAGCCGGGTGTTTTATGGGCAGATTTCAGTGCTCTGTTGATACGCAGCCACAACCCCAGGGAGCTGGGCTCTCATCCACAGGGGCTGGGGTTGGCTGGTGCTGTGTGCAGCTCAGCAGTCCCTGCGGCCTTCCAATTCAATCAATACATGCTATGATCCTATGAACATCACTGTGTCATTTTCTGTTCTGTTGCCTGCAGAGTCTGGCCTCTCCTATGAAACCAATATCTACTCACTCTCTAGCAGCAGGTGTTTTAACCACAGTCAAGATTTCTCTAGGAGAGGCTGAGATCAGAGAAAGGGGCCTTTTTCAGCCTTTGCATTCAAAGTGATCCTACAGAAGAGGGCAGAATGGACCTTTAGCAAAAGCAGTGCCTGATGTGAGCTGCAAGAGGTGAAGGTCAGGCGGAAAGAAGCAGTCCTGCTGGATGCCTTGTTGTTCCTCTGGGTGACATGAGATCCTGCCTGGGGTCACACAGGATGGAGCTGCAAAGCCCAGATTATCAGTGCAGTTACAGGCCCTGCCACTGCCTCTGCAAAGGATTCAGCAGGGGCTTTGCTACCAGACATCCTCCTACTTCTGTTTGCTTTGGCTGGGAAATAAAGATGAGACATTTTCACCTGTGTCAGCAAAAAAATGTCTGATCACCATCTTGGAAATGCAAAGTCCAGGCACTGGCACAGCTGCCCAGGGAGCTGTGGGGTCAACCGTCCCTGGGGGGATTCCAGGCCCATGGAGATGTGGCACTGAGGGATGTGGTCATTGGGCACAGTGGGGGTGTGCTGGGGTTGGCCTCAGGGATCAGAGAGGTCCTTTCCAACCTGTGATTGGGCTCAAAACACCCAAGGAAGGGAGTATACTTGTTTTCATTGAGTTTTGGTAGGGCCCTTTTATTAACTAAACACTGCTTGAATCACCACAACTGGCCAAGCAGATTTAAAAGAAAATGCAAAACTGGAATCATCTGCATTTTCTGCCTTATCTCCCTTTCTTCTCCTAGTTAATAAAACAAGGACAACCACTCCCTCTAAAGAAAGCAAAAGCAGACAGACGCTACCTGGAGCGCAGATGCTTTCATGTGCAAGTCCCCCTAATCCCTGGTATTCTACAACTGTCTGCACTAATGACCCCCATGTTCCCACCTCTTGAAGTTCTGTAAGCACATTGCTGGCTGCAGTGCTTGCCAAAGCACATCCAGTTGTCAACTACAGTTAAGGTGAATGGCAGAATAAAAAAATTCCTACCTGCTGACATTAATTGGTTTGGCACTGATCTAATCAGCTAAGCTTATCTGGCTCTCCGATCTCTGCTCTCATCTTCCACTGGCTTAAACTTGGTTAATCTGTGTATATTCACGCCAACATTTCTGTTCCTTCTGGGATAAAGGCAACTTTGAAAAAGCAAAGCTACTTCAAAATGGGGAGGGGGACTTCACTCGCTCGATCTGTTTTTACAGTGAAAATCCATTAGTGTGACAAGTAAAGGAAAAGCTGCAGATGCTGGTGTTACTGGCAGCCTTTGTAGACAGAACCCATGTTCAGGCACCAGGAACATCCCCCCACACCCCTGCATTTCAGGTCGAGCTGAAATCCTCCTCTTTCAGAGACAGATGCAGTACCAGCAGCCTCCTGCCCTGCCCTTGGCTCAGGGAGCCTCCTGAAGGGATGACTGTAGACACCCCAGCTACAGAATGTAGGACGCCTTCCACTCTCACAACATTGACCCTTGGTCACTGCTGCCTCGCTGTGACACAAATGAAGGGTGGGTGCCACAAAGCCCCTGTCCCTGTAAGAGCTCCCATTCTCCCTGAGAGACCTCTCAGAGGAGGAGGGGAGAGGGGTACAAACTGATCACTGGAGTCAACATACAGCTTTTTGGCCTCTGAACTCCAAGCAGAGCTCTGCATGTCTGCTAGTGAATCCTCCCCAAAGGCTCCAGGCATACCTGCTTGGCGACTGGAGAAGGCAAAAACCATGATATCATCAAAGCTCCAGGTGTAGTCCTGGTGGGGCGGGTAGAACATCAGCTTGGTGGAGGCCTCCTTCCTCAGGTCAATGAGGAATGTGGAATGGATCATCGGGACAGCAAAACAGCCCGTCCTCTTCCATTCCCGGATCAAGGGGTAATCCAGGGTCCTTTTGTAATAGCCCTGCAAACACAACAAACAGGCTGCTCGTTACAAGAGATCTGTTGCAAAGATGCTCCCCAGCAAAAGCTCTCCCTCTGCCCTCCCCAGCAGAGATGGATCAGTGCCCAGTTCACAGACTTTGAAGCATTCCCTAATTGGAAAGCATTTAGAAACAATTCCCATCCCACAGGTTAAAGCTCAACCTTCTCTCTGTTTTAGCAGCTACTGGAAACTCAAACCTTCCCACTGCAAAATCAAGAGCACTTCAAACTCAGCATGGTGTTCCCTTGGCTCTCTCCAAAGCTCTTTTTGCATTCAGGTCTGATCCTGGGAGCACTGCTCACACTCAGCAGCCACAAAGGGCTCTCCATGTCTGCCACAATAGCACCTAGAGGTTATTTCTGAACGTGACTTAAACAAGCCACGTCCCTGGCTGGAGGGCAAGTTGCTTCTCAGTATCCATTGGCTGTCCAACAACTCCTGCTTCTCCATCCCAGGGCAAGTAGGCTTCACACCCATCTCCTCAGCTCAGCCCTCATCGTCATCCCCAGGGAGAGAAAGGCTGAGAGCAGCATGAAGAATGCGAGCACAGCCACGTGCAGCAGTTCCAAGAGCAGCTTTTTCCTCCCCATATCCTGGAAGGCACATTTGCTGCTGGTTTTTTTCCCTTTCCTCCTTTTGCAGCTAATGCCGGTGTCAATGGAAACTTCCTACTGGAGAGGGACTCGCAGGGCCAGGGCTGAGGCTGGTGCATGCAGGCAGCGATCCACTTCAGTCCGTGAAGAAATGCTGATTTACATCAGTGGAAAACCTGGCTGTCTCAGCAGCAAACCTTAAAAACCTACAGGAAAATGCCTTCACCATGAAGTTACTATTTCCAACTTAAAACAACAGGAAAAAAACCCATGGAATAACTAACACCGCTCACAAACATCTTATCTCTACATGAAACTGCCAAGAATTTGGGAAGCTTAGGATCCTTTCCTGCTGTTTTTATACCCAAATAACTCAAGCTGTGATTTTTAGAAGATGGGAAAACATTGTGGGGAGGTATCATTTATGTTTGTCACTCCTCACTACCACCCCTGCTATCAAACAAGACGTGTGGCATCTCCACAGCTCTGGAATACCCCCAGGGATGGTCATACCATCATTCCCTAGGCAGTCTGTGCCAATGGCCAACCACTTTTCCTGAGAAGAAACTTCTCCTAATATCCAACCTACCTCCAGAGAACCAAGTTTACAGATGGGTAGAGATTGCCCAGACTGTGGCAATAGATTTTCCCCTCTGTATTAACGATTTTCACACTAAAATCCTATTCTTCCTGTTGTACATGAGAAGGAAACACCAGACTCTAATTTCTGGCCTTAGCACTTCTGTCTTTTACACCTGAGCATGCACAGAGATTCCTCTGTGACCCTACTGCATAAATCTTGCTCACTCATGAGAAAAATAACTTGCATGCAATGGGGAGCCATAGAAAGAAAAGCAGATTCCTCCTGGAGCAGTGTCAGTACACAGAACAGCTAATCCTAAATAAGGTACTGTCAGTTTTAAGGCCATTACGCAAACACGTGGATCTACCTCAAATAAACACTGGTGTGACTGTATGTTGGTATATACATTTTTTTTTAAATGTAGCTAGTGGAATTGTACAGCTTCCCCAGACTTCTGCATAGGAACAGCATCCCTCAGATCCAGCACAGCTCCCTTCAGACGCGGTGTTTTCAAGTGAGGAAAGCCCCAACCTGCAGTCACCGTGCCTCATTCACCCAACCACCTGCCTGGGGGGTGATGCCACACCAGAAGTTGGAATACAGAAAGCGAGACTCCAGCATCGGTGCCACCAAGGTCTTGTTTTCTGCTATCAGCAGGTTCAGAGTTTCTGGGTTGGTCAGCAAATTATCCGTATCGAGAAACTAGAGAAGGAAGAGGAAAATAGTTTGTTATTAGATGAGATGAGACCGTATGCTTCCCCTGATGCTTGCCAAGGAACACGGCAACCAGAAGTGTGAGGTATTGGCAAAAAGCCAGCTGGTGGGTCTGACACTGCAGGACACAACTGCTGTAGGGAAGCCCAGGGGTGGTTGCCCCTGTGACAGACAGGAGATGGGGAAGGACATGGAGCTGTCTCTCTGACTGCAAAGAATTGCTCCAGCACAGGGCATGGGGAGCCAACAATGCTGAAAATTCAGGGCAGAGCACTCTGTGAAGAGGAGCAGGAAGAGTTCTGAAACAGGCCCCACACCTTCACCTTGTTCAGAGCCTTCAAGACCACCACCACCCCCCCATCTCTGCACAGCTGCTCTGCTCCTCTGCTCCCTTAGCCCATAGGGATGGCCTGAATGGCTTTAGCCTGAGGACAGAGAGAAATGCAAGGTTTTCCTTACCAGAACGTAGTCTGACCACTTCTCCCGCGCGGCACGCAGGGCAGCCTGCCTCAGCTTCATCACGTGGGTGAAACGGGAGCTCGGCCAATGCTTCGGTCCCATTTCTTCTGGGTAGGACCTAGCAAAGAAAGCAGTCAAAAATGCACAGACCTCTTGCTGCCTTCTTTGCAAAGAAAACAGCATCAGAGTCACCTTGGGCAACTCAGGAGAGGAAAAAAGAGTGGAAGAGTGCTTCCGAGGGAAAATGGCTCCAAATTCATGCTGGCAAGTGGAGAGCACAGAGCACTTCCTGACAACCAAGGAGCCACAAGCACAACAGAAGGATCCCATCAGGCTCAGAGCATCAAGTCCAAAGGCAAAAAGGGATTGAAGGAAATTGTGGGACAGATCCCTGTGCAAGGTGATGCCATTTTCTGGCTCGGAACTTGCTGTGTAGCTGACAGCAGTGACAGAGCTTTGGTGGAAGCAATGGGAAAGGGCTGTGATTTCTCTATTCTCTCACACATAAAGAAGGGCAATCTTACGTGCTCCACCAAAACAGTTCCAATGGGGCAGAGCCCACAGAGAAAAACCACATGCATAACTGAATGCATCTCCTGGTTGGAGAGCAGGAAAGCACCTAGGGAACGCAGGCTATGCTTCAAAAGCCTGCCCCTGCTGCAGTACTCACTGTGGGTCTTCCATTGGCCTCCACTCCACGTCATGGTAGAGGTTCTGCACATTCTTCAGCCACTCCCTAAGGACTGCAGTGGTGTTATCAGCGTTGTGGTCAGTGGCCACCCTGGAAAATAAGAGCCCAGTTCATACAAGATTTACACACCAGGAGTACGATCTGCCTGTTTGGCCCAAGATGGTGCCAGGAAGGTTGGGCTCCAGTTCCTTCACATATCCCAGCTGATACATGGGTTGCTCTAGGCAGAACTATTTTTTACAGGCAATCTGACTGAGCTGTGGGCATCCCTGTTCAGTGCAGGGGAGTGGGACTAGATGCCCTTTAAAGGTCTCCTCCAACTTGTATGCTCACAGCCTTGTGACAGCCTTTGAGTTACACGTGACCAAGCTGATGCTCTTCCCAGCTGCTTCTCTCCAGCACAGAGCCCTGGGAGTGGGACCTCAGTCCAGCTGCTCACACAGCTGTGATGGATCCCACAGCACATTCCCTTAAGCTGAAAGGCTGCTCACTGCTCCTGGCCAGAGGAGCAAAGCACTGCCCCACAGAAGGACATATCCTGCACCACCACAGCTCTAGAAGCTCCACTGAAAACTGACAGTTCCTTCCTATTCCTTCGGGAGTACAAGCATAGGGTTAAATTTAACAAAAAGAATCATCAGAAGAACACAGTCACTCAGGGACAGGAAGCTTATTTGTTGAACGCCAATTCCTGTTTATTAAAACAAAAAATAAGGAAAGCAGCAAGCAAATGGATGTTGGTTTCCTGCTCTTGATATCTGCTCTTGCTCTGCGTGGCAGAGCAAGGCTGGTTTCAGCCATGATGTTGGGATTTGCTTTTAACCAAGCTCCTCATCAGACCCCACGGCAAACCTACGTGGCATGGATGTTGAGTAAGACAAAAACTGCCACTTGCTGCTGAGTGGAACAGATGAAATCGGACTGCTCTGTGAATTGCAAACACTTTTCAGGTCACCCACCCAAACCCCATTTCAGCAGACTCGCTCAGACCTCCCTCAACCGCGTGCATTTCATTGGTCTTGTTCTACTTCCCTCCTACACTCCCAGCTGCGCAGGCACTGAGCAGCAGCTCCAACATTCCTCAAATACCACAGAGAACCGTGAAAATGGCTTTCTGTGAAAATGGCTTTTTGTTCGTGGCCATCCTTGAAGCCGCAGCAAGAGGCTCCTGCCGCACAGCAGGACCACACCACTATCAGGCATCACGCAAACCCAGCACAGACAACGGGCCATCAAGAAGAAGGTCGGGGCCCAGCTTACACCGTGCTCTTTGCCATGGCTAAGCTGGTCCCACTGAGCAGGCTCTCCCAACAAGTCCACAAGACCAGCCCTGGAAGTATACAAGAAATGTGTAGACGTGGTACTTATGGACATGGTCAGTGGGCAATATTGGTGGTAGGCAGACAGTTGGACTGGATGATCTTAGAGGTCTTTTCCAACCTTCCATGATTCTAAGAGCTGACAGCCTCCAGCCAGAAGTGGGACATGGGAATGGGAACCTGGAGGCATCTCTCCATCTGTCCACAAGGAAACTGCTAGAAGGAAAATGCCATTTTACTGCCCAGGCTGTAACAGTGGTGTTATGTGGAAGGCAAATTCACAGCCCAGTAGAGCCGTCGGAATACACCAGTGAGCCAAAGCTCTGGCACAAACAAAGGACGGCTGCCTCCAGGACTATCCACCCAGCAGCTTTTCTGAGCCCAAAGTGCTCAAAGGCAACACAGTTTGTCACACCCTGGATGAAACATGCCCTATGACTAGTAGTTTGGCAAATCATTGTTTTTTCCGACTTTAAGCCTAAAAGACGAACAAAAAACTCACATACAAAGAAACCAACAGTACAACAATTATCACTATTAGTTTTGGGACAATTCACATTTCAAATTAAGAGAAATTAGCACTTCTACTGTAATACCTGTACCACTGCAGCCCATTTACTTCCCCAGATGAAACAGCAACTATGGTGCTTGCAACACTACTGGATGGAAAAAACACAGGCAAATATTTTTTTTTAATTATTATTTTAAATGACTACGAGGAAAACAGGCAAATAAAAATATGAGCAGAACTTCCCAACTTCCCATTGGCAACAGCTTCTCAAGACATAAGAGGCTCAACAGGATATTCTGCTATAACCACTTCTGGTGTAACACATGATCCATAGGACCTGAAGTGGCTGAGTACTGTTAAGGCTTCAGTGCCCTTATTGGATGGACAGACCCATTGGACCCTGAATGTTCTGAATCCATTTGGAAGAGACTAAGCCATCTCTGCTGCAGCATCCACCACTACCAATGGTCTTTTGTCCACTTTGCACACCTCCCCAGTTCTGGAAAACAGTCAGGAAGGGTTGAGACACTCCTCACCATCCTCATGGCTGTCTGCCATGACTCGATCGCATCTTCCTTGTGTCAAAGCGGGCTAAAAGCCAGACATGGGATTGCAGACGTGGCATAGTAACTGCCTCGCAAAAGAAGAAACCCCTCCTCAACCTCCTGGTTGAGCTTCTGCTCAGCTTGCCCAGGCTGCAGCTGGTCTTTGCTACCAGCGTAGCTCACAGACCACAAAGTCTCTTCAGCCAAGACCTTGCTCCCCCTAGCCTGCACCATTGCAGAGGGGTTCTTCCATGATGAATTTCAAGAGATTTCTTGCAGACAACTAAATTCAAGGCCAACATAGCTGCCTGCAACCATTAATTGTTGTAGATTTAAAAACTAAATTTCTGTGAAGAGGTATAGGATACATCGATGACTTTTGCACTACAACACGCAAAAATCACAGCCACATTAAGGTTGGAAAAGACATCTACGATCACCAAGTCCAACCCCAGCCCATCCCACCATGCTGCTGCCCACAGCGCCATGGCTCTCCAACACCTCAGGGATGGTGACCCCACCACCTCCCTGGCAGCCCGTGCCACTGCCTCACTGCTCTTTTGGAGAAGAAACTTTTCCTAACATTCAACATTCAGACTTGTGCTCCAGACCTCGCACAGCTCCATGCCTTTCTCTGGACACGCTCCAGTCCTCAATGTCTTTCTTGCAATGAGGGGCCCACAACTGAATCCAGCAGTTGATGTGCAGCCCCACCAGTGCTGAGCACAGAGGGACGAGCACCTCCGGCTCCTGCTGGCTGCACTGTTTGATGTTTGGATTTGTCTCCTGCCGGTTTTACAACCTAAAGCCTGTGTGACTTAACCAGGAAAGACTGGTGGAATGTAAGAAAAAAATTCATCTCCTGCCACGCATTGCAGAACAAGAAAAGGGCAATAAAAGTAGAACAGACCTCCAGATGAACATCCTGTAACATGGCAGCTCTTTTCACTCAGTTCTAAATCCACTTCCAATAAATAGAAGTTAAATTTTAGAAAAAGTTTGAGTGAGAACGTTCATATAGGGGGTTACATGGGCACAACTACAACCACTCCAGTATTTACTTCGGCTTTTAGCAGCACTCTTAGCACAGACACAAGTCCTCATTGTCCATACTGAGCAAAGTAACCCCCTCCCAAAAAACTCAAGCACCATGAATAGTGGAAAATTAAGCAAAATGTTGAGCTCCCACTGCTTTAATTAAGTAATATGTGAGCAGCAGCACAAGGCAAACCGCATGTCATGGAGCACTTGTATTTTTAACCTGACATCTCCACACTCTGTGTTTGCAAAAGGCAGTTAATGTGGGCTCTGATGGTTCTCCTCTTTTCATCCCCAAAAGAAAGAAGAAAAAAAAAAAATTCTCTTTTTCATTACTTCACAGCCCAGCCTGCCCTCCCCTGCTATTTACAGGTTATTTATACCTCAGGCACCAGGTTAGAGGAGGTTTAATTATTACTATTTTTTACTCTTTATCATTGCTATAGGAAAAGTACTACAGGACAAACCCCAACGCTGTGTGCCTCTGGCTGCTCAGCAGTCCAGCTCACACTGCAGCACTTGTGGGAAACCCCAAGGCCATGGACCGTCAGTAATCTTCCTACTGAATTTAACAGTTCCAACCGCCTCCATTAGCAAACAGCAGCAAGTACTTCATGATCAAGGTCTGCAGAGTGCAGAGTTGCTGGGCTGCAAATGCTGGAGCTGTAAGAGGGATCCTTTTCCTTCTTGGCCACGCTCTGAGGGCTGCAAGATGTGAGAGTGTGGGGTTCTTCCCCCACTGCAGTGTACTGTAATACAGCAGAATGACCAGGGCTGCTGAAGGCAGCTGGTGCCAAGCCATCCGCTCCAGTGGGAGCCAACCTGAGGCACCTGGGTGGGAAGCACAATGGGTGACAATGCTCAGGATGCTGACAGTCAGGGATGCAATGAGACTGACATACAGCAAAGAGGACATCTGTTGCTGTAGTTGGCCACGTGCCCTCCACCCCAGGGACTCATCCAGAGAATAGCCCAAAGCCAATGGAAAGCCACTTAGATCCCTCCTAACAGATGGAATAGAAACAAAAATCGAGCACTGGCCATCTTCCAAAGGAGAGAACAGCCATAAAGCACTCAGCAGAGGTTATGCAGCAAAGCAAATGGCAGCAGAGGTCCCCCCTGTGAGGTGCAGACCATTGCATGCCTTGTGCATGCTGTGTTCCATCAGCTGTGCTAGCAGAGGAGCCCAAACCTCCAATTGGGCCCAGAACCTATCCCTTTGAGAGGACCATCTGCCCTCAAAGCTGGGGTCTATGTGTTCCTGACAGCTTCTGTCCCTGACACCATGGGGAAAAAACTAGGAATTCAAACTGCAGTGCATGAGATGACCATGTCACTTTGCCCAGCCCCATACACTGCTAACAGCCATTGCTGCACGCTACCAACCAGAGCACTATGCAACACTATGCACAAATTTAACACCCTAAGCTCAGCTGAAGAATGCATAGCTAAAGAAGACAGCAAGAGACTTCCAGTTTTGTAAGACTTCAGTCCCCTTGAGTTGTTAGGATCAGCAGGCAGAGCCCACCACTGCCCCCAGCCAACCCTGCAGCTCAGGGCAGGCTGAGCACACAGCCCCCAGTGCCCAGCAGCCCACTGACTGGTGGCTGTGCTTATTCTGGCCATGAGTTCAGCCCCGTCAAAAATAACTGAAAAAATAAGATTCGCAGCGGAGCCCTAATGTGAGTCAAATACAAACTTGAACTTGGATTTCCCAAAACAAGTGGTAAATAAAGTAACAGGGAGAGTCATCTGTCCCTGCCTTTTTGTTTGAACACTGCCAGACTCAGAGAACCAATTCCAAAACACCAAAACCACCAAACTGGCAATTTCCACTGTGAGCCAGAGATGAATTACCCTGCATAGGGAACAGTGCAGCTGAGAGAGATGGGAAGAGAAGGCACGGATCCTACAGGGCAGAGAAATGCTCTGTTGCCTTGCAGACTTCATTTCTGCACTCTGGACCATCAGCTGTGCCCTGCAGCCACTGAGCTGTGAAGGACACCTCCAGTCCCACAGGTATCTCCGGGATCAGGCAGCAATACACGGTCAGACCCACCAAGCCAGCTCACACAGCGCAGCTCAGACGCTGAACAGATGTCAACTCTTCTTGCCACTCTGCACAATTACACTCACAACACCTCATTAGTAAGGTCCCAGCGTTCAGGCTCACATTCAGGGAACTGTTTAAGTATTTAATCACACTGCTAGGAGTCGAACTGAGTCAGACCTTTTTGGCTTTGCAGCAGCCCACCATATATCCCGGGGTTTTCCTTAATTCAGGACAGGCTTCTGGGAGTACCTCGTTTTTCGGTGTGGGATTTTGTTGCTGTTGATTTGTTAGCAGCTCTGGTGGTTTTTCCCACATTAGCTGGGTCCCTGGGCTGCCAGCTCCCAGCGGGGATAGTGGGAGCCCCAGCAGCAGCGTGGAGGCACAGGAGCAGCACGGTTCCCAGTCTGGGCAGCTGTACAAGAGAAGGACCTCACAGTACAGGAATGCAACAAATGTCTCCTCTCATTCCCCTTGCCCTTCAGCCACTCATGGATAGCAGATTTTGCTGGCAGCAGCAGCAATCTAACAACATCCAGCAACCTTCCAAACCGAAGTAAGGGAATGACTCACAGATGTATATAAACGTACACATAAAAACACACCAGGGTTTCTGTTCTTTGTGTGCTAACCAAGAAATCTCCCAGACGTTCCTGGCTTCCAACCCAGAGTAATGCAACACCAGGGAGGGGGGACACTCTAGTATATGCAGAAAGAAGAGATGAAGTTCCTGGAGACTGACCTCAGAAGCACAGCTTCCCAGCACACTAATGATGGCTGTAGGATGCAGCAGCAATGCCTCAAGCCATCGAGCTGCTGCTATTAGCACAGGCTGTGCCAGATCTGTGCTTCAGCCCAGCAAGCACACACAGAAGCCTCTAGAAGACACAACAGAGGAATCAACATCTGCCCAGAAAAGCCATCAGAGCCGGGCAGCACATCGCTTCACCACACAGCCAAAATTTCACACCTCCCCAGCTTCTGTAGAAATTCTCACTCCAGTGCAAAGCAGGTTCTGCCCCTTCCGTCCCAAGGCCCCTCTTTGTCTTGCTCGAGTTCTTTCCATCTCGCCCCAGTGCAGACAGAGCTTTCAAACATACAACACACTACACCTGGCCTTGAAAGTATTTCCAAGCAGACTTGGCTTGAAGGGAACAACTTCCATAAAGAAAGCCCAGGGAGTTTCCTAAGCATGGGATCAGGGCTGTGGCTGGCCTATGGGAGGGCTCAAATAAGGAATCAGTTGCAACTGTACCCCAATTTCTGAAGGGGTAGCTTGTTCCTACCTATACTAACTGAAACACCAGTTAATGCAGTTCAAGGTTAATTATAGTGTACAAGCCACTGGGAAGGCATGTTGATGTTTAGAAATATTCTTGGTACTGGTAACAAAAATCTGATAGATTTTGAAAGCCAGGATCTAAAGCTGCATGGTTCCACTGATTTTTCAATGAGCACATTGAGCACAGGCGCATAGCACGTTACCGAGGGTCCCCAAAATAGGGACACATAGTAAGCTCTCCACCTCTTTGCCAGCCTCCTGCAGGCAGGCTGCCTTGACCCCAAGCACAAAGCCTCACCTCAGGGACCCCTGATGCCCAGAGCAGGAGGGACAGGCAGACCCAAGTCAGCCCATGCTGTGCTTTACTTTCTGTAGCTGCAAATAAAAACTGAATTATTTGTTCTTGTTAGTCCGCATTATGAACAACATAAGAAAACAGGAAACAAACTGAATATTCTATTTCAGGCTTCTAATTAGGAAGAATTATAGCAGCAATAAGAAATTGCACAAAGCTAATCCTGGAGCAGAGGCAAATTCAGTCTTCACCAGCCGAGAATCTGCTCTGTGAACTGGAAATGGCAGGATGTTATGGGACATAATGACTGACCCTTCATGTGAAAACTTTGCCCAAATGCAGCAGTAGAGACTTTGTTCTCAAAGGTTTTCAGCTAACTTTCAGAGGTCACGATAAATAGGAATGCAGCGATTTGTGTCTCAAACCAGAACAACATCACAAAAGGACGCGTGTGAAGTAAGAGTGTTCTCCAAGATGAAACTCAAATTTAAAATTTAGTTTGGTTAAGAGATCTGTACCGAAGACACAGAGGAACTGTGAGAGAAACTTAAGAAAAGGCTAACAGGAGCAGGGAGCAATCATCCCCATGTCTCAGCTCTGGTGGGGCTTTACATCAGTGCTGTGCTCACTTCTGGGCCCCTCACTGCACGAAAGACTCTGATGCCCTGGATCATGTCCAGAGAAGGGCATGGAGCTGTGTGAGGTCTGGAGCACAGCGTGATGGGGAGCAGCTGAAGGAATGTGATGGGGCAGTGTGGAGAAGAGGAGCTCAGGGGAGACCTCACTGCTCTCTGTAACTGCCTGAAGGGAGGCTGTGGTGAGGTGGGGTCAGCCTCTGCTCCCAGGTAACAGCGATAGGATGAGAGGTAGTGGCATCAAGCTGAGCTGGCAAAGGTTCAGGTTGGATATCAGGAAAAATTTATTTCCAGAAGGAGCAGTGAGGCATTGGAAGGAGCTGCACAGGGAGGTGATGGGGTCACTGTCCCTAGAGCTGCTCAAGAACCACAGAGATGTGGCACTGAGGGACATGCATTGTTGGCATGGTGGGGGTGGGCAGCGGTTGGATTTGATCTGAGAGGTCTTCTCCAACCTTAATGATTCTACAGTTCTATAAATGGTTTTTCCAACAAGCAAAGCAGAAATGGAAACTTGACTATTCTGAAAGATTTTACCTCTAGAAAGAGGGGGGAAAATGTTTAGAAGTGTGAGAGATGCTCAGAGTTGAGCAGTCAATGGCATTTCATATTTTTGCATCAGTGGGAGACTCACTGGAACATCTAACCTCTATGTACATGTAATGCAAGCACTGCTGAAATGCACAGGAGATTTCTTTCACCTTCAGTGAGCTTCAGCTTACAGCTCACTGGCCTTCTGCCACCTCAAGGAAGTCATTCCATAGTTTACATTTCTCATTTATGTTTTCAAAGTTGTACAACTTTCCTCCCAGTGCAGAGCACAAGTAATGAAAGTAAGTCACTTCCACATATCAGAATGTCTTAAGCCTGCTTTCATTTTCAACTCAGACTTTCTCCTGTTGAAAGCACAGATATAAACACAATGCAACCCAGCTGCTGGAGGCACCCTTAGCACTCTCAGCACCCTGCAGGCTTCCCACCACACAGTCAGTTGGAGGGCAAGAAGCACATTCCAGCAAGAATAAGGGGAAGAGCCATCAGGCAAATGTGATGATGAGAGTACCTGGTGCTCCTGGAGTGATGCACTGTTCCTTGCCATCCAGTCATCTTCTAGCCTGGTTTCAACAAACCAAGCCTGCTCTTCAGCTGAGCAGCTATTGGTCTTTCAACAAAATCCCTATGGAGATGAGGCAACACCAACTGCCTCCTCAACATGTGCAGCATGTGAAGCCAGCTCAGCAGCTGCAGCACCAGCCAGACCCTGCCTCTCTAGCGGACCCAGGAAATCCCTGGCTGTCGCTGCAGGCTGAGTAGCACTGTCAGTGGTAAAACTGCACAGAGTTCACCTCCAACAAGTTGTTGCCTGCCTACATACTCAGGTGCAGAGAGACATGACAAAGAAACCTCAACAGGAAAGCTTCTTTTTTGGGAAACATAGCACAAATGCTGAGACACTTTCCAGTTCAGCAAGTCTAGAGGACTTTAATAACTCATATACACACTTGCTGTGCAGCAGCCTGCAAAATGCCACCACTTTAGACTTTTGGATAGCAGTCGTGGCACTGTGTACTAAACCTGTGCAGCAGAATGGAAAAGCTGCCCTGCAACCTGTCTCATCTCCTGGGAGGGTTTCTGCAAGCAACAGCTGCGCAGAGCTGGATGAAGCCATGACACATGTGCCCCATGGATGGCACAGCCTGCCCTGCAAGGTGAGAGCGGCCTTGCTCCCTCTCCCTCTGCCATATGGCTCACACCAACTGCCAAGTTTAAAGGTTTGGATCTCAACATAGAGCTTGCCTTGCACAAGCATTCCCAGCACTTACATTAAGATCAGTTTTCTCCCATTGCATATGCACATGGATTTCTTTCCACTCCAGCGATCTGTGATGCTCCCACTAGGAGTGGACAATACAAAATAAAAGGACAAACTTAAGCCCAGGCAAGGAAGGGAAAACTTCCCTGGTGCTCAGAGCAGATCAGGCTGACATACATGAGTGCATTTTACCAGGTATTAGACTTAAAAAACAGGAACAGCCAAAGTCAGCAGGATGTTTTCAAAGGAACTCAACTTCAGAATGGCTGTAGAGCAGCAGTTTTCATACTGTGATTAGTAGACACCTGGAAAGTATTTCCTGTGTGTTTGTGAAGGTAAGTCACAAGAAAAGCACATCTACTGTAAGTCCAGGTTGTTATGCAGGGCCCTGTGTTCTCACAGGAAAAGTGTGTTGGGTTTGCATTCAGCCCACAGAACACCATTTCCCTTTTGCTTGCCCTGGAAGTGCCAATATCAATACACCCATCAGACCCGCTGCTCACATCTGCATCTTTGTAATGCAATCCCTGGTACAACCTAAGCAGGCAGCAATAGCAATCTGTGCTTCTAGAAACTCCTAACTTCTGACAACACACCACCACAAGCCTATTCTTAGTGCCAGGCACCCAGATTAATGCTGGCATGGGCACACAGTAAACACTTTCCTGCTGGCTGCCTACAGACAAACAAGGCAAGTGCAGGGAATACAAAACCCCAGATTCAGTGCAGAGAAATAAAGTCAGAAACCAGTTTCTCAGCTGCTTTTCCAAAGGTATCCAAGCTGCTTGCATCAGCTCTGCTGCTCTGCTGCTGGAGGAGGCTGAAAGCACAGCTTAGAGGATGGCCATGGAGCACACGCTGCTCCTGGGCAGCTGCCTGCCAGATGGGGAGGAAATGAGAGCAGCTGAGGGGTGCAGGTCAGGGCAATCTGCCTTCACAGTAAGGCACGTGTGCTGCCTCTACAGTCTGTGGTACATTGCAAAGGAGCATACAGTAAAGGTACTGCAAGGAAAATAAAAATAAATCAAACATCCAACACAGCTCCAACTCACTGGTCTCCACATGGTAAGACAGAGAATGGCTGCACAGCTTTCCTCTCTGCTGCAGGGGTTTTATCCAGTCCCTGCTTCCAGGCACTCCGCTGACTCCAGAGGGCTCAGACCTCTGCCACGTCTTCACTGCCCTGTTGAGCTACACCTGATGCTCAGGATCTGATCTTCCCTCTGTGCTCATCTCTTGTACGGAGAGCAGACCCTCCTGTTCACAACCTGGTCCCCACCACCACCCAGCCATGCAGAGCTCCTACAACCAGTCAGCCAGGGCTACAGCCAGGGCACTTTGTTCCTATAATACCGCAGACGGGCAGAGCCAAAGCACCATCTCTCCGTGTGAACACACAAGATAATATTGACCATACACAGCATCTGAATGACATGCAGATGGCAGACTCCGAGCAAACAAAAGCACGGTGAGTTTTATTATCTTCTCACTTAGCACAGGCTTTGCCAACTTTTGGTCTCGTCAACATTAAGCTTGCAGTCATGACTAAGTTATTTTGGGCTGACAGTTTACTGAAGCCAGCATGGAGCCTGAAACTTGGTAATTTTGGCCTAACTTACTTTCTTAAGTAGCCAGTTACACTGGGAAACTGAGGTGCTCTGAACTGCATGGAACAGTGCAGGGCTTCAAAATAAATGGATTATGTCATATTTGCTGGCAAATGGCTAACAACCTTGTATATGCAATTAAGGAAGAGATTCAAAAAACAACTACTATAGCCAAGCTGGAAAAAAAAATATTCAGCCTTGGCATGTGAAAGAGTTTTGCTGGATGCCACCTGTGACTTCATCTGCCACATTTCAGATGAAGAAACAGCTGGGAAGGTGACACCTCCTATACTGACAGGCTTTGAATATGGAAACAAGCCAACCTGCCTACCTGTTGTAAACATGAAGTAGTCAACCTATCAGTTCAAATTTCTCTGGGGGACAGATTTTAGAGCTTCTCCACTGAGATGGTTGGGTGTCCCCATCCCAGAGGTGCACCAGGAAACCCAGCATCACAGAGGCCCCAAAAACCACAGCAAAGGCCTCTGTGCACTGAATTCAGCAGCTCTATCGCTCTGTTTTGCAGAGAGGGAAACAAAAGCAAAGAGATTAATGGATTTTCACAGGTCACAGAAGAGGAGTGGGTGTCAGGCTGGGAACGATAAACCGTGCCTGCCCTCCCTTCTGGGATACGCGCTGAAATAAACTACAGACGTTCTGCTGCTGCAGGGCTGTTTACTTAACACGTTCACAGAGTATTTGTCACACTTTGGTAGATCTGCAGCCATGGCAATCTCTAGAGCAACTTTTCTTCCATGTAGCTTTCAGGAAGCTCTCAGAGGCTCAAAAGCAAAGCCTCCCTTTCTGCTCGGGTGCCTTCATTACAGAGAAGAGCTGCAGTTCAGGGTTTACTTTTAAAAGCTGTGAAGCACTTGTACTTCAGGAAAAAAAACACATCTCCAGGATCAGACATACCTGTACACACTTAGGAAACAAGTGGATGAAGTCTAAGAGCTCTGAATTAAGGCAATATAACCAACAACTTCATCACATAATAGCTATGTGTAAGCAGAGCACTTTAAAATTCCAAGTACTCTGGGGCAGCTAAAACTTCTGAGCCCAAATCTCTTTCATTTGTCAGCTCTTATTTTGCTCACACGTGCAGGAATCCACGGGGCCTCCCCTATGAAGGAGGCCCAGGCACACATGCATGACACGTGGCTACTGCTTTGCAAACGCACATACCATGCTATGGGTTTCTGAGACAGAACATATTTTATCTGGGGAAAGAATGACTGCTCTCAAACTGACAGAAAAGCAGTGGTACGCTGATGGCTGGCTTAATAAAGAACGGAGAAAGACGCAAACCAAGTTCTCAGCATTTCCCTAATCTTGCACATTAAAAGGGATGCAGAGTAAAGCCAAAAAAGCTGTGCCTTTCTCATTGCCAGCTAAGGAAATGGGATTGTTAAGTGGCATTTAAAGAAACCGTGGGATCAATACCACAGAAACATTAAGGCTGGAAAAGACCACAAAGGTCACCTAGTCCAGCCATCAACCCATCACCACCGTGCCCCTCAGTGCCACGACACTACATGGAGCTCCACCACTCTCACTGTGGGTCTGTCCCCTACATGCTTCCAGGGAACTTTATGGAGAGCCAAACAAACATGGTAGGTGTACAAAGAGAAAAGCACGCATGCCCCATTTCTTTCAACTCATTAATCCTTAATCCTGGCCACAGAAGGAGCTTGAGAATAACTTTTCCTTCATCACACAGATGTAAATAAAGAAAGGAAATGAGCACTTAGTAGCAAGCAACAGATTACTGAGATTAAGTTTACTGGACAACTGCAAGTTCCATATTGCACACATTTATTTTGCAGAGCATGGTTTCCATCTGTGCCACCCCCAAGGGGACAGACTCACTATCAGATAGCACTACCACAGTTGCTGCCAGTGAACAAACTGCAAAGGCTGAGCCAAAATGTCATGCTGTCAGCATGAGACTCCCCCAGGCGTCAGACCCAGATGTTCTAACAGGGACACGTGCTGACCCAAAAGCCCTTGCTCATGGCATGATCCTCATCCAGCAGCATCCTTCCACCTGGGTGGGAGGATGGCTCCAGGGTATCCAGTAGATATTTAACCTACGATATGCCATGGGCAGAAAATCATTTACTGTCACTATTTCAGCATTGCCATTCAAGATACTTTTATGTTTGGTTGTTTTTCTTTTTTCCCCTCCTGACTTTCATCTGAAACTGGCTTAGGATCTTTAGCTGAAGCCTTTCAAGTAAGCCACCAAAAGCTGCATTTGAAATCCATAGGATGTGACATGCCATATCCTCTGCACATCACTCAGTGATGCGTCGTACAAGCAAGTGGCCACCAGGGGGATTCCTGAAATCGGTGATACAGAACCAATTGCTGATTTTCTTCATGGAAAAACTGAGCAACAAAGTCTGTCTCAGAGGAAACATCGTTCTGATCTCTCCTAAATATCTGCCAGCTCCTCGCTCAGCCGCTGCCTGGCAGGACCAAAGAGCAGATAACCGGGTGAGCTCTCACGCTTGTTGAGGATGCTCTCAGTTGCAGCCCTCGTTTCTCAGGCTCCAGTTGTTACCCAAGGCAGAGAGCAGAGACCTCGCAGACCGTTGCACCAAGAACATTTGTGCTAAAGCATTCCACTGACTAATTCAGACCATGTAACCTGATATAAGATCTAACAAGCTGAAATCTCAGTGTTTTGGCTACTTATTCGGTTTCTCCCAAATACGTTCCTAACCTTCCATACCAGAGCTCATAGTGCTCTTCAGCTCCATCTGGGCTGTCAGTTCAGGAGACCTAGAGGAAATAAATCTTTCTTGGTTCAGCAGATCTGGAAGAAATACGTCTCCCAGAGCAGAAAAAGCTGCAGTTTGGGTCGACACACTGTGGTCTCAAGCTACGTGCCCAAAAGCTGTCATGAGCAGATGTTTTTCTTTATCAGCAGGCTGCCCCATAAGCACAGTAAGCAGCTTGGCCACGCACCCTGCAGCAGCACCAGGAGCTGGGCAGTCAGGCAGGAGTTCAATTGCAGCAATGAACTCCCTTTTCCCTTTGAGTTCCCACTCTGCTGGAGAAGGAAGAAGTAATTGAGAGAGACTCGAACCACATTTTCCTCCAGCAAGCCTCCTCTGTGGTACACCTGTATCCACGTACACAGGATATGGGGAAAATTTCTTCTCTGAACAAGTGTCAATACATTGGAACGGGCTGCCCAGGAGGTGGTGGGGTCACCATCCCTGGAGGTGCTCCTGAACCATGGAGATGGAGCACTGAAGGACGTGGTCAGTGGGCTTGGTGAGGTGGGCTTGGGGATCTAAAGATCTTTTCCAGCTTTACCAACTTTATGATTGTATGTGAAGATAGGCTGGTCCAAAAAGACAGGTTGTGATGCTCGTACTAGGACCCCTCTGATAGCAGTCTGATTCTCACTCTGTGAGAGCTTCCTTCAAGGCTCAGGTATGAGGCAAAAAATCCTGGCAGCAGCCTTAGTTTGTGGGAAGAAGTCAGAGCAGAGTTCTGCCAGCAGACAGCTATGAGCTCACCAGTCTGAAATAACAACTCATTGACAAGACTTTGTGGAAGCAACAACTGACTTGTTTGTGTGAGAAATAAGGATGGGGGAGGGAAAGAAGAGAGCGCGTATGCTAAGAGTCATTAAAAGTGTAACATGAGCCCACTCTGTGGCTTAAAATGGTAATTTATACTTAAATCCTGATTTGCACTCATAATAAATTAAGAGAAAATATTTGAAAGCAGTGACATTTTCATATTCCAGTCACATACACAGTACTCATTTCAGATTGTTTTGAAAAATAAGCATAACCAAAGGCTCCATCAGCAAGCACTGGAGGAAAAAAATATTTGAAGAAGCAGAAGACCCAAAAGCAGTTATTACTCTCCACTAAGCTATTTAGAAGAGTCTGAGGAGGGTCCTCCAGAATCCTGAAGCCAGTCATCTATACAACTAAACAGCAGCCTCCTACTGAAGAAGCCATATATCATCTGGAACACACTGCATCCAGAAACTGCTTTGGGCCATGAGGTTTACTTGACAGTCACTAAGACTGATTTCAAAACCTGAAGGCTAACCTCCAAGCCAATCCAGCCACGGTAAAGAGGTCCCTGTCTATGCCCAAACAGAATGCACCTCCACCCACCCATGCAAGAAACCTCTTAACTCTGCAAAAGCAGCAGAATCCAGCAGAGACCTGAGTGCCAGAACTTTCACATCCCCTAGCCATTACTAGAAGTAATGGATAAACTGTACCATAACAGAGAATACAAGGACTGTGCTCCTGCTGACCACACACTCCTTTCCAAACCCAAATTCAATAAGGCTTGCTACAACCTTAAAACTCTCCATTCTTCCATCATAAATCTAATCCCCAGAGCTACTCACAATCCTACTTGTTACAAGAGACCAAACTCTAACATGAGACAGAACAACAGGCATCAATCCCAAATGGCATCTGCCTCCTCCCCAGCCCGACCTTCCCAGCGATACCCAGCGAGCCAATACCACTTTAACACCAAACACACTGCTGCTATCAGCAAGGGCCTCTCATCACCTACAGCTGTGACTTCTTGGGCCTTTCCCTCCCAAGTGCTAATTGGGGTCTCAACTCCAACCCCTTCTGATCGCTGCAGTTGAACAGCAGATGGAACCACCACAGTCTTTCAGGCCACCTTTCTAGCCAATTCTAGACAAGAATTAGGAACAGAATATTTCATTCTTCCTTATAGACGGCAGAACTCTTTCTAACCTCCCAGTGTGTAGAAATGAGACCCAGCAAGGCTTCTGTTTGTGTCTGGGAAGACAACACAAGCCTTGGCCCCAGCAGTGCCATTTCCACCCTGGCCCTCCATCCCCCAGCACAGAGGGGCTCTGGGGCACCAGCTATTTGAGTGCACTGACCTGTGCACATAACTGCTGTGCCTTTCACTTCCCTTCACAGCATTTTTGTCATTGTCTTTGCACATTACAGTGTCAGGCTACAGGAACAGAACCAATCATTTAAGAAGCATTTTTGAGAGCAAACGCACATTCTGCACTAATCCTCGAGGGGAGTTCATAGCATTAATACACATCTCAGTGCTGAATCTCCCACGTAGGGTACATGCAGCAAAACCTTGGGGCCCTGGGATCTCGCATCAGGCTCCTGGGACACTGCTAGCTCACCATGCCAGCCCAAGCCCTGAGCGTGCCCCTCCAGGGCTGTTTCTGCTGCAGCATTTATTTATCTTCCTGCACAGCACTGCAGCTGGGAGACAGATCTCCCCCCAAAAGTCACTTCCCTGCTGGCAGGCAGCAGGAGGAGGCAGCCAAGGACCACACTCCAGCGCTCATCAGGGAAACAGCTCACAGCTACAGCCAGAGTCAGTGCAGCTGAGGTCAGCACCCCACACCTGTGCTCCTCAGCTCTGCACCAAACAGATAAAAAATAAAATAATACAGTGGCTCCTCTCTGAAGAGTTTTCAATCTCAACTGGATGCATTTGTTTATTTTTGATGCAGAAGTGGCATAACATCCCAGCATCCCTCCATAAACTAAGTGCTGATAATTAAGGGAGGGAGAAGAGCTCTGCTGCTGCATCAGTAACATCAGCAGAACTTTGCATTTCACGTTCCTCTTTGACTCTCAACGCAACGAGAGGAACAAAGGACTTCTCACTGCTCCTTCTGGTTCTCTAAAACCCAAGCTCCCAAGCTGTTGTTGTCCCAGGGCCCTGCCATGAGGCTCCTTCTGGCCATCAGTCTGATTATGGGAGCTCTGATTTGTTTGGTTGAAGTCTCCTGGGGTATAATACATGCCTCTGAACCAACAAACAAGCAAAAAAATAAAAAAAATAAAAAAAATCAGTGTTTGCATTTGGCAGAGTTACACATTCAACTTCCATGTCATAATTAGCAGATCAAAGCACGAGCGCAGGAAAACAGCCTTTTCCTCCAGTTTTCCTAGGTACCTTCTAAGGACACAAATGCCTGAAAACACTGAGGAAATAACACAAGCTGCAGCTTTAAATTCCTGGGCTGCTCCCAGAGGCAACAGTGCTGTTATCTCATTTGGGAACAGCTGCTGAGCAAGCAGCCACACTGAGCTTCTGCTGTGCCACCAGCAGACAGCCACCTGCTGTCAGCTCCCACGCAGCCCACAGCTCACACCACCTCAGCTGCCAGTGGGCAAAATTCAGAGTAGAGCCACGCATTGCCTTGCCCTGCGGTGGGATCAAAGAGGAAAAACAAGTAAGCAGTCCTTTCCAAACGAAGGGGGAAGCCTGCAGCCTGGCTGAAAATATGCATAAATGAAAATCTTATTTTTCCGCCTCAGAGAAAAACCAATCCCTGCTGGAGCCGAAGCCTTTCAACACTGATGTGAAAGAGCTTATGTGAACCCAGCTGCAGCATTTGGGCTCCCCTACCTAAGCCCTAGGGAGCAGGTGGGACGGTTTCGAGTTTAATGCATTTTTTGGCCCAGATCAGGATCTGCTTTTGCTTAGGAAGAGATGTGCTATTCCTACCAGCACATACAGGCAACAAGAGTTCACAGTGAGCAACCGGTTTATTTCCACGTGTCACAACACAGGGACAAGAGGGGTAACACCAAAGCTGACACCTTCGGCAGTGCCAGCATTTGAAGAGACCCTGGAAAAGAACATGGTTTTGGCAAAACATGCTACAATCCCCCAAATAACATTCTGATTTTTCGTCCTGTTTCCCCTGTTACACATTAATAAGTGGGGAAGATATATTAACCACGTAAAAAACAGAATGTCACTCCTGAACAAGGTGTTATTTCCCAGCTTTTTGTTTGTCCCAAATAAATGATCACCCCTCTCAAAGGAACTGCACCAGCACAGCTCAAGCCCTCCTTACTCAGTCTCCAATACAACGTTAAGCCATTTGTTTATGTCTGTTATTATTTCTTCCTTTAGCCTGAGATCTTGATGCATGTGGGCCCCATTAGCTCTAATCCACCTTTGAAGATGAAGCTAAAAACGTCATCAGCCTAAGCTATGCTTCATTAAAATAAAGGAAATTAAATGCACTCCAATAGGTTGGAATAACACAAAGCCTGAGCTGTCACCCCAAGGAAGGACATTCCAGGTGCCAACACAAGCAGCCCCCTGTGCTCATCACAGCCCTGTCCCTACCCCAGGGCTCACACATCCCTCTTGAGATGCCCCACAGCACTGCCAGCGATGGGCAGCTCCCCGTGTTCTGCACACCATGTGTACCTCTGCTCTATTTTTACAGCATCCTGACCCCGAACATGAAGACTTTCAGTATCAAAGGACTCAGATAAACAGCTGCAGGTGTTGCAGTGCTTTATGTAAAAGATGAGGAATGCCCTTCAACCCACAGCTCAGTGTGCACACTGCAGCCAGCCAGGCAGGATACCGTGCCCCATAATTTGCTCCCTCTGTCCCCTGGGATCCTGGGCAGAAACAGACTAGAGGATTCTTTGAGGTCTTCTCACCCCTACTTTATACTTAATAAATATCAAATCAATTCTGAAAATTAGTTCTCCTTGACATCTGAAAGCATCCAAAAGCTTTTAGTAAGAAATAACATTTGACAACACCCTCTCTCCCATGCTGTTTCTTTGTAACAGCACAGTATCATACTGTTATCTCCTCTCTACACAAAAAAGCAGCATCACAAGGCACCTAGCAAACCATTCCCTAAGAAGGAGATAAATGGACAATAAGGTACAGCCATCTCAGATGGCAGCAGTCCAAATAAATGGTTGCATTTTGAAAGATACGAAACACACAGAATTACACAGAGCAATTTTAAACACGCCCCACAACATATAACATTAACTAGTTCCAGAGAGTGCTTACATGTTCTCATGGTATGATCACTCCCCAAGCACTCATTATGAAAGACCCCAACATTCACACTCTTGTCTTGTGAACCCCAGTACAAGACATGAGGCATGATGCTCTCCGACACAACAAAAGCGGCATCAGATCTGGCAATTTAAGAGCACAGCAGGCAAAGAGAAAAAGAGAAATTGCTGCTACCCAGCAAATGTTTGCCATCTCACAGCTCTGTGAAGAGTTCAGCTGCAGCAGAGCAGTTTAAGCCTTGCTGTGCAGACCTCTGTTAGGCACAGCCGTAATTTCGGCTTCCCATCAAATGCTTCTGCTGGAGGATTTCATGATGTCATTCCGTAAGTTTGCCAAGGCCTGGATAAGTGAGGCAGACCCAAAGGACAAAGTTACTGTGGATACTGGGATGGGATCATCGTTCAGCCTTCCACAATTTTCCATTTCTTACACATATTTACAGCACTGAAGTGTAAAAATGGCCTCAGTAAGGAGGAAGAATCAAGAAATGTCAATTAGGAATACTCTCTCTGGTCCTAACCAAGTCAAAACTCTGATGTAGGTTACCCAGCCTTTCTTCCCAGTTTTCCCAGCTAGGAAGTAAAGTATTTTACTCCTAGACTTTCTCTTGATGTTGTTACTTCAGTGCAAGGCCTGTGGAGGAGAGATTAGCACAGGATGTTGCACAACATGTTAGTCACTGGACTCACAGCTCCAAGGCTGTGCAGGTCCCATCCCACTCCATGTTAGTCTGTGATGAGAGCCAGCAAGACGCAGCCTCAGCACTCCCAACCAAGTGATGCTGGCTGTGAAGGTAGATGTGACCAACAGAAGCAAACCTGAAAGCCAGTGCCTCTCAGGGAGACCTAACACCCACCAAGGTTTCCAATGGTCTCTGCATCTTCCAGTAAGTATCTTCATGTGGAATTCCTCACATTTAAAAGTAAACTGTTGCAGAATAAGAAGACACTTAGATATGGTATCATGAGCTAGCTGTAGACTAATGATGTGTAATTATGAAAGTTATCATTATTACACTGATCTCATCAGCTTCTAATTTTGGCTACCACTCACTCTTCGGAGTCCAAGCCACACTCTCCCTGGAGCAGCGTTACAGCATCCCTGGTGACCCAACACCCCCACCTTCCACCCCCACCTCCCAGCTCACATTACCATTTCTGAAGCACAAGGACACTCCATTCTGCAGGACAGGCTCAGGCTTTCAACAGTAACCCAATTCCTGCTTCTCAGGGCCAACTCATTTACACAGGTACTTAATCCCCGGGGTGCTAAAAGATGAGACAGCAAACAGCCCCTCGCTAACAGGAACTTAAAGGTGAAATTACAGACAGCTTTCCCTGCTGCACCAACACCTCATCTGAGCATAAGGGAAGTGTAAGCCAGAGCAGTAACTGCTGAATACATGAACTTTTACTCTGCTCACTCCAGCCAAGATGGTCCTTATCTATCATAGAATGGCTTGGGCTGGAAGGGACCCCAAGGATCATCAAGTTCCAACCCCCAGTCACAGGCAGGACCACCAACCTCTAGATCTGATACTAGCCCAGGTTGTCCAGAGCCCTATCCAACCTGGCCTTGTACACCTCCAGGGATGGAGCATCCACAGCCTATAATTGAGTGGGTTTATTTCTTTGAAAGAAATCCATCTATACACTTGTTTAGAACAAGAAAAACAACCCCCAAAGTGGCCAGGGTTATTGCAAGCAAGGGTCCATTCCCAACAGGCCTCCCAATTCCTGGAGGGGGAAGGAAGGAAGCGTTTAACTGCAAGGACCCGGGTCACAGCGTGCCAGCTGGCCTCCAACCAAGCAGCCTGCTCAATTCATTACGGCGTATGCAGCCAGCAAGTCTTTCCCAGGCTGCTCACCACCACCACAAATCAGCATTAGGACCAAGGGGAAGAACGGAGTACAGGGCTGCCAGCAGTACAGCTTGTTAGGGACCAGGCTAACGAAGACTGGCACGTACTGACACACAAATTCCATGTCTGCTTCAAACTCATTCCTCATCTTCTGACCCATCTTCGCTGTCACTCAAAACTTCCACCTCAGAAATCTGAGGAATCCACTGCTGAATTTAAGCCCTCAAGCAATACAGAGCCCATATGGAAGTTAAAGAGATGATACATGTTTCTAATTTGCATTCTGAAGATCCACATTTGGGTACTTCCGAATGCTGATTTCAGAAGCTTTTAAGTATAAGATGAGTGGCAGCAAAGGAATTCAATAGCCACCACTCCACTGCCACTCAGCCCAAAGGCACAGCACAGGGACATGGGACATCTTGGAATCCAGCCACGGAAAGCACTCGCTCAGCTATGGAGGCCGGTGATCACAGAGGTCTTTTCCAACCTATGTTATATTTTATTTATCATTTCTTCTCAGTGGGCCCCCTCTCAGGGGGCTCTTCATGTCCCAGTATCCCCAAACCTACTGAGGAACTGCCACCTCTGCAGGTGCTGCTTCTCTGGTGCAGCTCCCCAGGGCTGCAGTGCCTTTTCAACTGCCGTGACATTTAGGCATTCTTGTTTTGAAAAGCTTGCCATTTTCAGCACAAGTTTTTCCAGGCTATCCATGCCTTGTGTCTGCACACAGTCCTCTTAAGAGTACCACCCCACTTGTTATGGAAACTGGCACATTTTTAAGTTATCTTGGGTCATAATCTCATAAACAATCCTCACAAACACTTTTACACTGCAGAGACAGTAAGTCAATTAAGCATAATGCAAGAAATACATTTTAAAAAAAGGGTTGTAGAGGCAATCAGTGCTCTGCAGGACTTTGAATAAACCAAAAACAAACCTTTATTCTGCACTTTTACAGCAAGAAGGATGCCAAGCTCCGCTCTGACCAACAGGTCCACACGTACAGCTCCTGCTGCATCCCACAAACACTGAGAGAGCACACCTTGCTCCAACACAGGTGTGCAGAGACCTGATGGCATCTACTCACACAGAATCATGATGGTTGGAGAAGACCTCTAAGACCCCCAACACCAACCCCAGCCCACCCCACCATGCCCACTGACCACGTCCCTCAGTGCCATGTCTCCATGGTTTTTGAACAGGCACGGTGCCTCCACCAGCACCTTGGGCAGCCTGGGCCAGCACCTCTTCGCTCTGAGGGCCTATGTGATGGGATGAGATCCAGAACAGCAGAACTCCTACGAGCCTGCACACTGGTAGGCACGGCACACACCCACTGCACCCACATCCGTGGCTGGGGCAGTGGGGAGGGCGCATAGCCCCAAATACCCCACGCACTGGGATACTTTCAGCAAACAGGACCGGGAGCTCATTAAGCTGCGGGTCAGGCCTTACATCCCCTTTTCCACGCGTATCAAGGTACCTATTTAAGGCAGGTCCCGTCGCTCTCACCATTAACATCTAGATAAGAGATTTTTTTCCCCCTCCGCAGACGGACTGCGCAGTCCTCATCGGCTCCAACCCTCCGCTCGCCGCACACCCGCGCTCCCAGATCCACTCGGGCAGGCATCCCCCAGCAGACAGCCCATGTCAGCGCCCCTTCTCGACGCCCACCCGCAGCGATCAGTGAGAGGCACAGCGCCCGATCCGCTCCTCCTCACTGCGTTTCGCGGCATCGGAGCGGCGCTCAGCCAGCGCGTGTTGCCCGGCTTCGCTCCATCCCCATCGCAGCAGCACCGCGCGGCCCCGGCTCCTTACCAGAGCGCGATCCTGCTCTTGGGGTAGCGCAGCCTCTCCACGCAGCCGAGGAAGTGTGGCAGCGCGCTGGCCGCGTTGCGGGCGATGATGGCCAGCAGCACGGTGGGCTTGCGCAGAGCCGACTCCGGCAGGGGCTGCGGCTGCAGCTCGGGACTCGGCGGCGGCGGCGGCGGCTCGGGGGGCAGGCTGGCCCCGCAGCCGCCCAGCAGGAGCAAGAGGAGGAGGAGGAGGAGAACGGGACAGGGGGCGCGGGGCGCTGCGCACGCAGCCATGATGGGCGCGGGGCGGCGATGCGGGGCCGCGGGGAGGGGCGGCGGCGGCGGCCCGGAGCCCCGCAGCCGGCCCTGTGGGCAGCGCGGCTCCCCCGGCTCCGCTCGGCGCGGCTCGGCCCGCCCCCACGGGCTGCGAGGCGGGGCCGGCGGCGGGCGGGCAGGCAGGTGGAGGCGGGGAGGGGTCCGCGCTACGCCTCGCGTGGCTTCCGCGCACCTGCGGGGCTGCTGAGGAATAGCCCGGTAGCCAAGCTGAGCCTCCCCTCGCGCGGCTGGATGCCACCGCCTCTCACCCTACCGCTGTTAGCTGCGGGCAGAGGCCGGCCCCAGCGTCACCGCAGCCTCCATTCAGGCAGCGGGAGAGCGATGAGTTCTCCCCTGAGCTCCTATCACAACTCCTGTAAAAGGTCTCCAGAGACGATGCAATGTGAGAACCTTCTGCAGTCTGTAAGCATCCACCGGAACAATTAAGGAGGACGCGTTCCTCCTGTTTGCCCTTCATGACATCTTTCTAATTGTTCCTCTAGAATGATACATTAATGAGGCTTTCCTTTCACACTCAGTTTGCCACACTTCACTGTGCTGCTCAGCTTCATTAACCACACAGAAGGAACAGCTTTGGCATCTGCACAAAGGGATTCGAGTCCCACAGGAGCCAGGCACACACAGTGCTGCTGCAGCCCTGGGACCCCTCAATGTGGAGGAATTGGGGACCAGTGCTGCTGTGTGACACACAGGGCTTGCACCCAGCTCTTCCCAGCGCACTGAGCCACGGCTGCTCCAGCTGGTCCACAGCGCCCTGTGTTGTTTCATAAGCCAGGACCCACTCTTGGAGATTCATGATCCTTTGAGGTCCCTTCCAACCCTGGGCATTCTGTGTGATTCTGTGGACGTTAGGAAAAATTGCTTTTCTGAAAGTGTGGTCAGTTGCTAGAATAGGCTGCCCAGAGAGGTGGTGGAATCACTGACCCTGGAGGTGTTCAAGGAATATTTAGATGCTATGTTGAGGGACAGGGTTTAGTGAGAACTATTGGTGATAGGTAGACAGTTGGACTGGATGATCTTGGAGGTCTTCTCCAACCTTGGTGATTCTGTGGTTCTGTGCTTCACTCTCACATACACAGGGACCAACCTCCCCTCCCCCCATTCGACCGTGCATTTCTTGCAAGGCCCTGTGTTGATTTGAGCATCCCCAGCTCAGTCCTGGTGTTTCCCTTAAGCAGTGCCGCCATCCGGCTGCTCCCAGGTCTGCCTTGTGTGCACCCTCAGCAAGCTTGCTGATGGTACCAAGCTGAGCAGTGCAGTTGATGCCACAGGACGAAGGGATGCCATCCAGAGGGACAGGCTTGAGAAATGTGCCCGTGTGAACCTAATGAGAGTCAACACAGCCATGTGCAAGGTGTTGGGGCAATCCCAGATACATAGATGGACTGGGAGGAGAACTGCCTGCGCAGAAGGACTTGAGGTATAACAGCACACCATTTGCTTTTGCTTTCGTTTCACAGAATCACAGAATGGCCAGAGTTGGAAGGGACCCCAAGGATGATGAATCTCCAACCCCCTGCCACATGCAGGGCCACCAACCTCCGCATTTCATACCAGCCCAGGCTGCCCAGGGCTCCATCCAACCTCCAGGAATGGACGGGGCATCCACAGCCTCTCTGGGCAGCTGTTCCAGCACCTCACCACTCTTGTA
>NW_024962266.1:2361049-2509606 GCF_019238085.1 Lagopus leucura | reverse complement strand
AGGCGGAGGGCCGAAGCTCGCGGCTCCCCGTGCCGCCGACACGAGGTGTTTGGTTTGGCCGTCCTCTGGTGTTGATGTACTGCGGCAGAAATTCAGAGCCCTTCTTCCTCCCCAGCGCCAGCTCTGTTCCAGAAATAGTTGTGTTTTCCTCTGTCGCTTATTTATTTGATTCCCTTTTTCTAAAACGGGGGGAGAAAAGCTCTTGAGAAGCTCTTAGCAGACTGCTCCTGTTTTTCGTGTCCTGTCAGCCCCTCCAGCTGCTTTCGGGTTCATTGGATGGCTGTGCAGATTGTGGGTTTGGCCATTGTATGGCTGTAACTGCAGCTTCCCCTGAGCAAGGCTGCCTTTTGGCTTTCAGTACCTAAAGGAAGCCTACAAACAGAAGGGGAATCAATTCTTTGAAAGGGTAGATAGCAGCAGGACAAGGGGAAATGGTTTTAAGTTGAGGGAGGGAAGATTTAGGTTGGATGTCAGGGGAAGTTATTTCCTATGAGAGTGGTGAGGTGCTGGAACAGCTGCCCAGAGAGGCTGTGGATGCCCCGTCCATCCCTGGAGGTGTTCAAGGCCAGGTTGGATGGAGCCCTGGGCAGCCTGGGCTGGTATGAAATGTGGAGGTGGGTGGCCCTGCATGTGGCAGGGGGTTGGAGATTCATCATTCTTGGGGTCTCTTCCAATCGTGACCATTCTATGATTCTGTGATTCAGTTCACAGCAATGATGTCCCTCGATATATCCGACAGCTCTCAGATCTATGCTGCGTTCCTGGTGTACCTGGACCTCCTGGAAGGTAATTGAATGAACCGACTGGACAGGCGTAGCAAAAATGCATTCACATGTACTCAGGTGTTATGAAAGCTTGTGCACTGGCAGAGCCTTTCCTAGAAAAGTCCTTGGCAGTGGTTTTGAAACTTCACGCAGTGATAGTTCCCTAAGAAACACAGTGTTTTGGCACCTCGGATCCCTGTCACGCGCCTGCACAGAGCCTTTGCAAAGATTAGAGCCTGCCTCGGCACAGCTGCAGTGCCAGGATAGAAGCAGGGGAAGAAAGAGGGAGGTAGAAAGGAGAGGTTACAAGTTCAGTGGTTGTTGTGGCAATAGAATGCTCTTCTATATGCTAAAATCAAAACTACTAAATCATAGCATCTCCCTAAGAGTCCAGTTTAGCAATGGGCAGAAGTGCCCTGGCCTGATCAGGATGCTGGTGGCTGGAAAGGGCAAAGATTCCTGTAGGAAAGAAAGATGCCTAGTGGCAATAATTATGACAAGCTTTTGGAGCCTTACAAGAGTGGAATAGAGTTATCTGATAATGAAGAGTGTCTTTTATAGTGAGGGCGGTAAGGCACTGGCACAGGTTGCCCCAAAATGTGGTGGGTGCCCCATCCCTGCAGACTTTGAAGGCCTGGCTGGACCAGGCTCTGAACACCTGATGGAGCTGTGCGTGTCCCTGTTCACTGCAGGGGAGTTGGACCAGGGAATCTCGAAAGGTCCCTTCTAACTCTAACGATTCTCTGATTGTAAAGCTCTGCAAACTCTTCCAAACTGGCTTAGTTGAAAAGCGGGAAGGCAGTGTAATAAATGTTCCATAGGAGCGCTCAGAAAGGAAACTTGGCGTGTGAATGGGCTATTTGTCTCTCCTGGGAAATGCCCTGTGAGGAGAGGGAGGGAAACAACCAAAGATGTTAAATAAAACTTGAAACCTAATATTTGAATGAATGAAACTTGTGTTTTGTGTCCTGATCCTTCTCATCAACTATCGACCTTTTTAGGGAGAAGCTGGCATGAAGTGAAGCATGTTGGATTAGCAGAACTGCAGCTCGTATGTTTACATGCCCGTGAAAGAGAACAGGGAGATCTCCAAGTGATGGTACCGATACCTGCAGATGTGTTAGTGAGCCATGAGAGGTGAGGCTGTGCTCAGTGTTTGGATCCCATTGCCCGCAGGATGAAAAGAAGACTAGACAAGAGGCTGTTAATTCAGCCCAGGGGAATTGGGAGGAAACAAGGAAAGCAGTATCTCAATCTGTGAGCTGAGTTATTTTGAGTGCTGCGAATGTGTGTTTCAAGTTGAGATTGCTTTCTCTTTCTAAGTTGCATCAGTCTCTGCTTCTCCCTCCCTGGAAGTGGCAAGCCTTGGATGTCAGCTTCCTGCAGCACCCAGCTCCTTCTGTTGAGCACTCTGGATTGTTTAGAAGTTGCCTGTGTTGTAGGAGGTAATAGTGGATATCAAAGCGTGCGTTGGAGAGACAAGGTCAGAACATGAGACCTTCACAGCTTATGTTTTGAACATTCTTATGCTGCGTGTTTGCTGATAATACCTTAAGTCACTGGGCTTTCAAGTACCAAAGAGGAACATAAATCCCTCTGGACCTCTCTGAATAAACTTTTTAATTGCTGAATCTCAAGGATAAGCCTAGTGTGCTACATTTGTTTAGCTTTTTGGTGGGATAGCATAATTTGGCTGCTTTCAACTGGAAATGCATTATGCTTACTGAGAATCTAATGCTCAGCTATCCTTTGAGCTGTGATTCTGACACAGTATGTTTTAGATACGCTATGTTTTCTGCTTTTTCTTAGGCTTCAGGAGTGACAAATCAGTTTTCAGCGAACAAACTTACATCTTAATTCTGCTGTGTGCTTTCCTAAGAGCATATCTTCAGAAACAGTTCATTTTGAGGGGAAAGAAAAAGACTCGGCAGATACTGATCGATTTGAGTGCTATCTAGTTGCTGAAGAGTCTTCCATTGGCCAACACTGGTCATTTCTTGTGGGCTTAGTTTTATAGATATGGTGTGATAGAGCAAATCTGCTTACAGGACTTGCAGAATGATATACTGAGCAGCAAGTTGCTATAGGGGGCCTTTGAGAAATTACTCCTGCGTGCAGAGTTGCTGTGTTTGTTTAACATAGTGGGTTTCCACTTAGGTTGGAAACTTTGATTCCTAGGAATTGAGTCAATGCCAGCAAGTATGTTCTAATTAGTTTTTAATGACAGGGAGATGATGTGCTGTATGTATGTACTATCTGGTACTGTTTCACTGGGGCTTTTCACTTGGAGCCTCTGGACTTGTTTGTTCTGTGGTGATGCTGTTTGCTCTGCTGCTGGCACCAGCGTGCATGGAATCTGTTACTGGAAGGATGTGTGTTAGAGAAGCAAAGAGTGAATGCGTCACATTGATTAAAAGTACAGTTTGTGACTAGGTTTTGCTATAGAGCAAATGCAGAGAGCACATTGTCACTGAAGTGAGCCAAATGTTGGGCTTTAATGCCAGGTGAGTTCATTAAAGCCTGTATGTGCTTGATACAAACGTGTACTGTCTTCTGCCTGACAACAGCTTTGGGAGTTTCTGTTACTGAAAATGTGTGTGTGCATGCTTGGAATTTCATTAGAAGGTCAGCTCTGATCAGAGAGGCCTGGTGTGTCTTTGTAGAGAAAGGACAGCATCAGCTCAGCTCGTTTGCTGAAGCAGGAGGCAAAACAGAGGGTTATGGACAAAAACTGTGCCTCACTGAAGAGGAAGTTCATTAAAAAGAAATTGGAAACACAGTTATAGTGTCACTGCCTGTTTGTTCTGGCATCTGTGTTGTGACTGTTGATAGCAGGAGACTTGCTATATATATATATGCTGTCTGAAATAATATTTTCTCATTTGATGTCCCAAGCTGTAGACAGGAAAGCATCCGTG
Source organism: Lagopus leucura (assembly GCF_019238085.1). Classification (NCBI taxonomy): domain Eukaryota; kingdom Metazoa; phylum Chordata; class Aves; order Galliformes; family Phasianidae; genus Lagopus; species Lagopus leucura. The sequence continues at coordinate 2,505,924 of NW_024962266.1, read as the reverse complement.
CTTAGTTACTTCGCTGTTCTGTCCAAAAGTAACAGAGTTTTTGTGTTACTTGCTGTAAGGTAGAGGAATGAGTCTGAATACCGAATTTACCGAAATGAGTAAATGCAGTTCAGTTAACATTGAAGCAGAAGCCATTGGAGGTGGTTGGGAATGTGAAAATAGTCTGTCCTCATTCCTGGGCCTTGAAAGTTTGCACTAGCTGCACAAGCCGCTAGCAGTTGGCACTGTTCAGGTCAGCATTTCCTTGCTTAAACAGTAAGCCTGGGTAGGAGCTGCAGGGGTGATTTTCTTCTCAAAGCCACTTCAACAAAACCCTGCCAAGCTCTGCCTTCCCAGGTGGCTTGGGAAGATTCCTGTTTGGCTGACACTCCAAGGACAGTGTCCTTAAAAGGCTATAGTGAAGCTGGCATGGAAATTACCAGCAGGACACCCAGATGATAAATATGCGTGGCCTGAAAACACCCAACAAAATGCTCAGTGTTTTTTTAGCTTACTCTAAGATTTCCTTTGTCCAAAGGCAGGACGGGCTGTTGTGTGTGCTGTGCTTTATGCCCAGAATTGTGACTCCTCAGAGGGGTTGAAGCAGGTAAGTACAGGTAGTCCTGTCTCGGAGCTAGAAGAAATGAGATGCTGGATCTAATAGAATCAGGCACAGTCTGTCCTGGACAAATGACATTGGCAAAGCAATAAACCACCAGACTATATGATATGTCCCTGTCCCATTTGGAAGTGTTGGAACTGAAGAATGAAGCCAGTTACATCTGGTTATGAAGACTGTGGAGTTTGTTCTAGGCTGTAACTATAATGGGATGATAATAGCAGAGTGGCAAAGTCTTTGGCTGCAGCAAACACAGATACAGAAATGACGAAAAAGAGCTGCTTACCTCTGGAAGGCCTCAGACACAGATCTCCACCAAGAGACACCCTCACCTTCACTGCCAAACCTTAAATGAAGTCAGGGAAGGAGTGGATCCTGGCTCCATCCCTTTGGTCACTCAGGTTCATTGCATACACCTGAGCTCTCCTGGGTTGGCTCTGCCTTCCCACCAGGTTCTCAATCTCTGCTTCAAGCCATGACTTAGCATTTCTACTACATGGGCTAAAAGGAAATGGACTATTTTATTACAATGGTAACTTGATTTCAGGAAAGGAACATGTTAATGTTTAATTTTAAAGCCGATAAGCATCTTTAGAGACAAATCTGGTGGTTGGAAGTGTAATCTATAGTTTGCAAAATAGATCTTCCTCTAATCTAAGGGGGTTTTGCTTTTAAGCAGCGCTTGTGATTTAAATGCACTGGAAGTGTGATGTGCTCCGTGCTTGGCATCTGCTTCAGTTTTGTCAGTTGTTCTGCTGTTAGCATTGAGTTTACTCTTACAGTACATCAAACATTAAAAATGTCATCAGTGGCTCCTAGCTAAAAATTCTTTATCAGTAGTTGCAAAGTGACTGATGTGGCTTTTGCAGCTGAGTTAGACATGCTGTACTGCTTGAACTAAGTACAGCCAGCGTACCTCGCAGAACTTTGCCAAACTGATTTCTCCCTTTTTGCACAACTTGTTTTCTTTTTCAGCTTCCCTGGAAAAAAAAAAAAGGGCTTCATATTCCTTGGGGTTTCAGTTCGTTCCTCTGATGAGTGGTATTTTCTTTGGTTCTGTTTTCTTTTCCATTACAAAAACAGGAGTTTCTTCTTGCATCCCATATTCTTGTAAGAAAGAAATCCCAAGAAACAGTGGCGTCCATTTACGCACCCTCCCCCTGCCCCACACCACACGTTTCTTCCCCTGTATTTCAATGCTTGTATCAACTTGTATAGACTCAGCTCTGCCTTTCATGGAGGGGAGGGAGCTGTTCGGGTTGGCCGTGCCTGCGATGAATTATTCATCCCAGTACAAAGGGCAGATTGAAAGCCGTTGGCTTTTATGGTAAGGAAGGCAGTAGCTCCATTTCAGCTCAATGGAGCACTATGCAACCTCCATAAAACAGCTCTGAGCTCTCAGTGTTTTCTCTGCTTCCCAGAGGCAGCTGCATGGGATAGACCACTGAAATACCTGTGTTGGCCACAAAACTTTCTGCCAGCGTTCTTTGCTTTATGATTCTGTTCTCTTTTGCTGGTTGGACAATCAGTTGAAATCTCAAGCCCGAAGTTCACCCACCATACTTTTAAGCTGTTATTTACAACGCTAATAGAAGACAGCTAAATTCCCTCTTGTGGTGTAGTTTGAAGGCAGCACTGAGGGCAGATGCAGTGTGACCTTTAGCAGTGATGTTACCTTACTGCAGCGGTCCTTGCTTTGACGTTCAGTAAGTTAATTCTGCTTTTTCAATGAATTCTCTTTAGAAAACTAGCAATCATTGCTGAATGTAGTTTGTAGTATCTAGAAACCCCCTCAAGGTTTTCCGAAGCAAAGGGCCTTAGAAATGGCAGATGTTTACTTCTGTATAATAGCATCTCCTTCATGTGTTTGAGATTAGATTCCTTTCATCTTCTGCAATGTGAGGTGAACAGGAGGTTGCTTCCTAGGTGGGAACTGAGGGCTTCATCTGCTTGGGTTTGTGTTGGTGGGAGCAGATTTAGCTTGCACTGAACATGCAGACACCATCAGCATTAGGGATGGGTTTTCAAGCTGTTCTGAAAAACAAGTACAATGTGATGTACAACTGACAGTAATTATTTGGGAAAAATGTTTAGTCTTACTCTGTTCATGGGACTTGAAGCTTCCCAATGCTTCCTGTGGTGTCCAGCTTTACATATTTTTCCTTTCACGAGGCCTTAGTTCAAAACACACCTTTTTTGTGTGGGAAATGTGATGTCTGAGTATTGCTGTTTTAACATTCAAGGCTTTTCTCCCTTGGGAGGGGGAGAGAAGGGAAAGGAGTGGTTGCAGGGTATTTTAACTCCTAGACTCCCCCCTGTATGTGCAGCAGCACGCATGCTTGACTGTTCTATGAGCTCTCCCAGGACTTTGGCATAAATCTCAAGCAGACAGCATGTACAGGGTGTCTGTCCCCATTCTTCATAGCCAGGCTGAGCCTGTGGATGAGCCAAGCTGAGGCGATGAATGCATGCAGTGCTTTACATTTCAAATGCCTTATAACCATAAAATTAATCACTTCTTGTCCCCCCCCCCGACCTCCCCCGCATTCTTAGGCACATCAAAAGGATTTAAAAACATACAGATTTCCTTCAATGTTTCATCTTTCTATCTGTGGCAGGTAGCAAGTACAGTGAAATGGGGCAAACCCAGATGTTCTTCCCTGACTACTCATATGTCTGGTGCTGCAAAGAAACTTGGTAAGCGTGCTGGCTGTCATCCTTGTTGGACGCCCTCAGGGAGGAGCGGAAATGCAGGTCTCTGATACAGGCTTCTTGAATTCCAAAGCTTATTCTCTTCAAAGATACCATCCCACTAATCTGCAGATGTGCTGGTTGTGGTCTGCATGAATGCAAGCTCTTCTTTTGGTGCTGCCTGTACGGAGAAAAGAAATGTGCTGTTAGGGCCTGGCCACTTCTGTGATACTGTGAGGCTCATTTTCTAAGTCTAGGTGCTAAATGGTGGGGGGATAAAGGTCTGTGCGTCCCTGCCTGAAGTTGTAAGAAGAAATCATGAGTGATGGTGGGTCGGTGTCCCTGGAGGTGTTCAGGAGCTGTGGAGATGTGGCACTGGGGGATGTGGTCAGCGGGCATGGTGGGGTAGGTTCAACTAGATGATTTCAGTGGTCATTTATAACCTTTGTGATTCTGTGAGAAGTGTAGATCTAATGCCTGGCTGTCCATCCAACCTCCTAAAAGAGTAGGAAGATAAATGTAACAGTTACTAAAGATAATACAAAGGAGTCTTAGCTGACAGTACAGGCCACGCTCAATACAGCTTTGTTGTTTCGGGAGGTCCCAAAATATTTCTCCAAGGAAGCTGTGCCATTTTCTGACTTTCTATTTTTCTTTCTGTTTCTCATTCTGGGGCCAGGGAGAGGTTAACCTCTGCTGCCACAAAAAGAACAATGGATACTTCTTTCCTGATGGGATTGCTGCCAGCAGCCTGGCCCCACCATTGGCTTCTGTTCAGAGCTCACTTCAGACAGAAGCTGTTGAGGTGTGACACCGGCTTCTTGCTCTGTGCGCATACAGCATTCTGTAAGGACAGCTGCAGTCCTTTCCCAGCCCCTTGTCTCCCATGAAGCTCCTCACTAGGTGCACTGCCGGAAGGCCTTGCAGTGTTTGAGGCATGGCTCGTATGGGAATGCATCTCTTTCTGGTTCCTGAGGAGGAAGCTTGCTGCAGCAGTGCTTGCTGGGGCAGTGCTGTTCTCAGCTCTGAGCTGAAAAATAAGTAGCTTATTATTCTTAAACTGAACAGGAAAAATTGCATAACTTTGTCTTGAATTTTTAAGGAAGATGTTATTTATGCTGACTTTCCTGAAGAACATCATTAGTCTTGTGGCTTCTAGTCTAGACAGGGAGGTAGAAAAGCCTGGCTTCAGTTCCTGGGTCTTCCACAGGCTCATAGAGAACTGTAGCACAAAGACTGAAGGGCTTATCTCTACAAATGAAAGAAGTCACTTGGTTCTATGTGGGGTGTGTTGTTGTTTTGTTTTTTGGGGGGGATTTTTTTCCTCTAAATGGTTAAAGGAATTTGGATTTTTGTTAGAGCAGACGTTACACTTTCTCTATGCAGACAAATTTATAGAACAAAACAGGCTTTTTACTGGATAATCTTCTTCCAGCTTTTTTAATAGCAGTTTTGCTGGAGCCCTGGTGAAAGGCTCAAATGCAAGTTTCTATTACTCCCAAGTTTTGCAGGAGTTTTTGGGGGGCTTGTGTTTTTGCAGGAATGATATTAAATAAAATAAAAGTGTGTAAAATACCTTTCAAGTTAGAGAATCCACAGTAGGAAAAACTGTGAACTAACTTGAAGGAAAAAAAGTTTTCTGCTTTGAATGTCATCAGTACGGAGACCTACAAAACCCAGCTTCTTCCTGTGTGCAAGGTTGCTATGGGGTCTTTTCTAACTGACTCTTTTCTCTTCTAGGTTAAGAGAAATCATGAAGAAAGCTGCTCTCCCCCACGATGATCCTGACACCCCGCTGTCGATTACCTTGGCCATAGTTGAGACAGATTCCACAATAGTCTACTATAAAATGACTGATGGCTTTGTGTTACCAGAGCCTCCTGATGATACTGAAGATGCAGACAATAAACAGTGGAAGAGGAAGAGACGGAAGCTTTCCAAGTAACGAAGACAAACAGACTTTTCTTGAACTACTCGAACAAAAATCCAGGAACTTAAGTGTGTAAATAAGCAGTGTGCTGAAGTCTGCCTTTTGCATATCAAGTGCATGTTCATGGAGCATGGAGTTTTCTTGCAGCTACGCTGTAATAAAATACCATTCGAAGCATGAAATGGGTCATGCTTTTGAGACAGATTGCTCCAATTAATTACTATAAATATACTTCTCAGAGGTTTGCACTGCAGGATCTCTGATTGATACCTGTTTGGGTATGTAACAATGTACAGATCCTTACCCATATTATAAATACTCAATAAAGGTCAATCTTAACAGTATCCCTGCCAGAAATCATTACTAAGGGCTTTGTAGTTCACAGTGTCTTCCTCTTAACGCTGTCAGAAGTGGTCGTGCTACCTCCCAGGTTACATTTCTGAAGGCTTCCTGCAGAAGTAACTACATCTTTCACATAACAGCCTTCTTCAGATTAAACTTGATGCCATCCTAGTAAAAGCTTCCTGAGTAAAAAGATATCCTTGCCCCCATCATCCAGGGGGGAGCGTGCTGATCTGGGGTCCTTGTTACCTGCAGGGAGCCCTTCGCTGGCTCACTCATCCAGGAAAGCTACTTCAGAGCACTGGAGCAATTCTCTGACACCATCCCTTGTGATAGCATTATTTTTCTGATTTTGGTGATACTTTGTTCTGCTGTATGCTGTGACCACACTTGCTGCTCTTGGATGTATTTTATGGACTCTGCTGCATATTCCATAAAGCAAATCTTAACTTTGCTAGGCTGCATGCCATTAGGTAACTCAGGTCCTTGTTAGAAGCTGTTAAATCCTTCAACCCTAGTGTGAGTATGTGCTGGAAAAGAGCTGGTTTTGTGTGAAGAAAGCTCTGGCAAATGCTACACCTTGCAGAATTTAAGCAACATGTGCTTAACCTCAAAAGCCTTTTAGCATGTGCTTTCTTTTCTAGAAAACACTGACATGTATTTGCTGCGTGGCTGATGCTAGCTTGGCTTTTCTTCCTTCATTTTATCCCTTTTAAGTACCAAAAAGGAGTGTCTATTTTTTATATACTGCAAACTGCAACTCTGTCTTCAGGAGCTGAGGTAGAGGATCAGTATGTAGAGGCTTTGATCTCTCGATGCATCCCAGTGAGCAGTGCTTATGTGGGCCTTTTTCCTGGTGGTCCTGTGTTTCTCAGGGGAAAAAAAGAAGAAATACTATCAGTGCACCCTTTGTCCCATAGGCATTACTGTGCAAACAAGGGGATGTTAGAAAAGTTCAGAACCAGCAGTGCTGCTCCTTTACATCCCGTTGAAGTGGTATTGCTTCTCCATGCCCAGCAGTGAGCACACAGAGCTGAGCCTCTGGCATCCTGAGCACTGAATTAAGATGGGGAGAGACTTCCTTTGGAAGCCTATTGCATCTGAGCAGCAGCACATTAAGATTCCTAAATCCACAGGATCTTGGTACTATGCCTGAAGTACTCAAGCTCTGCATTAAAGGTTTGCAAGACACAGAATCATAGAATGGGCTGGGTTGAAAAGTACCACAATGCTCATCCGGTTCCAACCCCCTGCTATGTGCAGGGTTGCCAACCAGCAGACCAGGCTGCCCAGAGCCACATCCAGCCTGGCCTTGAATGCCTGCAGAGATGGGGCATCCACAACCTCCTCGGGGAACCTGTTCCAATGCATCACCACCCTCTGTGTGAAAAATTTCCTCTTAATATCTAACCTAAACCTCCTGTGTCTCAGTTTGAGACCGTTCTCCCTTGTCCTATCACTAACCAGCTGCAGAGGTGTGACCTGTGACATCTGGCCGTGACACCTTTGTAAATTCAGCCTCCCAGCCCACCAGGTTGCACAGGCTCCACTTTGCCATCTTCTAAATGAATCCTTGCAGGGCTGAAGTGACTACATTGAAGTCTTCAGTCCTCCCCATCCCTTTTGCTAAGAGATGTATACTGTATATATACAGCTAAGAACTGTATGTATATCGTATCTGTACATACAAATACTCCATTTGGGAGCTTTCTCTCTGCCATTCACATTGCTATGCTGCAGCTCAGCAGGCCTGAACTTCAGGACAGTGAGGAATTTGGTGCACCCCCAATTTGTAGCCATCCCTGCAGCCCCAGCTGCCCCCCAGCAAAGCACTACCACAACTCTCTTCCTCTTCCAGCCTCTTAGTGCAGAAACGAAGGTAATTGTGAGCAACTGGGCTTTCCCGACTCCTCCAAAACAGCTGCACCTCGTTTTTCAGACTGTCCCATGGGACGATCTCTTTACCATTTTCTTTACATAGTTTCTGGATGCTCTCTGTCCCTTTGGTTGCTCTGTGAGCACCTAGCTGCTGCCTTACCGACAGCCCATTTGCTCAGGCAGGTTAATGAGCCCATGATGAGCTGTGTGCTGTCACCTCTGCACTTCACTGACGCCGTGTGCTGCCTTGATGCCCTTCCATCTCATTGATCCTCCTTCACATCCAGCTCCAGCAATCCTCCGGACTCCCTCTGCCAAAACTGAGCGGCTCTTTTTGGGGCTTTTCCCCCCTTTTTGGAGGGAACCCTCTCAGTGTGGGAACTGAATGTTGTTTCTGCATCAGAACAAAAGAAGAATTTTGTTAATTTCATGGCCTCTGCTACCTTTTGGGTCTTTTCAGGGGCCTTTCTACTTTATTGGGGTTCTCTGATAAGTTTTCATTGCTAATCCCCTAGATGAATCTTCCCTAACAACACATACTAGGTATGTAAGAAAAGTAATTTGTATATATATATATGTCCGTAGAGATTAGGTAGATGGAGTAAATTCTAAGCACAAAAACTGAAGCTCCTGTCTATCCAGCCATCTGAAAAAAAAAAAACTTCTGGGCCTTCAGTTAAAGGCAAGCTAGATGTGATAAACATCTTTAACTACTAGCTTTTGGTGCTGGATAGACAGGACCTGGGTAATAGAGAATTAAAGGAGAAGTTAAATAATTAAGAACATATATATAAGCTAGTAACAACTTACGTATAGCCAGCATTGAAAATGTATGTCACCCACATTGCAAGAGTATCCTGTGCAAATTACAAGGACAATCCATTGCATGCCTCAGGGAGAGCCTGAAGAAGGTATGGAGGAAGATAGGGCACCTCCCCTCTGTACAATTTGTTTAACAAGGACTCTGAACAAAATCACCATATCCATACGAACAAGAAGAGTGTTGAGACATCTTGGAGACGACAGGACTGACACGCGATAACAAACAAATTAACAAGTAATTAACAAATGTAAACCTTCTGATAAGACTGTGAACCTGGACTACTCAGGCAGTGGGGAAACGGGAGGGAGGGGAAGGCAAGGGGGAGAAAACAGGGTATAAAGGCTGTCACGTTGCGTCCATAAGTGCATTGCAATCGCGAATAAAATCTGCTTTTATCAGAGATGCCGTCCTGACAAAAATTATCCGGATATTTCCAACATCAGGCTCCCTCCCTGCTCCTCCATACGCACCCCGGAGGACTTCCAGCCGTGCCACCAGCTGACGGCGGGCACACGGGGCCGAAGCCGCAGGCTGGCGTTCAGCAGAGGGCGCTGCGGACTGCGGAGCGGCTGCCCTCCTCCGCCGGCTGCTCCGCCAGAGCCCTTCGATCTGCGTCAACCCTGACAGCTCCATCACGGCGCTGACTACGATGATGCCTGAACTACAGTAAGGCCAGAGAAGAGGACAACCTTTCTCTTGCAGCTCTGTAACGCCAGGCCCCATCCAATCCCGGCTGGGTAGTCCTACCACAGCACGCTGTTCATTCCAAATTTGGCTCCTGACTTCCACCTATTCAGGCCAATGAAAGATGGACTTTGTGGGCAGCATATTCCCAGCACAGTGTTGTGCTGTTGCTGTGAAACAGTGGGTCACCTCCACAGGTGCAGTTATTTACAAGAGTGGCACACAGGCCCTTGTCCGTCACTGGCAAAAACGCATGGCTAATGTGGTGGCCACATTAAAAAACAGTGTTTTGCAGCTGCACTCTTTGTATCTGTTGTCGTTTGCATGGAAATAAATAGAAGGCATTACTTTCGGAGCTACCGACATACATCAACGTGAAAAGCATTTCCCCACAATCAAATATTGCCAGGAATGACACAGCACAAAATCCTACCAGTTGTGACAGCGAAGCAGTGGGTCCTCCCAGCTGCCATCCTCATGCAGAAAGTTCTGGGTACGCCTCTACCTTTGTATGTCACCATCTGAAAGCTTGGAATTGACATCCAGAGGGAGAATCCAGCTTGAATCCTGCCACAGAACATCATATTTAATGGAGGAGAATGTGACTGTCATCTAAGAGAAGAGGCTGAGAGAGGCTTGGAACATTTGCTGTTCTTACAAAACATGGTGCCTTCTGCAGAAAAGCAGTTGAGAAAACAAACTACATGAAGTAGAAAGTAATACTTCAAAATCCAGGATCTCCAGCAGCCTAAACATGCTGCTTATCTGCCCGAGAGCCAGACTGCTACCTGTTATAGCCATCTTTGTCCCAAGAAGGGATGGGCTCCACTGATCCTCTGCCCAATCTATTGCTTAAGCAAAATTATCACAAGAGAGCAATCATAATTAACTGGCAAAGTGGGTTTGGAGGTGCGACAGCTAGATAGATGAGAATCTGATCAGGGAAGAACCAGGAGTTGCACACATCAAGGAAGTACTGGGCTGGAAGGAGGTTGCTCAAAGTGTTTGCCCCTGATCTTGGGCTCAGTATGTTCACTTTCTGTAGCTGGACAGAGACTAAATCTGGGGACAGAGCTAAAGAAGTGGCAAGGCAGCAAAAAAAAAAATACAGAAAGGAACTGATTGCCGTGTGAGGAGGAACAAATGGCACGAAGTGCCAGGAGAAATACCTCTGCCTTGCCTGCAGATCTGCACATCCATGTACAAATCCATGCTGGGGACTCTGGCTTACCAAGCAGGGCTGTTGGAAAGCAGGATCTTAAGGTATTAGCCATTAGGCTCAGCAAGATGCCACCAAATAGCAAGCCATGAAGAGAAAGGCACTTTCTAGGCCAAGTATTTCCAGCAGATAAGTGCTCTAGGAGTTACCAGTGCTTGTCCCATGGAGTGAGCACCTGTCCCCATTCTGGGACACTGTTGGCAATGGTGGGCATCAGGTCCAACCAGCCAGGCTGCACAGCAGGGTTCTCTCCATCAAAACAATTCCTGTCCAGCTTGTTCCTCAGCACCATCCTTAACTGCTGGAGCCTCGTGGAGCAGCCTGCCTAATGATGAAGATAGTAATTAGCCCAGTGTTTTCCCTGCCTTTGCTGTCTGTCCATGAGTACTGCCCTTTTAAACATGTATTTGGTGCAATCAAGCTGTTCTGGTGGGTTGCTGGAGAGGAGACAGGGAGGAGACCACGTAGTGCTTGTGGGTGGCTGGCTTTCCCTCCAATTAGCAGCATCGATAACAATCAAATTAGAATTAAAGCAGGAGCAGCATAATCAGAAGGTCAGCTTGCCAACTGAAAATTATGCAAGAGCAAAGGAGGCTGGTGCTGTGCCAGCAGGATGCACTGCTTGTTGGGCTGCGTCTGCAGAAGCAACTTTCAAGAGATGAGAGGCTGCGAAGGTATTTAGTGTTGTGGGTTGATACTGCTTTATCCCAAAGGAGGTGATGCAAGTAAAGCTTGGCAAAAGATTTTATGGGATGTGCAAAAAAAAAAAAAAAAAAAAAAAAAAAAGAGAATGTAATTTGACAGAAAAACAAAGAATCAAAGTGCTGAAGGATGAGGGACTGTGATTTCTTATCTATTTTTAACAATTTGGTAAGAAAAGGGAAGATCCATCACTAACCTGAAAGGCAACGGATCCAAAGGATGTCCGAAACCCATCCACAGTGCAGAGATGGGGTCAAAAATTTCTGGCTGTTTTGGGAAGAGAAAAAACAACAGAGAACTTCAGCACCAGTGCTAATAATAAGATATGATGACTCAGTGCCTGGGAAGGTTGCTGGGGGGAGAAGGAAAAATGAGCAAAAGTTGGGATTTTTGGAAAACGGAAAGACTGAGGCATCCTGATGAGGGCCCAACTGTGGGAAGTTATCTAAAAATACACAAACAAATAAACCCCCATCTCTCTACAGAGATGTAGAGATGTGTGTCAGAGCTGTTCACACTGGCAGCTGAGTTGAGGCCAAGGCTTGGGGCTGGAATCCAGCAGAGATGTCTGGAGTCCCTGTTGATGCGGATCAGCTCACTGCTGGACCTGCCTTGTGTCTCCCTGCCCTTAGATCTGAGGCAAGGCTGGTGGAGGGAAAGGGGAAAGCAAAGAGCATGTTTTTGTTCTTCATCCCATTTTCTCTTTGAAGAAGAGAGCCTGCATCTGTTTCTTCAGATGTCCCTCCTGCACCATCTCAGCAAATAGGCAACTATGAAGTCTCTCCTCTGCATGAACACAGAGCTCTGGAGCGAGCACCACAGTTACGCTCAGGACTTACCCTTGGGGTAGATGCTCCTGGTGAAGTCGATGTTAGTTAAAGCATGCATGGCAACTAACAGCATTAGGTCAACTTCTGAAGGCAACTTTTGAAGCCTCTACCCAACCTTCTGCTATCAGGATTTCTCCCCCCAAAACTTCTGCAGATATACCAAAATGTATCCTGCACAAGAATTGCAACTGCAACGATCCACTGAACCCATACAGGAGCAAAGAGGACACTTTTTACAGATCTGATTTCCCCTTGGCTGAATCCAACCCTCTGGATATGAAACTGCTCAAGGGTGAGAGCTTCTTGTGCTGGGCAACGTGCCCCTGCTTTGATGCACCAGCCACTACGATGTTGCAAAGGAGGAAAACAAGACTGCGTTTTGCCTAATTACCAGACAGTGAAAGCAATTCTGATGCTGTTGAGCCAGTAGTAGAGAGCCCGATGAATTTCCTATGGTTTCTGCAATTTGTCACAGCATGGGTATCTCTCTCACACACACACGCACACACACACCAGAAAAACAGCCTGCAGCAGGGCAGAGCCTCATTCACTGCCTTCCCAGATCTGAGAGTCTGAAGGATGAGGAAGATGGGTTCAGGCCAACTTTTCCCATGCAGGATGAAGGACAAATGACAGTCCTTAAGATTCAGCTCACATGCCTGAGAGACGGGATGCTGAATTCCTGCCCCGTGTTTAGCTGTTCTTTTGTAGGCACTAATCTGCTGACATGGCAACTGGGTCCACTTGGATCCTGAAACGTGAACAAATTTCCCAGGGAGGTGGTGGAATCACCATCCCTGGAAGTGTGCAAGAACCACTTAGATGTTGTACTGAGGGACATGGTTTAGTGGGGAATATTGGTGATAGGTGGATGGTTGGAATGGATGATCTTGGAGGTCTTCTCCAGCCTTGATGATTTTATGACTATGATTGTGTGTTTTAAGGACTGGTTTAAGCGTTAGGAATAACTAAACCTAGACTCATGCACATGTCTGTGCGTGGGTGTGCATAAGACACACAGGTACTGATGAAGGAGGGGTTATTTATATAAAAGCAGACTTTCAATAAGCAAACCTGAATAGCTGGGGATGTTTTGTGAAGGCTGAAGGATTTTACTGTAAAAGTTAATTTTTTCACCTGGAGAAAAGTATTTATTTAGCCAGGCCCCTGGAAAGTATAAAGGATGGTCTGTTTAACTGAATTTCCTCACTTTTTTTTTTTTTTTTTTTTCCCAGAAACTTACCCAAGCACAGATCACCACAACGCCTGCACAAGGACTGGTCACCATCCTACAGGTTGGGTGGGACGGGTGTTTTCCTTGCAGCACTTCGGAGCAAACCAGACCTTCAATACATGGGTGCTGTTTGGGTAAGGGTGGGCCTGGCCTTGAGACCTTTTGTGGCTGAATGGTGTTTGGATTTGTCCAGGCTGCTTGCTCCAGAGAGAGTTTGTACTTTGGAGGATGATCTGATTTAAAGATATTAAAACCCCCTGACCTGAAGACCAGCGTCTTCCTGGCTGGTGGACAGAAACGTGAAGTCTTTGTCTTGAAAGCAAACCTGGGAAAAGACTGCTGGGTATTCTCTTTCACCTCACCAGGAGAGCAGAACTGGAAAGAGAAGAAAGGAAAGCAGGTTATCCCAGCTCTGCGCTGGTCTTTCAGCCTTGCTCTGCTGCCTCAATGCTTCTTTCTTGTGATTCCTCCATACCTCTGTATGCACCCAAAGAAAAAACCCCAAACTACAAACTGCCACGAGTCTAGGATGGAGGTGGAGAAACAAGCAGCTGAGAAGGATGAGCAGCCACTGAGCTGTGCCAAATGCTCAGTGCCTTCAGAGAGACACGTCTCCTTGTTAGAGGTTTGGGCACTTTTTGGAGCACATCCCCAAACCTGCCATAGGCTCAGTGGGAGCATTTGAGCCGGTGCTGCCTATGGAAAATGCAGCACATGCCTTTGTGAGGGCTCACACTTCTGCCTCAAAAGCTGAGACACAACACTCGTAAGCTTGTTCAGGCAGACCAGCTATTTCTGCACGAGCAACCCTGGAGCTCCTGACAGGCTTAAAAGCCTGGCAATAAGGAAGCTGTGCTTTGCATCCAAATTGAGATATAATTTTACTACTGGGTGGTTTATATTCACACACATCTGCTTAAGGATGTAGCTGGAGGATCAGTGATGTTAAGAAAGCAGCAAATTAACCAGCAATTTGTTTATAATGTCAACTCTAACTAGAAAAATCTTCTTCCAGCATAGTAGCAGCATATCTGCACCAGCAGTGGGTCAGGGAGTGAGATGCAAGAACCAAACTCAGTCTTTTTAACAAAGGCAACATTCCCACCCTGATGGCTGCTGGCATGCAAGTTCACACCAGTGTCACACGTACAAAGCAGGGTACGTAGCAGGCTGCAGGGAATGGCCTGTGCCATAACTCACGTATCTGCAAACAGACTTTGGGTTGCAGAAGAAACGTGGGACTCAGCAATGGGCAGGAGGAACATCGCGGTAACAAATGCAAATGTGTTTGCCACCTCGTGCTCCTGCTCTCTATTTGTAGAGGGGGCATGAATGCAATAAGGCCTTAACAGGGAACTCAGGATGAGTCCTAAGCCAATTCAAGCCAGTAGATCATCTTCACTCTGGCTCCAGTAGCCTTTACATCCCTTGCTAATTAATGCAATGTGGTGCATTATTATTCACATCTTCATGGTTGGGAATACAGGAACTCAAGAGCCTTATCTCCAGTTGTACAGCTTGTGATTTGCAGGGTCACGAGCAGACACTCAGCAGAGATGCCAGTCCCAAGACATGGGCTCAGATTGGCAAGTACATTCTCAGCTCTGGCATGCCATTACTGGATGTCATCCTTTTCACAGGAGGAAGCAGCAGAAAGGCCCTTGCAGCCATCAGCACAGGAATGGCTCCGAAAGGGGATGCTTAGCTGATAAAAGATGTTTGTTTTCATTGCCATCTAACTTGGATGTGCTAATCCACTTTGTCATCCCTCAGATGTAGAAGTGACTATATAATGAGGTCTGACAGGGAAACTGTCAGAAAAACAGGCTAGCAGACCTCTGCTGTCAAACTGTTGGCTTCTAAGTCCCCTTAGGTCTCCATTATTTCATTAGTATGCACTTTGGCAATCAGATTTTTGATCCAAAAAATAGATGACACGAGCTTAAACCATGCGAACAGGTTTCAGTTCAGCCTAGCCCAGTCATCTTCTGTCAGCTCCAAAATCACATACTCAGTATGTGCATATCTATCTGCCTGAAGAAGTCTGGTTAAAAGGGTGGAGGCAGCAGACACAAAGGTGCTCTGCAGCACAGGCTCCCTGGAGTCGGTAGGACAAACAATGGCTTTGCTCCAAGAAAATGACAGGAACCCTAGGGTGTTTTCAGGTCAGACATCCTCCTTTTGCTTGTGCTGAATTACAGAGCAGTCCCCAGATGAAACAACAAACGACAAAGGTTTCGTCCTTCTGCAGCCCAGCAGACTCTGCCCACAACCCAAAGCAAACTACAGTGAAAAATTAAATGGTATCTTACATCTGGCAGGGAAGGTATTTGTTTTACATTGGAGCTGATGTGCAAATATGTGTTAGAGAAAGCAGTCACCGTAGTTTCACTCTTACTTCAAGGTATCTTGGCCATTCCAGCAAAGCTGAAGCTTGGAGCAGAACAAAACTATGTTTCAGAAGTGAGAAGACATCTCCACCACACTGCTGTTAGTAGGAGTTGGAAGATGCCTCTATCCAGAAGTTGAAAACATAACAGAGAAGTAGGTCAGCTCTAATGAGCCCTGTAAAAGTTTTGCAGCACCACTCTGGGCTTCTGCATATGCTACACCAGCTGTGAAGAAACACCTCCACAACAAAGGTGCATTGTTCCTTAGATTTTGTTTTGTTTGGTTTCACATAATATTTGATTGCTTGGTTTGCCTTCTGTAAAGTCAGAGCCAAGTGGTCCTGAGGGCTCAGTAACAGCACCTGCAAAGAAAGAAATGTCCCAAACTGTCTCTGAATAGGACTTCAGGGATATCCAATTCATTAAAAGGCAAGGAGAAGTAAAACAAGCTTACTAAAGCCTACTGCTGGTATCAAAGTGCAGTGTTTCTGTCATTTAATATCTGTTTCTGGTAAGAAAGCTCCCTGGTGGCACAGAACAATTAGCTCTGATGACTGGGGATGTGCATGACACCTTATAGGTGACTTTGTTTCAGCCCTTCCCAGTGTAGACACTGACAATACAAGGATTTGGGGCTAACCTGGCTTTGGAAGATCCTGTGATCTTCAACACAGTTCTTTATGATTATGGAAGATGCATTTTGAGAGCCTAGAAAATTTGGAAAGCCAGCCTTTGTCCTACAGAACACACACAAGAAATGAAAACCAACACTGCAAACATCAAGAGGTAGAGGTACGTGCATTATTCACTGCAGGGACTGATACATCTCAGTGCACACCACACAGATGCAAGCAATCATCTTCATGTCATCGTTCATCCAACCTCCTTCCAGCTCAAAAAAGCACATTGCAGCCCACGAGATCACAGCTGGAACCCAAACACTGAAAAGCTTTCAGAAATGATAACATTTAAAGAATCAGCTTTCAAAGAGCAGGGAACAGAAATGAGAAAAGGTTTCCTCTTCATTGTGCCCTCGCTGGACACCATTAGCTTGGGACATGCCTCATTCCTGCATTTTTCAAAGCAGAGCCAGTGGAAAGAGGCAGGCTTGCAACCATGGATTTGAATTCTCAGCAGCTGTTCGGCTCAGCCATGCTCAAACCTCTCGCTTATTCTTTGCAAGTCATCTGTAAACAGTCAGGAAAAAGGCTTTTTGTTCTCACAGAATGCTTGGGAAGTGCCTCTACGTACTAAACATCCAGAACTGCGCGGGTACAAAAACGTATTATCCTTCTGCTTGCAGAACCTCCCAAACATCAGGTGGGAAAAAGCAAGCAGAGTGACTGTGTGCTCTGAAAAGCGTCACTTCTGGAAATGGTTTGTAGCTGGAGATAAATAAGCTGTGGGTTTGGGTGCTTTGCATAAAAGCTCGATACTGCTTCTTTATCACTGTAATCCAAGTTCATCTGCTTGTGGGAGCAGTTCAAGCAGTCCCTCCATTAAGGTTGCCTAGAGAACTACTGAGGTCCATTCTGTCCTGGATTGTTGCTAAAAAAAAGCTGATGTCAAATGGATGCTAGTGGCAGGAGGAGACAGTGCCCATGAATGAGCGGAGGAGATCGAGTTTTCCTCCTGCTTGAAAGATTTCAGCCCATCAGCAAGCAGACATGATGTTACTGCCGTGATCACATAGGGCAGGAGAAGGAACAGCAATAGAGATGTGTGTGAAATACTCACAGGAATACATCCAAACTGTTCTAGGAGCACCTAAAATACTAATTAGCCAGTCGAGATGTAGCAAGGACAGCAGTTGAAATTAAACAAAGCCTTTGGCAGATAATGCTGCAGGGCGCGCTGTAGTACAAGCAGTCTTTGTGTTGCAGCAGACAAGAAATCTGCATTCACATCCACGCTCCTTCTCCCCATCCCGGCTCTTATGTTCTTCTGCAACGTGATCCCGTTGGTTAATCATTAGAACAAGGGAAAGATGTGTCTCTCAGAAAAAGCACAGCTAGGTTTAAATAATGCAGAGCCCTTCCTTTCCCTGAACAGGGCACAGAAGCAGCAGAGAGCTTGGAGCTGCAAAATCTTGGTTGAGGAACTCTGAGCTGCCCAACCTGTGCCTCATCAATGCCTTACTGGTGGCACATCTCTCCTGGAAATTCAGCAGAAAAGCAAAACTAAAGCTTCCACTAACAGCGTTTATGTTTTCATTGCCCTATTTGTGGGAGGAAAAAAGGAGAAGACTGCAGGAAAGCAATAAGCTTTCCCCCATCCTTTAGACATAACACAGGAATACATTCTATTTTGTCACCCATAGCGTGACAAACCTCATCGTCCAGCCATGGCAGCCCCAAACATCAGCTTTGTCATCAGCTCACTGAAAATTAGTTGAATGCTGTCTGCCCTCTCTCCCATGGGTTGGTCATACTGCACCACAAAACTGGACCTAAATGGCCATTTTCAGCACCTGAATGCACCAGTGAATGGTGTATGATGGGTGAAGCCATACCAGGAGGTGAATAAATAAAAAATAAATAAAGCCCATAGTTTGCATCAAACACTACCAAGGGAAAAGTGACATTTGCCATGCACATGAGATGTTGCCAAACAACAGATCTCCATGCAAATGCAAAAATCCTCCTTCCTAAGCCAGAGCCCACCTCAGAGTACCTCACTACTCTCACCCAGCACCCCTATGTGGTCTCATAAACAAACCTGGACTTCCAGTTTCCTCTAAGTTATGTGGGCAACAGGTCCCTTCCAGAAGAAGGGAGGGAGCCTGGGCTTGGGCTGCAGTTCAACTTGACTGTGCTCCAAGAGCTTCTGTGCACTGAGGTGTTGTCCCACAGACAAAGGAGTCAATGATGATGCAGTTACAAGACAGTGCTGTTCAACCTTGCTGCTGCTGTCTCTTATGAGAGGCCTTGGAATACTCGATTTTCACTCTTTTGCGTTTGCCTTTGCCTTTTTCTCCAGCTCTATCTGGTCTTACATATAAGGTGAACAAAGACAGCAGTTTGCTTTATGTCTGAGCAGAGAACCTCTTTCAGCAGTGTCTTGCTCAGCTCTCAAGGATGCCCACGGTCCCAGTAACCTCCCTTCACAGGAGACACCAGCTCCTTGGTAATTAAATTCAGACATTTGACAGTTCTTTTGCTTGCTTATGAGGTGGATTCCTCCTACCTCCTTCAGTGTAGAGACACCTTTTGGTGTGGTGTCAGTCCTGTTCTCCATCTGGCTCTCCCTGGTTTCCCTCTGAGCAATGAGCACTGGTGTAACACAATGACCTGCATTGCTAGACACAACTTCTGAGCAACACCTGAATAACTGAAAGGCAGTTTCTGATAGCTGGTTCCCTCCTCAAACCTCATGAAGGTAAAAAATCATAGAACCATTAAGGCTGGAGAAGACGTCTAAAATCATCAAGTCCAACCCCATCCCACCATGCCCACTGACCATGTCCTTCAGTTCCACATCTCTACCTCCAGGGATGGTGACCCTACCACCTTCCAAGGCAGCCTGTGCCAGTACCTCACCTCTTGCAGGAAAACTTTTTCAATTCAGCCTGAATATTCAGCCTGAACCTCCCCTAAAAGGGGAGGCAATGGTCTGGACAGACATTACTCCATGCCATCCTCAGTACCTTGTACAATGGGAGCCAACATGGAGTTTCCAGGACTGAGTGAATATCTCCACTTGGGATTTAAGGACAACACTTTGACAGCTGAGCTTGCAATAGCCATCCAGTTCCAGGAGATGCTGCTGTGCTTTCAGCTAAAGGCCTGGAAGAGATGCACACAGAGCAGGGGAGTTGTGAAAAATTAGGGGAAAAAAAACCTGCAAATGCATTTGAAGCAAATTGTGCCAGAGAATGTGTGAGAACAGGAACCTGAGCAACACCCTCCTCAGCTCTCAGCAACATGGCCCAGCTACACAATACTGTGGGCTTCCAGAGCAGGGCTCCCTGGTTACTGGATAAAAGGTGATGTCACACCCTTTTTCAAGAAAGGATGACCCAAGGAGTAACTGACCTGTCAGCCTCACTTCTGAGCTGGCAAAGATAGTACAGCAGGTCCTCCAGGAATCTATGCTAAAGCACATGGAAGAGGGGGAGGTGATATGATATGAAAGAACTGGCATGGCTGCACCAACAGTAAATCCTGTTTGACCAACTTGCAGCCTTCTAAGATGGTGTCACTGCATCAATGGACAAGAGAAGTGCCAATGATATCACCTACCCAGACTCCAGTAAGGCCTTCCACATGGTACCCAACAACATTCTTCTCTCCAAATTGGAAAGATATGGCTTTGATAGGTGGAGTGAGATTGGATCCAGAGAGTGATGGTCACTGGCTCCATGTCTGGATGGAAATCAGTGGTCTCTCTCGGAGGTCAGTACTGGGATCTGGGCTCTTTAACATCTTGATCAGTGACACTGATAGTGGGATTGAGTGTGCCCTCAGCCAGTTTGTGGATGACACCAAGCTGTGCGGTGCAGCCAGCATATCAAGGAATGGGATGCTGTTCAGAGAGACCTAGACAGGCTAAGCAGTGATCCTAGGAGAACCTCATGGCGTTCAACAAAGGTGTTGCACCTGGATGGTGGCAACCCCTGCTATCAGTACAAGTTGGGGAATGTAAGGATAGAGCACAGCCCTGATGAAAAGGACATGGGAGTACTGGTGGATGGCAGCTAGACAAAAGCCAACAATGTGCCCTCACAGCCCAGAAAACCAGCATTCAAGGTCAGGCTAGATAGGGCTCTGAGTACCTGATGGAGCTGTGGGTGTTTCTATTCAGTGCAGGGGAGTCAGACTAGATGGCTTTTCAGGATCTTTTCCAACTCAAAATATTCTGTCATTCTATGTAACAGAGACTCGGGAGGCTGCTATCAAAATGCAGAAGGGCAGCAGTGCCAAGAATTGGGCCCTCATTTCCAGACAGCTGTCATGTCTTGGATGGTGCTGCCTCCTCATGCTTGCTGATCTGATGACACACAGAAAGAAAGACACTGCTCTGAATAAGAATTCAGTTCTTCCCAAGTATTCCAAGCTATCATGTGCATCTCAACCCCTATTACAGCACAACTCCCTAGAGAATGACAACAGGAGATATGTACAGTTCTTCTAAGCTTTTAAACAAGAACTCAGATAACAATTCCTTCAAGGTACAGAGTGCATTCCCTAGGAGCTTCTAACAAGGAACAGGGCTCCAGTGCTGTGTGAGCAGAGGAGTCAGACTTGCCCAGATGTCCTGGTTTAACTGGGTCCATCCCAACATGCCAGCAAGATGAGTCACAGTGCTGCCGTGGGGCTTGCTCAGGCTCCAGGATATGCTGCTGCCATCACCCCTAGGCTGCAGCCCTGGGAACAAGTCAGTTCCCAGCTCCTCAGCCCGTCCATGGGGCTGTTACCCATGTACAGGGTCACACGGCTCGGCCCAGCCTGGGGGGCCTGCCTCCTACATTTGTTTTTAAAGATTGGCCACCCTACGAGGAGAAATAAGGATGGGAGCATGTACGGTTACTGCCTTCCCATGTCTACACTGCACGGGCAGAAGCAGCTTCAAGCACTGCACCCTGCAAACCCCAAAAGACATGCAGCTACAGAGCAGAGAGCACTAGCAGCCTGCCTTGCCTCTGCCCTAGACAGAATCTGCTGCTAGAGCTGTGCCCCTGAGCCACAACCTCATCCAGCACAAGCCATGGAAGCTAAAATACCTCTGAGAGAATGAAGAGGGTGCTTGGAGTAATTAAACTCTTCTGGGTGAATTGCTTATTTTATCCATTTGTGTTACAGCCAGCCCAACAAACGAATAGGACTGCAGCCTCAGAGAAAACAAGCTTCATGCCCCAAGGATCCCTGTTTTACCAAGGGACAAAAAGACACTACAGGAGAAGTTAAAATGTGATGGTAACAGACATGGACACATGGGCTGCTCAGAAGGTTGAGTCAGCATGCATTTACCCGCAGCACAGGGGATGGGTACACTGAAATAGCTGAGGAGCCAACTGCATTCTGGTGCCTAATCTCTTTTAAACCTCTTAATTTGTTGCTTGTTTTCCTCCTCTCTCAGAGAACAGAACTGCATGGCTTGGGGCTAAATGAGATTCATGCAGGATTTGGCCAGCTGAAGAAGGATGCGGGCTGTCCAGTTCCTATTCGTGCAACCACCAGGGTGTGGAGTTACACACATGTCCAGGGCTGCCCCTGTACTGCCAAGTACCTGCAGCATGCATTGAATACTACTGTTAGAAAGCAGCTGAGTGCACAACTACTGATGCAAAAGAAAACAAACAGAAAGTGTCTAGACACAAGTCTGACAGGATGAATTCTTTAGTCCTTTTCAAGACAGACATGGAGCGGGAGCAACTTGACAGGACTGCAAGCTCCTGGTCTGTGCCCAGTATAATTGCTTACTGCAATTACCAAGTCTGGGCACCTTCATGCTCTGCACTGAGCTTTGATCCCTGAAAGGTAAGCACTCCCCAGGACAAAGCCTTCCTGCTGCTGCTTTTCTGCCTCAGGCCTCTGGTTTGTACTAAGAACATGTCAGAAATACCAGAATATGTCAAAAATAATGGAGATCATGGAGGAAACGCACTCAGTTTCCAAAGCACTTCCGTTTTTATGCTGTGGACACAATGAATGAGATACCTGCCCATCTAGCTGATGATCACAAAGGCTTGACGTGTTCTTTGCTGTTATTTCTGCCCATCCCAAGTGGCTGCCTCTCAGGACACAGACTGGTGCAGAAGTAGCAGCTGACTCCCAAAGCACAGAATTGGAAGCACTGATGGAAATGCACACTTCATGGTGACCTCTGCATTTGCTCCTTTGAAAGATCAGCTAGAAGAGCACAGTACGGAGGCAGAGGTGAGCAAACAGTATGGCAGCCACTGATGCCAACATTGAAAACCGCGGTATAGCTGAAGGCACCTGGACCAGAGAGGTCATTTTAAAAGCGTTTGTATGCAGTGAAGTGCCTTAACGTTCAAAACAACTTTGGGGACACTGCAACTCCAGAAGCCTCCCAGTCCATAGCAGACCAAATAGCCCTGATGAAATATGGCCACTGCAGGGGCTGTGTGGTTTTACTGAGCTCCTCCATGAGGTTTCAGCAGGCACCAGCTGATGCTCTGTCAAGCAGTATCTGGTTATTGGGAGAGCACAAGCCCTGGGCTAACTCCAGAAGGCAGTAGGGACAAAGTCCTGCTGTTTTGGGCAAGAAAGGCAGGAAAGAGTGCAAGGACAGGGCCTGCACAAGACCACTTGTCTTCAGGACTGCCCAACAAGCCTTGTCCTGTCTCACTGAGCAGCTCACATGTGGCCAGAGAAACTGCAGAGCTCCTCCATGTCTGAGGAGTGAGTTTTTGCAGGCACACAGCTGGATCCATCAGGCTTGGCTGATTCCTGGTTTTCAACAGAGCAGCTCCAGTCAATACAAATATTTCAGATAAAGTGAGAAAAATCACTTGGCTTCACCTTCAAAAAGAACCTTCACAGCTGTATAAAACAGTTCTCATTTCTACACTTTTGCATAAGCTTTTCCAGATCCTCCAGCTGCAGCTCACGGCACTGGGAAAAGCCAGGCAAGCTTACAATACTTCTACATCTTTTTGTGACGGTGTTGAAGTAACTGCCTGCTCACTTTTAAGTCTTTTAGACAGAAAAAAACCTGACTTGATAAATTCCAAAGAACTGAAGAGCCAACATCTCTTCGCAGCTGAGAAGTCTCAGTGCAGGTGTGGGATACAACCCAGCCAGCAAGGAAGGAACAGAGCTCAAGGTCCTCACCCGTGTGAGCTTGGGGTCATACTTGTTTTCAATCCTCCATAAATTTGTCTTCATACTCTGCTTTGGCCCAAGTTCTGGGGACTCTTCCAAGTCATACTGGCATTGTATTTGGATTTATTATGTTTATATGCAATAACATGTATTTATAACATGTTGCAATGGACTGGGTTTCATGCAAAGCCTTCTCAACATCCGCATACAGCATGAAAAAAAAAAAAAAAAAAAAAAAAAACAGGTTCAACACAACAGGGCCTCAGCTTCTGCTCTCCAGCATCACCCCCAACATTTTCTTCTTTTTTAGAAGCAGAGCAAACCTGCTAGTGCTGAATTTCACAGGCAACTGTCAGTGCTGTGGTGCTGCTGATCAGCTGCCAAAGACCCTGAGTTTCCACATCTATCACAGCCAGCCGTGGGCAAGCAAGGTCTGCCTGGAAAAAAAGCTGGCCACCAAAATGGCTTTTGTTGCCTCATGTTGCAGTCCTTCATCCAGATTAGGGGCAGCAAGTTCCATCCCATAGTGTCCCTCAAAGCAGACCTGGCTCTGCTTGCAGGTGGGGAAACTCAGGTGCCCCAGAAAGGTGTGCCCTTCTGACCCATGATGGTACTGACCCACTTCTCAGTATTTAAGACAGTGGTGCATCAGTCCTGTTTTTGGCTTTGGTGTAAGTCACTTAAGGAAGAGCTAGGTCAGTAACCCCCTCATACCATCCCATATCACAGATGCCAATAAGAAGGCAATGCAGTGAAAATGCAGTTCATCCCCTGGTCAGTAAGAACTGCTACAGACTATGACAAGAGACTCATTCCAGAAGGGTGTGAATGAAAGAGCGATCCCTCATTTTTCCTATTTAAAAACAAAAAGATTTCAGTAGTGAAAATAAGGATGAACACTGAGCATAGATACTTTACACAGTGTCCTTCAGCAGCTGGCTTCAGTAGCTTCTCATTAAATAAAGTTTCACTGTCAGAGGGCTGGAAGTGAGGAAGGCTTCATTAATACAAAAAAAAAAAAAAAAAAAAAAAAAAAAAAAAAAACCACTGAGTCAGGTGTTAAGGTTTAAATTCTCTCCTCTGACAGCACAGAGAATCCAAATGGAGGCATCAACCACCACTACGGCAGCTTCAAATGTCTTAACTGAAGCAGGCAGAAGGAAAACCATCAACAAGTCTAAATGAGTTTAAAGTTATAAAGAGTCAAAGCAAAACCTTAAGTTTCTAAGCCCTGAAGACAACACTCCATCACACTTATCCATTTTATAGCAGGTAAAAATGGTTTAGAGTGTTTTTATCAACTAGGATATCACTGCTTAAGAAAAAAAATTTCCTTCAAAGCCCAGAAGACTCCTGTGATTGGTCATAATATTGACTTTAGGAGCCCACATTTACAGAACTGCTGGGAAACTCAATATCCACCTAGCAGGAGAACTTGTAGAATCATCACAGAATCACCAAGGTTGGAAACTATCTCCAAGACCATCCAGTCCAACTGTCCATCTGCCATCAATGTTTCCCCACTAAACCACGTCCCTCAGCACAACATCTACTTTTTCTTTTTTTTTTTTTTTTTTAAAAGCACCTCCAGGGACAGTGACTCCACAACAACCTATTACTTTATCTCCTAAATTTCAGTTTTATTCAACTAAAATTCCAGAAAAAAATTACCACAATTGTTTTCCAACTAGTCATAAACTTTATCTTAAAATGGATTATTGCACTAGAGACCTCCATTATAAACTGGAAAAAAAAAAACGAAAAAAGGAAGAAACCAATTTGAAGGAATGCGTTAGAGCAGCAATAAAACTCCTAGGTATGGCTGGAAAACTCTGCTTTTACAGCTAAGTGAAAAGGGGCTAAGAAAATTGCACATAATTTGTGTGCACCAAATTTATTTCAGGAATGGTCAAGGATGCTACCGCAGAAACATGCAGGCAGTGCATCTTCCATCACCACAGTCCTACTCTCAAAGAAAGAGGTGGCTACAGAATCTGTCCTTCATCATTTCAGCAGAAAAATGACTAGACCTCCAGGCAAAAATAGCTGTCTGTAGTAGGATGTGGGCACTGTCTCCTCCTGACACTGACATCCAGTTGACATCAGCTTGTTTGAACAACATAATTATTCAGGTCAGAACAGACCTCAGGAGTTCTCTAGCCAACCACACTCCCAAAGCAGGAGGGGTTCCAGGAGGGGTCCCTGAGTCATTCCACAAGTACCCACCCAGCCTTTGGGTAGAGCACAAACCATTAACCACCATGCTTTGTGCCACATGACCTGGCCAGTTCTTCCACACATCTATGAGGCCACCCATCCAGCCCTCAACATCCCAACTCAGATACAGGAAAGCTACGAGAAGCCTGCACTGAGGGCCTGGCTAAAGCCAAGGTAAGTGAAATCCACTGCTTTCCCTCATCCACACATTTATTCATTTTACCTCAGGTTGGTCAGGCATAATCTACCCTTCACATATCCATACTGTCTCTTCCTAGCCACTGCTTTCTCTTTCCAGTGCCCAGAAACGTGCTCCAAGAGGTCTTGCTCCATGATTCTCTCAAGCAGCAAAGGGAGCCTGACCAACTAAGTAGCTTCCTGATCTGTTCTCCCTAATCACGTTGGAGGTAGGTGCAACATTTACCTTCTTCCAGTTGTCAGGATCATGCCCGTATTTCCAAGAGCTTTCAAAGACAACAGATTGCAGCCCTGCAGTGACAAGCAGTCAGCTTTCCCAGCACTCACAGATGCATCTCACTGGGTACCTGGATAGTTCAAGTCAAGGTTTCTCAAGAAAACCTTTTTTCCCAATCCTGAGCTCCACTATTCCTTGGTCATTTCAGGGAAGGCTGCTGTAGCCCACCACATAGTCAGCCCATTATTGTTAGAGGAAAGCAGATCCAGCTGCACATCTTCCCTGCATGACCTGTGTCAAGCTTGGGCTAAGTTGTTGCCTGACATCCTTTGGAAACCTCCTGGACTGCTTGTGTTCTGCTGTGAGGAGTCAGGGTGTTAAAATCTCTGGAAAGAACCAACCTCTGACTTGAAGACTTTCTCCAGTTGCTTGTAACGAAGACCGTCCTCAGCCAGACAGGGCTGGCAGGGTCTTTTGAAGTCCACCAGGCTTCCAAACAGCCCCTTCTGCAAAAGGATTCCTTCACTTGAGCCACTCCATTGTCAGCTTGGTAAGACTTGGCAAACATGCTTCTCCTCAACATGGGCAAATGGATGCCTTCTAGGCCAGCAGCTGTTGTCCTGCCACAACTTATCAAAGCCATAGCATTGCACACAACCTCAGCCGCATGGCCAGCTATGATCTCAGAGGATACATATTCAGCTCTAACAGAGCCCTGCTCCTTCACTTACAGGATCAAAGAATTGTGCAGCCACTGTCCCTGGAGACGTTCAAGAAACATTTAAATGTTTTACTAAGGGAAAATATTTAGTGGGAAAATATTGGTGATAGGTGGATGGTTTGATGGATGACTTTCCAACCTTGGCGATTCCATGAGATACTACCTCACCTTCTTTCTTTATACATCCTTTTAAAATAAGCATTGGTGGAGGATCAACAAGGGTTAATGAATCCAAAAGTGGATGAGACAGCCTCTTGTATGTGCCCTCCAGCACCAACTGGGGACAGAGACACGTGGCTTTGCCATCACAGTTGCTGTATCTCCCATGTGGTCTAGAGCAGTTTCTGTTTCTGGCCTTCTCCACCCCCTGCCCTGCTAAGAGGACAAGTCAGCTGTGTTCCCTGGGTGAGCCCAGCACACATCTGCACAGAAGCCCCATATACCGTGACCAGTCCAGAACAAAAGGTAAAAGCCTTTAGGTTGTTCATAAAGGGCTACAGAAGCAGGTAGCTACAGAAAACACTTGGAAGATACTATGAGCAAGCTGAATTCAAGAATAAGAAAAGCTGAACAAAACCAAAAACGCCTTGAGATACAGTAAATCTTATAAACAAATACAAAAACCCAGAGAAAATCTCACCCCCACAAAAGCCTGCCTGTATAAATAATTTAAAACAAAAACAAAACAGAGAACCACCCACTTCCCTAGACTGCCAACAATGGAGGGCAAAGTCAACAACAACAAAACCAAAAACCATCTAAACAAAACAGTCCAAACCCAGAAACAATAACCTCCCAACCAGACCTGCTGAAAAGACCAACAGCAGTCATGTTTCCTGATGAAGAAACTCTCTCTCTTAAAAGGAAAGAAAAAAAGACAGAAGCCAAACAATAGTTTGTTGATTTCTTGGAAATATTTATGTACAATATTCATAGGAAATGTTCTCAAGGGGAAGTCACATAACTGGGTACAGAAATGAGACACAGATGGGAAAGTGGATGGATCTGGCTCTCCAGAGGGGAGTTCTGGTGCCTAACAAGTCCAAAGTCATCAGTTTGTTCCCACCAAGCACATACATCAAACCTCTGACAAAGAATAACCTCATAGAACAACTTGGTACATTATCTACTGACATTTCTGATGAGATACTTCAGCTGGCAAGGGTTTGATTTATTAACTGAAAGAGCTGACTGATGGCAGTAAAGATACATTGATCAACTCACCCAATCCAACCCGCAGAGGGTTTTCCAGCCTGTTCTCTGTTTTAGCTGAATATTGCAAAGGTTCTTTAACTGAAAGCCCACAGTACGGATTGCTGTAAAAGGCCTTCTCATTTATTTGCTTTCAAATGAAAATTTTGCACCAGAGGATGATTTTTGCAACCAAAGACCCAGACCATTAAGATCTTGCCCCTAATGTGAACAAAGGAGCCAAGTCCACCAGCCACAGAATGCAATGAAGAGTAAACTATTCACCTCAGAGGGCTCTTGAGTCTTTATTGACACCCATACAATTTTCCACAATGGTCCAGCATTAATAATCAGTGGCGCTGCTCACCACCTGCATTAAAATGTTTGTTTTTACTAGAAGCCTAATCAGCATTTGTGGTGCTTACCACTGGCAATTCAGCCTGGATGTCAGAGGCTGAGCCACTGTTCCCCTCCAGGATGGCACGAGGGCTGGGGTGGTGCAGCTGGGACATGCACTAAAAGAGGGCAGCAAGGTGTTCCACTGCACAGATGTGCTTTTCTGAAATAATCTGTGCCCAGTAGGTAGAAACAAATCTGAGTCTGTCCTTGGGCATCAGCAAAATGAAGCTCTAATAATACTCAGCATGTGATGGCATACTAACTCCTCTCAGCAAACACAGGTAGCATCTATTTTTGTAACTGGATCTGAAAGCTCTTGCTGATTTCTGTTAAAAGCTAATTGCCAGCAGCTTCAGACAGGTTGCACCAGGACTAGCTGCCCTGGCCCCCCAGGCAGCTTGGTGTCCTGCAGGCAGAGGTAAGCTCCTACAGCTCACAGGATGCTACCACAGTAAACATGAGCAGATCTTTCAGATTGAGAAATGTTAAGGGATACACAAACTTGTGTCACATGAAGTTGTGGTCTTGTTTACAACTCATAAACCCAGCAGACCTGTTATGGATGCTCATAGTGGGTATCACTGTGCTATGCAAACCCAGTCCAAGTGCATGGACACATCAAGCTGTGCTCAGCAGAACATGCCGTCCTCTGCCCCTCTCAGTGCATTACCAAAACCCTTAATTGGACTGTGATATCACTGCCTTGCCCTACTCTGCATTTATCTTTAGCAGGAGAATAGCATGGTCACACAAGCTGTGAATACATCTAGACAAACATGCTGTGTATTGCTGTAAATGTTTGATTTGGGACTTCATGCCTCACATACAACATGCTCCAAGGAAATAAAAAGAAATTTCAGGCAGAGCTCTACCACCCCTCTGTCCACAGCCAGCTGGTCTTTATTAGCCTTAGGAGCCATTTAAAGGTTCTGCCAAAATGAGAACTGGCTCTATGTACATTTTAAATGCACTGTACATTCGATAACCTGCATTAAATTTGCAGGGCACGTTCCCACTATGCTAATAATCCATCATCACCAAGTAATTCCCATTTTTCATTCATAGTTTACAGTACTACTGAGTTTCTTACAGCATTATTTTTAAAGTTCACCAACTGTTCAATCCAAGAAAGAAAGGAAGGTCAAAAAAACTCAGCAACTCGCTGAGGATCTCAAAGCAAAGCAGCAAAACCCAGGTGTCTCTGCATCAGCCCAGCACTCTTATAAATATAGATTCATTTTACAGTCCTTCAAAGGTCAAAGCCACAAAGAGCTTGCAAGAGAAAATAAAAACATATGTGCACAGAACACTTTGTACATCAAACCTAGAGGTACAACTACATTTTAGAGGCCTAAATAAAAGCATTATAACTTGTTGCCTATCTGAAACTGAGAGATGAACTGTTTGGTACTCCACTGTGAACAGAAGCACCAAACCCATCCTCTGCCTCTGGATCCCATGCTAACTACCACATGGCAGCAGCAAACCTCTCAACCCCAAACAGAACAGACCTTTGCCTGTCATTTCCTCACCCGAGTTTCTTACTCATGTACACATATGGAAAACAACTTTCTTCTCACTAGAGAACCAAACATTTCTCTTTTAGAGAAGTGATAACTGCAATGTGATTTTGGATCTCAGTTTGCAGTTAACTCCATGCTCATTACATATATATATATATATAATATAATATATATATATATAATATAATATAATAATATATATATATATAGAGAGAGAGTTGTTTTTTTTTTTTAAACAAAGCCTGGCAGCAGTTCAGACCTAGGATTGAAATAAACACTTGTTTCACCCCAAGGGAAAAGCAGAGAACACCTCCATGCTTTGCCAGCCACTCAAAGCCCACAGAAGGCGTAGTTCTGTGCAAGGCCTGGCATGAAACATCCCCCACAGTGGCCAACACTCAGAGATGCCATGCAGCCTTCCCATTGGACATGGTTTGGGAAGCTCAGTTTGAGAAGATTTGAAAACCAGCTCTCAGTTCCTAATGTCATTGCTTAAAGCCTGTACTGCACAGAAGTCCAAATGGAGAAGAAACACATTTGGTAGCATTGGACAGTAGGAGCATTCAGTTCACACACATACACACACACACAGAAGTTACAAAACTCAGTTAGGCTTCTATATGGCTGCTACTACAAGAGAAGATTTCTTTCCACGACTATGAGGGCCTGAATGCTTGAGAATAAGAACTCAATGTTCAGAAGCCAGTAAGAAAATAAAAACCCTGAGGTTTCTTTGTATTAAAACAACAACAACAACAACAAAAAAAAACACAAGAACTGTGACCAAGGCCTCATGACTTCTGGATTCTTGGAGGTAGCAAACTTAGTAGTTCTGTGGCCTGCTGTGGATTGGGACTTGTATACATTTCTTTACATGTAGCTAACAGAAGTGTCACACAAGCCTTCCAACCCCTACACAGCCACACAGCACTGAAATGCTTCACTCCAAGCAGTCTGGGAAAAGCCAGGCTGCAACTTCTGCAGGAGGCATTACTGAATAACACATCGAGCTGTTCGCAGCAAGATCAGTCCCCTAACCAAAAGCAAAGCTGAGTATCAGTCATATCCCATACACCAACCCATTGTGAGCAGCAGAATGGAGACTTTCAGTCTGGCTTAGAGTGAAGCACAGAGAAAGCCAAAAGCATGGCTTTACATGTGCTACTCCACCTTTTAAAAAGGTGTAAACGTAGTGGCTTGCACTACTGGATGCCATCCTTCAGTACAAACACAGCTCCTATGTGTTCTTTCTGATCCCAGGAAGCAAGAAGTGGGGCTGAGACATTTGCTCTGCACTAAGTTCCTGGGCTCCTCACCTGCACTCAGTTATTACAACTCCATTTCCCACAGCCCAGCGCTCCCTGGAACGTGGTATGCTGTGCCTGCAAGTTGATAAGGCTGCTTTATGATCTATGGCAGTTGGTTTTAATTAAAGCTGCCTCCTCTGCATTGCTTTTAGTCTTGTGCAGACAGGAACACAAATGATTTCATCTTTGCCCATCTACCAGCTGCCAGGCTCACACTTATGGGCTGCCATTAATAAGGAAGCTTTTTCTACTGCTCCTGCTACTTCAAGTGGAGTCAGAGGAAGAAAACTAAGGAGAAGACATACAGCAACAGCAAACTAACTTTCCACTTCACTACACAGACTAAGCAGAATACTGATTAAGCACGTTACCTTCAAACCTCCCTGCTTGGGGAGCTCCTAGAAGCCGACAGCAGAGGGATAACGAGATGCCAGCACAACCAAGCTGCATGCAGTCACCTTCAGGGCAGCATACAGCATTCCATCTTCAAAGCAGCAAGACAGCTCTTAGGCACAAAGCCACTCTACTTCTTACTAATGGGACTCCATCCTTCATTCCTCCTGACAGCTTTCCAGGGGGATATATATTGATTGGAGGTCTAGTTATACCTGGGGTTACACTTCCACTCCTCCACCAGTGGGACCAAGCAGTTTGCAGGGCGCTGGAGGCATTAATGGAGCTTGCTCACCCTGACAAGTCTCACCTGGTTCACTCACTAACTGCTAAGAGCCATGCTTTGGTTCAGGCCTGAGTTCTCAAGTCACAGCTGAATGCTGTGCCATGGTTTGTGCTCAGTCCCTGACGCTCCTGACATACTGTCTGTCCTTCCTCCATTGATCTTGGCCATAACCACCACGGGGCTGTTAGGAACCTGCTGCTGTGGTGCTGTGGCCACTCAGCCCTATCACCTCACTCAAGCACACCAGCTCAGCACAGGCACCCTCAGCTACTGCCTTGTGCCTGCCCCCGTTGCTCCCTAATGGCCATCTCAAGCCCTGAACTAAGCACTGTGAAGCTTGGGCCCTCCATGAGCAGCCTGAGATTCAGAGGAGCCTCTGGGGCTGCAGGCAGGGGGAGTGTGGGTCCAGCTGGAATAAGCCCTGCAGCACCTTGAGTCTGGCTTGCCTTGGCACTCCAGCAAGATCTCTTGGTCTGGGAAGCTCATCTCCATATCTTCCATCTCAGACAGCTCCACCTGCTACAAGGGACTCAAGGTGGGGAAACCCCAAGAAGGCTGGTGGATGCTGGGGGTCAGCGGCCATGCAGTTGAGGCAGAAGTAACATTTTGTGTCCCTGGTAGATAGTTTTTGCATAAAGATGAGCTCAAACCATAGTTTTGGTTGGCACAGAAATCCTATCTATCTTCTGTTCTTCTCACCTTTACACTGTTCAAGTGAGCCATATTTTCTTCAAAGCAACCTGAAAAAGGAAAAAAGCATGAAACTCCTGACCCTGCATTCCAGGGAAGGAAGTCAAGCAGCTGGACTTTTGTTCTGTGGTCATACTTGGTAGAGACAATATTTAAGCTTTGTAGAACTAGCTCATTGATAGATCGTATTCTCATCAGAATAGGAGGCTGTGTTTTCCATGTAATTAATAGAGCACACGTCAGGGCTGCTCGCAGCCTTCCTCAGCTGTCAGGTCATTTCTCCCAGCCTTCCTGTGCTGAGGGCTCTTAACATTTAGACTGGAGGCACCACAGCTACTGTCAACTCATGATTCCCTATTGAGGGTCAAAGTGGTGGACGTTGCTGTGCTGCAGAAGGGCTCAATTTGCCAGTTTCCCAACATTCTCAAGACATGTCATGCAGACACATGAAACAAGGCACGTTAAGCTATTAAGTCTCCGGGAAATTTCTATGGCCACTTCAGGATAGCAGGCAGTTTCATCTCATGGTGTGGGATGTGCTGTGCAGAAGTTATTGTATGTCTCTAATGTTGTCATAGAAGCAAGAAGCATGGGGTGTTTTTTTGTACAGATCCACTTGGTACATCCCAAGCTGATACATTTGGTGTTTAGTTCCTTTCTCTGGAAGACAAAAATAGCAATCTCAATCCCACTTGAACTTTTAGGATATCAGAGCACGCTTTGTTTTTTAAAAGAACCTGCAGTATCCATCTACAGTCAACAGACTTAAATTGCAGGGGGTAAATGGTTGCACCAGGCAAGGACACTGCTCAGTAGTTTGGGACTGTCGATGAAGTTAGCTGACCTATTTGGAAATACCAAGTATTTTTAGAAATAATTTGTACATTCAGTTTTTAATGCAGAGGAAGAAAGAAAAAGGCTTTTCAAGAATACCACTGACTGAGAACTTGGCTTGAACAAAAAAGCTGAACAAGCCCAGTTCCACAGTTGAATTTTGTTTTTCCATGAAAGGATCAAAAATCTCTTAAAACTGGGTTCAGCACCTAAACCTTTCCCCATCAGAGGAAACGAATACATTTACCTAAAGATAGGATTTTGGTCTGTGGCTATTTGGCTCAGTCCTTAATTTCACAGAACGTCCTCCAAGAAGGTCATGGCTTTCAGCTTGCTTTACCAAAGAGCCCTTCTGAAAGGGCTGAGTTATCAACTGTCTTAAACCTTTTTCCCAATGAACGTTCATCCATTCGTGTTTTCCTTCCTTGTCTGTTTAGTAATCGTGGTTCCCTGTGGAACCTGGTTAAAAGATAAGGCTCTTCAGGAGCTGGATCTGCAGGACGCAGGAGTGCTAATCCACTCTGTGAAGTGTACCTTGTGACACCCAGCTGGAAGACAGGGGCCTTCTGCCTAGGAATGAAACCCTCCAGCCTTTGCTCAAAGCTTGATTTCGTGATGACTCAAATGAGCATTTCTGCTAGCAGTCTAGCAGGAACTGCGTATCGCGCTCGCTGTGTATCATAGCTGAAGGCTCAGAGCAGGGTGAGTTTTCCATAACATATGGAACTTCAATCTATGTTTATAGCAAGGCTTGTCATTTATGAGAACTCTCTTCTATGTAAAAGAAAAAACAACCACGCAGGAGATAAAGCACTATTCAAAGCTATCTCAGAAACGAATGTTTTTCTTCCCAGAGAAATTAAAGTCCAGAATAAACAGAAATGCCAGCCCAAACACAGGAATCCATGCAAAATTCATGTGAGTTGAACTTCCTGGCTCCCTTCATTCTTTCTCATCATTCCTTGTGTGAAAGCCTGAAAGCAAAGCGATCAGCACCCAGCTGGTCCAACCTCCTTCACCTGGAACATCCTTCACCCTGCAGTCATGTCTCATAAGGGGCTGGATGGAGACACTGACCCTCCCTGCAGGTAAAGAACACTAGATGCAAGCATTTGCTTCAGGTTTTACACGACCAGGTATCGCAGTCTAGCACCAGCCCTCCTTCCGAGAGCCTCAGAAAGATTCTTGTGTTCCTCCCACATCGCTGCCACTGCTTGATGGTGTCTCAGCAGGCAGGTACTGAGCTGTGCAGTCCCTCCATGGACTCAGCCCGGGAGAAGCCAGCAGCCCCCATTGCCTTCTCAGACAAGGTTCCCTGAGTAGTTCTGGTTTCTGCCGTCTCTTCCCATGCATCTCTGAACTTTCCCAACGTGTGCTGGGGCTGTGCTGGCAGCTCCATGCAACGCCAAAAAATCCAGCTCGCCCACAGGGCTCCTCATTCTCGCTACAAACAAAACATCAGCCCTTGGGGGGAGGAGCCGGGGCCTCCCATGTCCGGCTATGGGATCACGTACATCTGGGCTGAGTCCTTTGCAGCAGCTTTGGGTGAATCCAAAGTCAGGTAAAGAGCTCTTGTTTTTGCCAGGGAAAAAACAGACAGAGAATTTGGCTTGCAAGTACAATTATTTCAGATGATCTAGCTAATACACATTGCACTTCCCTCTGATATAAAAGATTATGATCAGGGCTCTTGTGGAGTCATAAATTAAAACTGAAGCTTCAGGATATCGCTGTGCTCTCTGACAACAGCGGCTCTGAGGTGCTGCTGCAGGCAGGGCAGCTGACAAGCCTCCCACCACATCAGCAGCAGCAGCTACCCAGAGGGAAAGCAAGCTGCCATTTGGTAGCAAAGCTGCCTTCTTGCTTACGTGGACTAGCATCAACTATGTGCTGAAAGCAAAAGCCATGCACTTCAGCACATTCAAAAGATAGTTACAGCTCCTATTTTTGAAAACAAATGCTAAAAGTATTGTAAAAGACAAGTCAAATGGAGAGCAGAGAAAATCAGGCATGTTGTAAAGTGAATATTGTTACTGTATGCCCTTCCTTGGCAAGACAGGCCAGCAGGAATGCAGGTTCATTTGGACTTGCCCCTGGGAGAAAGGCTGTCAAAGACCACAACTGTTCTTCAAGTGCCAAACCAAGAATGTCATCATGGGTAAAACTCAATGGCATTGTTCAACACATCACTCTTGTCCTACCAGAAAATGCCAGATGGAAAGCAGAGGTTGTAGAGTCTACACCTGTGGAGGTATTCACGCACAGTCTGGACATGGTCCTGGATAGCACACTCCTGATGCTGCTTCAAACAGGAGGGCTGCATCTCCAGTGCTTCCTGCAGAGTTCTTCAGCTGCAACTATTCTCCTGTCTGGTCAGCTTTACTGGTCTCATTTCATCCTACTCTTGAAAACACCATCGTAACTTTCTTGGAAGGAATTGCTAACACTTTTAAGTAGCATATGGGCATGCTTTCACATCATTTTGACTAAGAAGGAAAAATCTTGACTCCAAGATTCCGTAAGTGTGCACCACTTCTCTGGCCCTTAATCATAGAATCATAGAATGGCCTGGGTTGAAAAGGACCACAATGCTCACCTAGTTTCAAGCCCCCTGCTTTGTGCAGGGTCACAAACTACCAGACCAGGCTGCCCTGAGCAACATCCAGAGCCTGGAAATTAAAGCCCTTGCTGAAGTACTGTCTAGTTCACAGTTCAATTTTCCGTATTATTTTCACAAACTAATGTCCCAATTTTTTGGTCATCCCATGTGTCTGGCTGAGAGTACGGGTGGCAGAAGGCAGAAATCGAAGAGGGCTAAAGCCAAGTATGGGAGAATGAGGAACGGAGTCATGAAGTTACCTTGGGTTGTTGTCACATCCATTATTATACACTACAACAACCTCCTGCAGACTAATGAGCACATGTCCTATTAATTCTGCAGTCACCACAAGGAAAATAAAAAGCTTTGGAAGGGTCTCAGTTTCGAGCCAGTTTTATATCATGGAGTATTTTTGGCCAGTACTTCTCATTCAGGTCCTTCTCAGAGCTGTTGTTAAGGGAAAGGTCATTTTCGTAG
Source organism: Lagopus leucura (assembly GCF_019238085.1). Lineage (NCBI taxonomy): Eukaryota > Metazoa > Chordata > Aves > Galliformes > Phasianidae > Lagopus > Lagopus leucura. The sequence continues at coordinate 2,469,761 of NW_024962266.1, read as the reverse complement.
ACGATGGTCTCTCCATGGTGCCTGTGGCCCACATTCTGGCTGATAAAAGCACGGTTCATGCCTCTGTTTTCATTCATTTGATTTGCTCTGCAACAACACCTGCATGGCCTGATCAGAGCCATGCTGGGCTGGGTGCCATACACATCAATGAGAAAGAGCATACATTTATTTTTTTTTCTGCAAAAGTGGCCCTGAGAATCTGAACCCACATCAGTTGTGCAATTATTAAAAAAAGCAATCTAAACTCATCAGAAAGGGATAAAAAATAAACACTGCACCATGGACCTGCACAGTGGAGCTTTGTTTCCACCCTTTACCTCTGTCCAACCTCCTGAAGGATCTGGTTCTTTGAAACCTTCCCAGTAGCCCGCCGGGCTGTGGGCCCCTCCATGTAATATACTTTATAGATTTCATGAAAGCACAGAAAAACGCTCCTTCCAGGCTACTGGAAGTAAAAAGGTGAGGTCACCTGCTTCACTGCAAAGCTGCTCCCTGTCCTCTCCCCATAACTCCTTTCTGCATCTGCAGCCCTGGAGATCAGCTCAGTGCCTCTCCACACTGCTTAGGCTCGTTCTCATGGGCCTGGCTTTGCTCATGCTCCCTTTGCTAGGCAGCCTGTCAAACCATGAGCAACGTTTTGTTTCATAAAACACATTTTTGCAAGCATTCCTGTACCTTTCAGGCATAATTCTGACCTGGTGGGTGTTAGATCAGGGTCAGGGCAAAGTGAGTTCAGCAGGGCCAGAATTAGCTAGATAGCTGTTTAAGCAAAAAATATATATTTGGGCAACCTAATTAAAGACTATATTCAATCATGTTTAAACATCAGATTTTTTTTTTTTTTTCAGAAAACTTGTTTTTTTTAATGATATTGAGGCTTCTGTCATTGTTCTGCAAAGACAGCCAACTTAGTGCTAATTAACTGCACTTGGAGTCACACAACATCACCTCAAGCATACAAAAACAATGAACAGCGTATAAAGAAAGAGCTACTGTTAAAATTCACATTCTGAGCTTCAAACTTAAAGATTTCCACAGGACTAAGAGGTCACTCCGCTGGCTATATTTATCTCCTTAAAATTAACAGAAAGGAAAAAATAGGCCTTTCCACCCTTCAACTGGAACATAAGGTCAGGATCACAAGTGGTGCTGGCGGGGCTGGGGGGTCTGGCTGTGTCTGCAGCTTCATGGAGCTCACGCAATCACCAGCAAAACACAGGCACTGAGCTTGGCTCCAGTACACTGCATGGAGGGGGCTGGAAAACAGTATTCCTCCACGTGCTGAGTCATCTCCCTCTTACAGGCAAAATCTTGATGAGATTTAAAAAAAAAAAAAAAAAAAAAAAAAGTTACAGAAATGTGCTCAGTCTTTCCTGTCACTTCCCGGCATGTGAAAGTCAAAAACAGCAGGAGAAAAAAAAACTCCCCATTTGTTTCCAGAAACCCTGAGCATCCCCTTCAGGGATTTGAAATCTAGGAGTGACTCAGAGGGTCTCCTTTAAAACAGCACTTGTTGCACTTCCAGATATTTCAGTGATCTGAGAAGCTGCTAGCAGGAAATGGACAAACTATCATTTTAAGCCATGCCCCTACCAAGGGATCTGTCCTGACCTCTCTGCAGGTGTAACGGCTATTACTAGCCATGGTGGGATCTGCATAAGTGCAGAAAGGAGAATAAATGCTTGTGCTGTTTCAGTATTCTTGCTCTCGTCTTGCAGGACTGATGCTAGCCCACCTCTGGAGGGAAATCAGAACGACATCCACTGGAGCAGAATGTCCCTGTGCTCCCAGCCTCTGGTGTTCCTGCACTCTGGGCATCCTTGCCTCCAGGCATCCTTGCCCTCTGAGTGTCTCTGTCACTGGCAGTCCATGCCTCCAGGTCTCCCTGTCTCCAGGTCTCCCTATCTCAGGGTGTTGCTGCCCTCCTGGTGTCCCTATTCTCTTGGTGTCCCAGTCACCATGTGCCCCTGCCCTCTGGGTGTCTCTATCTCCATGTGTCTGCATATATGCACGCCAGCAGCATCATTCTGTAACAACACTTGACATGGTGCTTGTGAAGGAGGCAACTGTGAGCTTATTCATTATTTCTACACATAGCCAAGGACTCCAAAAGGTCTGGCAAACTAACCAGGAATCAGTATGGCATCCCACATCCACATAGCATCCTTCTGTCTTTTGTGTGCACTTGGAAACCTCTCCAAGGGCTGGGGTTGGGGCTGGGGTTGGGGCCTTAAGAGCTCCCCAGGGTTCAGCTTTTTACTGCTCCTGTGGGCTGTTTTCCTGCACTGGGACCATCCACCAGGAAAAGCATCAAAGCAGACTTAGCTGGAGAGTGAATAGCAGCTTAGAGCAAACTCAAGCCAGCACTCTACAAAGGGTTATTTCTGTCTCTCTAATCAGAGCCTTTGTTTAGGCAATTCAAGCACCCTCACTGCTAGAACAACTGACAATGAAGCTATTAAAAAGTCAATCCTTTCTAATTTATCTTCTAGAAAGTCAATCTTTCTAGTTTATCTTGCAATCTGAATGCCCAGTTAAATTATTTCAATAACTCAAAAATATGTGAAATACCTTAATATTCCTGTATGGGCACCTGAAAGAGTTAATAAATATGAAGATTTATATCCCACAGGCATAACATATTCCCAAAGGTGCAAAGAATCCCAAAGAGTTAAACAAGTCAGAAGTCCTACACTGCTATTTCATAAGAGAATGAGAATCATAGAATCCTAAAATTGGGTGAGCTGGAAGGGACCCTTAAAAGCCATCTGGCCCATCCCCCCTGCAGTTCACAGCTTCATCAGGTGCTCAGAGCCCATCCAGCTGTGGGCTGCAGTGGGGCAGCAGCTCCCCTGGGGCTGCAGGGCAGGCTATGGAGTTTGAACAGAATGTTTTTCTGCCGATGGAAAATTCTGTGGCAAAAGCAGACAGAGAGGGAAAAACCACTTTGACTTCAGTTCTTCTTTATGCATGCTAAACTTAGAAACAGGACTTAGACACATAATTTAGAAAACCAAGATAAAAATGAAGCCAGCTGCTCTTCCCCGCCAGCTCCATGTAACAATCCTGTTTACATTTCATGTGTCCTCCCAGTGCTTATTCTTATGATGATGGCTTCCCAGGAAGCTGCATGGATAGAGTGCTGTGTCCTGAGTGCAGTCTGTCACGACTAAGCCATGAAACTTGCCGAGTGTAATTTCTGACTGTGCAATGTATCTTCTCTGAACCAGATTCAAAGGCTGCGGAATGAGAAAAGAAAGAATAGGATGTGAACTGTCAAGTACCGTTGTGCAGACAGACTTTGGTGACTAGTAGTATCCATAATGCAGAGTGGAGAGGACTTGGATGGTCATTTTGCCAAGGTTTTTGGACAAGACAACACCAGGAGATGCTGAAGTTGAAGGTCCTGAGACTCCAAAGAAGCTGTGATTTCTGTGCCACGGTGAGAATTATATCCCTAATTTGATCTCAGTCTAAAGCACAGCGAAATGGATGCTGCCCTCTCATCACACCCTGTGCTGGTTCTAGCTGATGGCTCTGGATAATTCAGTAGAAGGGTCCTCTCCTGCAGCCAGCACTCAGACACAGGCCCATTGGATGGATTATAAAAAACAGAAGCCAGAATGTAGAATCAATGTATTGATGTATGTGTTTAAGAAATCCTTTTATTGCTAATGTTAAAAAGTTTGGATTCTGTTTGACTCTGAAGAGGAGAGAAAGGGAACAAAGGCCGAAACATGGTCTCCAGGCTGAAACATGGTCTCCACTAGACAGCGGGCTCATTCTAAGAAGACTGTAGCAACCCAGACTGAAACCTTACTAAGAAATGTTGCTGTTCAGGCCTCTGTCTGCAGGGAGTGCCTGAGCCTACTTCTGCCCAGGGAGAGTGGCAAGGACTTAACCTGTGCAAGGTGTGAGCAGGTGGATGAGCTGTTCAGCCTGGTGGTGGAGCTCAAGGATGAGGTGCAGAGACTTAGGACCATCAGGGAGTGTGAGCGGGAGATCGACTGGTGGAGTGACTCACTGGCTTACCTGAGGGAAGGGCCCCAGGAAAAAAAAAAAGTTGGTGGACCCCCTACCCTATCACAGTCTGACAGACCTCACTGATGAGAAAGGTTGGAAAAGAGTCCTGACTCGGTGTCACAAGAGACACCCCCGCCTGCCTAGCCCGCTTCCACAACTCCCCCTTAACAGGTTCCAGATGCTGGAAGTTGAAGAGGAAGTGACTGGAGAGGTGATGGAGGATCAGCCTAGGAGAGAGCTCAGGGCGAGGCGGCCATCCCCACGCCTTGAGACTGCCTCTGATAGTAAAGAAAGAAGGGTGGTCATGGTGGGTGACTCCCTTCTCAGAGGAACGGAGGGCCCCATATGCAGACCTGACCCGGGCCGCTGGGAAGTGTGCTGCCTTCCTGGGGCTCGGGTCAGGGACATAACCAGGCAACTCCCAAAGCTGGTTAGGTCATCTGATTATTTTCCTCTACTTAGTTCAGGTGGGCAGTGATGAAATCACTCAGACAAGCCTGCGAATGATGCAAAAAGATTTCAGGGGTTTAGGGTGATTAGTCCAAGGAGTGAGAGCTCAAGTGATCTTCTGCTGTATATCTTCAGGGGCAGTGAGGGACTCTGAGCGGGATCGAAAAGCACAAGCGATGAATAATTGGCTCGGAGGCTGGTGTCGAGCCAGAAACTTTGGGTTCTTTGATCATGGGGAAGTTTACTCGGCCCCTGGCCTGCTGTCTGTCTGTGGAACTCACCTATCTCAAAGGGGGCAGCGAATACTAGCGCAGGAACTAGCGGGACTTATTGAGAGAGCTTTAAACTAGCTATGAAGGCGGAAGGGGACAAAACAGGCCTCTCAAGAGATGAGCCTAGGGGAAAGATGCTCGAGCAGGGGGTGAGGCAGATGACTAGTCTGAAATGTGTCTATACCAATGCACGCAGCATGAGCAACAAGCAGGAAGAGTTGGAAATGATTGTGAGTCAGGCTAATTATGACCTTGTTGCTATTTCCGAAACATGGTGAGACCACTCCCATGACTGGAGTGCTGAGATAGATGGCTACAAGCTCTTCAGAAGGGATAGACAAGGAAAGAAGGGTGGTGGTGTGGCCCTTCATATTAAAGACTGTTTCGATGTAGAAGAGCTTGGGGTTGGGAATGATAAAGTGGAGTGTCTATGGGTAAGGATCAGGGGGAGGGCCTGTAGGGGCGGCATCTTGGTGGGGGTCTGTTATAGACTGCCTAATCAGAACAAAGAGTTGGATGAGGCATTCTGTGAGCAGCTCACAGAAGTCACGCGATTGCCAGCACTTGTTCTGATGGGAGACTTCAACTTCCCTGATATATGTTGGAAATATAATACAGTGCAGAGGAAGCAGTCCAGGAGGTTTATAGACTGTGTGGAAGATAGCTTCCTTACGCAACTGGTAGGAGAACCTACCAGGGGTGGTGCCCTGCTGGACCTGGTCTTCTTCTTAACAGAGAAGGACTGGTGGGAGAAGTGAAGGCTGGGGACTGTCTTGGGCAGAGTGACCTCAGAATTGTAGAATTCTCCATTCTTGGGGATGTCAAAAGAGTGACCAGCAAAACTACCTTCTTGAACTTCCAGAGGGCGGACTTTGATCTGTTCAGGGCGCTTGTAGCGCGGGTCCCTTTGGAGTCACTTCTCAAGGGTAAAGGGGCCTAAGAAGCCTGGATGCTCCTCAAGACCGAAATCTTAAAGGCATAAGAACAGGCTGTCCCTGAGCAGCAAGGTTGGGTTCTTTAAGTTGGTTTTCTACACAAGATGAAAATCAGGAAGTATCCTAGCAGCTCTCTGAGACAGCCGAGATCACGCCTGCTTCAGGCAGTGGTGAGCAGAGGCAGGGAGAAATACCAAGTGGGTGCACCGTGGAATCCTCTGAACCCTTCAGACAACAGCTTTTCTGTGTAAAGTACATGGTGACATGATTACAACATTACAATGTTACCACCAAAACTGCGGTAACACTCCCCCAATGAGGCTCTTTAAAGTACTGTGGGAGACAGTGTCAAACGCTTTACTAAAATCAAGGTCAACCACAGCCACTGCTTTACTATCATCTTTCCACCTGGTTATGTCTTCATAAAAGGCTATCAGTTTGGTTAAGCATGACTTCCCTGTGGTGAAGCCATGTTGACTGCCTCTGATGATCCTCTTATCCTTGATATGCCGTTGTCCTGGTGATGTCTCTGATCCAGGCTCCAGATATACTGCAGATTTCCCTATGGGGGTCCACTTTGCATACTGGGCCCTTTTTCTCTTCAGGAGCAAGTCACCAACAACTAGAACCCTTCTCTTCCTCCTTGTGGAATAGGTTGTCATACTGCTGGGAGGCCTATTCAACTGAGGTAAGACTTTGGGAGCAGGTTGCCTATCCTCCTTTTGGACAGCCAGTCCTTCCTGCAGGATCCATCCCTGTTCTGCAATGGTAACTGGGGAGGTAGGGGAGGTTGGGAGCGGATTTGTCTGAGGTTGACCCCAGTCTCTGAGGTCCCCCCCTACTGTTTGGTGACAAGAGGGGAGGGAATCCCTCCCAAACTGTGACAGGACAATGATTTTTCAGCCAGGCTGTCAACCAAGCAACAACCAAGCAGAACTCATTTTAAAATGTGCATTTTTGCCCCTAAATGCAGTCTTTGATCTGGTGTACTGGATAGATGAGCTTAGTGTTAATCTGTGTGTAAAAAGGGTTATGCAGGGATGGAAGCTGTACTGTGGATCCCCTTCTTCCTTTGCTCTTTTATGGGGGCTGCTGAATCTCATGGCCTGAACCTCTGACTGATCACCTGAGGCAAGCAATGAGTCAGCCACAGGAGCACAGGTGAGGGCAATTCACCTGTGCTGCTGGAAAGAGCCTGGCTTTACCTCTCCTAGACCCATTTAAGAGCTGACTGGCAGTGGGGAAGCATCTCTTCTGGAGATCCACTCTACTGGAGTTTTCTATGTGTCCAGGATATGGGTGAGTGTACCTATCATTTCTGTTTCTTGCTTTGGTGTGATAACTCTGTAGTCAAACTCTCTGTTCTACCATAACATCTGTATATTCATTCATTGTACATTGGTGAGTCAGGCAGGCCCAAATATACTAATTTTAAAGCATGGCCTTCCTATGGAATTTCTTTAAATGGGTCAAGGGGGAGAACATTACCCCCCCCCCCCCCCCAGATAAAATGATTCCAGGGCAGATCCCAGGATTTGCAGGATCTCCCTATTGTGAACTTGCAGTTATTACTGAAAAATGGGGTCCCTTATGTGTTGTGGGAAATATCTCCCTGTATCATGTGGCAGATTATTTTTAGGGACTTAGCAAAGATATAATGATCACGAAAGAAAGACAATTGGCTGCTTCCATGGTGGCACTATTAAATGCTTTAAGTCATGTGGAAATGAGGAATAATACTTTGGACAATGAAAACCAACTTTTGAAAGATCATATTGAAACATTAGAGCAAGAACTTGGCACGTTAACAGGGAAGAAACTGATTCTGCATCTTCCAATAAGTTAAGTTTGTAACATTTCAATAGGCAATGACCAGACTCCTGAATCAACAAACTTCGTTGATCAGGAAAATAAAAAATCTAAATTAGATCTGAAATCTCCAATTTTGACAGATCCACTAGAAGTCTGTCCTGTCATAACTCAGAACAAAGAAAGTACAGGACAGACCAGCAGGGGTGCTGCCTGATTAGTGGCCCCCTGCCCAGACTCATTTGCACATAACAGCCTGGCCATACATGGCAACGGAATTGATGGATTTAGTACAGCAATTTTGGCAGAAGCCTAGAGAAAGTGTGCCAGCTTGGTTATTAAGACCTTGGTTATTAAGGGATTCTGGGACAGAAAGTGTTTTGGTGGATGGCCCAGAAATAGCCAAGTTGGCCACCATGACTGTCCATCCAACTCTCAGGCAGAGGTTATATGCAGGTAATCAATATCTTAATGAAAGCCATTCTGTAATAGAATGGTTAATGGCGGCTGCCGTATGGTATGGCCAAATAAATCTGATATACTGCTACGTACAGGGATATGGTCCTCCATGGAGGACCTTCAAAATTATATCCGCAAACTAGGCATAGGGGAAGCAATTTATGAAGATACATTTGATGGCCCTAATATGGTCAAATTCTCAGCAGGGATGAGAGAATTAATTCGACAGCAAGCTTCCTCTCATTTATATGGTACTTTGGTCTCTATATTAAATCCCTTGGTGACCTCAGAAGGTGTAGTCCAGCAGGCTGCCCAGTTAGTGGCTGACCTAGGAGAAACAGAATGCCTGCGGACCAGGCGCAACACTCGGACATTAGAAGAAGCCGAGGTCCTGCTGGTAACTAAAACCAAAATGCTGGCTACTCAAGCTCCTCAATCGGGACCCATAAGGGTTTCCTGAAAACCAATGTTTAATGACTTAATTTGGGCTGGGGTCCAATTTGCTAAGATTGACTGCCAGCCCAACTATGTTCTTCTCCAGCTTTGGAGACAACTAAAGGACAATCAAAAATTTCAGAACTACCCTAAGAAACCAAGGGTAAGGGTTATGGAGAGAATACCAACAATGACATGGAACCTTAGAAGATTTTGTTATTCCAAGTAAGGAAAAAAAAAAAGCTGCCTCGGGCCACAGTGCCTGAGCCACTTGAAGCAAAAGAATTGGCCATAGCACAATTCATGGTGTGACAAGGGATGCTAGTCCCCCTAGGGCCTCCAGATGGCCTATGCAGAATTAATGATTTATTGGTCCTGAGAAAATATTCAGAGTTATGGCATTAGTAGACACTGGAGCAGAGACATCAGTTATCTATGGAGATCCAACCCACTTTGATGGAGAAAGAGTGATGATTGGTGGATTTGGGGGACAGACTATTCCTGTCACCCAAACATGGTTGAAACTGGGGGGTTGGGCATCTCCCACCCTGGGAGTATAAGGTATCTATTGCCCCAGTCCAGGAATACATCTTGGGCATAGATATTCTATGATGTATGGCTCTCCAGACAATCGTGGGAGAGTTCAGACTTCAACAGAGATGCATCAGTATCTGGGTGATGCAGACAATATTAAGAGGCCATGAGAAACATGGGCCTATTTGCCTGCTGAAACTGCGCCAGATTACTAACGTAAGACAGACTCCCGGGTGGGCAGGATGCAATATTGAAAATGGTGCAGGAATTAGAAAAAGTGGGCATTATAAGACCTGCATACAGCCCATATACTTCCCCCATATGGCCAATGTGAAAGTTGGATGGCACATGGAGAATGGCAGTGGATCACAGGGAATTAAATAAGGTCACGCCGCCTATTCATGCGGTCGTACCCAATATTGCCTCCCTAATGGACACATTAAGTGGGGAGATAAAAACCTTTCATTGTGTCCTAAATCTAGCAAAAGCGTCCTTCTGTATCCCAATTGCTGAGGAATCGCAAAATCAGTTTGCATTTGCGTGGGGAGGCAGGCAGTGGACCTTTCAGGTCTTGCCACAGGGGTACGTGCATTCACCCACGTACTGTCACAATCTAGTGGCATGTGACCTGGCTGATAGGAAAAGACCTGATGATGTTAACCTATATCATTATATTGATGATCTTCTGCTGACATCTGACTCACTGGAGGCAGCAGGGCAGGCAGCGGATTCATTAACCGCCTATTTACAATAGAGGGGATGGGCTATAAATCCCCAAAAGGTGCAAAGTCCAGGCCTGTCTGTAAAATTCCTGGGGGTGGTTTGGTTAGGAAAGACCAAAGTACTACCCAGTGCTGTCATAGATAAGGTTCAGGCGTTCCCAGTCCCTACAACATTGAAGCGGCTGCAAGAGTTTCTAGGTATATTGGGTTACTGGTGTTCCTTTATACCTCACCTAGCACAGCTGCTAAGGCCATTATACAGACTCACAAAAAAGGGGCAGCTATGGGACTGGGGGAAAACAGAACAGGACACTTTCCAACAGGCAAAGCTGGCAGTTAAACAAGCCCAGGGTGTATTTGGGTATATTTGATCCTACCCTCCCAGATCCTACCCTCCCAGCTGAGTTGGAAGTTCATGTCACTCAAGATGGCTTTGGTTGAGGCCTGTGGCAACGCCAGGGTTCTGTTTGGATCCCCATTGGTTTCTGGTCTCAGGTCTGGCATGGAGCAGAAGAAAGATACAGTATGACTGAAAAACAGTTATTGGCTGCCTATTTGGCATTACAGGCAGTAGAGCCAATAACTCAAACAGCTGAAGTTTTAGTGAAGACCACTCTGCTGATTCAGGGATGGGTGAAAGATCTGACCCACCTTCCTAAGACAGGAGTGGCCCAAGCACAAACAGTGGCACGATGGGTTGCCTACCTCAGCCAAAGGAGCAGTCTGTCTTCATCACCCTTGAAAGAAGAACTCCAGAAGATCCTAGGCCCAGTTACGTATCACAGTGGTGCACTAAAAGAAATACTGGTCACTCCACCAGAGAAAAGTCCTGTTCAGGAGGGAAAATATCCTATCCTTCAAGATGCCTGGTACACAGATGGGTCCAGCAAGGGCAACCTGAGCAAGTGGAGGGCAATAGCATACCATCCTTTTACTGAGACAATCTGGTTTGATGAGGGGGATGGTCAGAGCAGCCAATGGGCAGAACTACGAGCCGTGTGGATGGTTATAACCAAGAAATCCACTGATGGTATCCTGAACATCGGTACAGATAGTTGGGCTGTGTACTAGGGACTCACTCTTTGGATTGCACAGTGGGCCACCCAGGAATAGACTATCCACGCCCAACCAATCTGGGGCAAAGACGTGTGGTTAGATATATAGAATACGGTCAAACACAGGACTGTACGTGTCTACCATGTTTCTGGTCATCAGCCCCTACAGTCACTGGAAAACAATGAAGCCGACACACTGGCCCGAGTTCGATGGATTGAGAATTCACCATCTGAGAATATTGCCCGTTGGTTACATCAGAAGCTATGACATGCTGGACAAAAGACAATGTGGGCAGCTGCTAAAGCATGGGGACTGCCCATACAACTATCTGATATCGTCCAGGCATGCTGGGATTGTGACGCTTGCTCCAAGATGAGACCAAGATCATTGCCTGAAACAACAGCCCATCTTGCTAGGGCACACAATCCTCTCCAGCGATGGCAGGTTGATTACATTGGGCTTGGTCTGAGGGAGAGAGATATGCCCTGACCTGCATTGACACTGCAAGTGGGCTATTGCAGGCCTATCCAGTACTGAGAGCAAACCAGGCATATACCATCAAGGCACTCACTAAACTGATATCTGCCGACAGGACACCTCAAGTCATCAAGAGTGAGCAAGGAACTCATTTTACTGGTGCAACAATACAGTGCTGGGCAGAAGAAAATAACATTGAATGGCGATTCCACCTGCCGTATAACCCAGCAGGGGCAGGCCTCATTGAATGTTATAACAGTATTCTTAAGGCTGCCCTGAAGACAGACTGCCAGTCCCAGTGGAAAAGACTATGAAACCTTGTGGGACCTGAATGAAAGACCCCGAGATGGCAGACCCAGTGCCCTGAGAATGTTGTAGACAACATGGGCCACCCCGCTTAGGATCCAAATTACGGGCACTGATCATCAGGTAAGACCCCGGATTGGTAATGAAAATAATCTTCTGCTCCCTGCCCCTGAGAATTTAGATCCAGCCACCTGCAGAATAAAATAGCCCTGGAAGGTGCAGGTAGGACCCAAGTGGTGTGGCCTACTTGCACGTTGGGGGAGATTGTTGGAGGCGGGAGGCTCAGTAGTCCCTCCATTAATAGGTACATGGCCTGCTGATACTGTGGTCAACACTCTGATCTTTGTTGCTAAAGGGACCCCCATCATGTCCCTGTGGCAGATCAGGACACCTCCTTTGGTGCCTGATATTATGGTGTAGCTGCAGACATCTGGCCAGGAGGTGTGGTACAGGCGGCCAGGACGTGCCCCAGTACAAGCAGAAGTGTTGACCCAGGATAGAAATATGGCCTGTATCTCGCCTGGAGAGAGTCAGAACCTAGGCAGACAGATATTAAAAGCCAACACAGAGCTGTGACTTAAATGTGAGGAGCTTTAGTTCCTTAACTGTAGGATGGCTACAGTGCCAGTCCTCAGCCTCACGGTGGGGAGGGGGGGAGTGAGGATTAACAATGATGCAGTGTGAGGCAGCAGGCTGAGCAGTGCCATTCACCAGCACATGAAGGAATGAACTGCACTGTCTGAAATCAGCCTTTCAATCCTGGTCTGAAACCAGAGAATGGGCTCAGCCACTCAATGATGAGGAAGAAGCAGGCTATCATGTTGACTTGGCATTAAGTGCTCATCTAAAGATTAAAGCTGGGGTTCTGTTTACATACTGGATGCACTTGCAAGAGGGCTCGAATGAAGCTGTGATATGCTACGTTAACATCCTGTTCTAATGCTTGAGTGGCTGACTTTTTCAGAGTGACTGAAACTAAGGCCAGCAGCCTGGGGCTATGTTTCAGTGACTCTTACAGACCAGTTAGTAGCAGATGAGCTCAGTGAGCACTGCTAATACACTGTTTGCAGGGAGATCAGTGGCCTTACTGTTCACCTTTGGGCTCCATGAGAAAGCAATTGCAGGAGGAAGCACAGAGAGGTTGTCGTTTGTCAGACAGACTGGCAGCTTTTCAAACTGGCAGCATGGGCAAGGAGAAATCTTCTAACTTTTTTTTTTTTTTTTTTCTCCAGTGGAATCAAGGCTGATGTGATGGCACTGCATGCCAGTCCTGCAAGCATTGGCACGCTGGTCAGCTTTCACCAAAGTTAGCTAGCAAGCTGTAGTAAAGGCCTTCAAGAAATTAAATTCCCTCAAATTTAATACCTTCCTCCTAATATCTAACATAAACCTCCCCTGTCTCAGTTTAAAACCATTCCCCCTTGTCCTGTCACTGTCCACGCTCTAAAAAGCCATTCCCCCTCCTGTTCATACATTCCCTTCAAGTACTGGAAGGCCACAATGAGGTCTCCTCAGAGCCTTCTCTTCTCCAAGCAATCCCAGTTTCCTCAACCTTTCTTCATAGGAGAGGTGCTCCAGCCCTCTGATCATCTTAGTGGCCCTTAGTGGTCCAGATACAGACCACTCCAAGAGCTCCACGTCCTTTCTATACTGTGGGCCCCAGACCTGGACGCAGTCCTGCAGATGGGGCCTCACAAGAGCCAAGATGATGGGAAAAGAGATATATCCATTATGCAGAGAGCTTCACACTTAGTGCTCTTTTCTTCTTAACCAGAAGAAAAAAAAAAAAAAAAAAAAAAAAGCAAGATTTCTTGCCCACCAGACAAAGACTATTACAGCTTCTTTCTCAGACCATCCTGAAGGTTGCAAATAAGCCTACTGGTACTGAGAACCAAACTGGATTCCACACTGCTTTAGTTCCATACTAAGACCTCAGACCATACTCTACAGAGCCATCAAAACACAGGTACAGAAACCCACAAAGAAAATCAATTTCAGATGCAATAGCAGATTTTTCTACCTATCCAACATATACCAAAGTAAATAAAATGTCCTAGTTTGGTATATGCTTCAAGAAACATTTTTCTCAGGATTAATGTGTTAAGACTTCGCTTTACAACAAACATTTTTACAAGTATAGGTCCGCTGTTCATTCAGAGGAGGACTTGAAATCATTGCATTATGATAACAAATACAGTTTTACCAAAGCTTAGAAAAAGTGCCCTTCTTCCCATGCCTGTGTCGCAGCCCGAGGTGCAACTGATGATCTCGGTGTCAGCAATGAATCGTTCCATTTTCGACACTGCCATAGGTGAAGAAGGGCCATATTCTGTCCTCTTTTACTGGCTCCACTGCGAAGGACGCCTCTTTGGTTAGCTGATGTGATTCCTCTGAAACTGTGATTGTTTTCTGCTTGAAGAGGACAAAGATGACTTGTCCCAGCATCTTCAGTGGTTGGCACTGAAGAGACCTCAAAGTGGATTTTTTTCCACCCTGAACCTTCTCAACGATGCTGAAGCTAATGGGCTAGAGCAGGTAGGACAGATCTGGCAGATATGATCTTTATAATGGAGAGGGTGTCCAAGAAGCCTTAAGTTAATTTGACTTTTCAGGCTAGCAGCTAGACGAGCATCAAAGCTTTCACTTTTAGCTGAGCATGTTTAGCATCATAAGTAACAGACAGGCTGGGGAATGGAGGAGCCCAGGCTTGTTAACTAAAGTAGGACAGCACTTCTTGCACAGAGAAATAGTGTTTAGCTTTACTTCTGCATTAGTTTTCATGCCACTAGTATTTTGTGGGTTAGTGCTTTTGTGGGGGAAAAAGGGTGAAGAGCTGGGCAAGCTATTCATTGCTCTCCTGTTTCAGCATAAATACGTTCTCACATTTGGCTCCTTTTGGCAAACCAAGTGAAGAGACTGCACTTGGCAAATCAAGTTGTATTTAGCCTCTAGCTAGTAATGTTTATAATTTGTTACTGAAAACAGCCCTGAGTATGTCATAGCACTGGAAGGAGTTCAGCTAGTGTCAGCTGAATGTGGGAGGTGGGCAATTTTCCTGTATGGAGTCTGCGGATTCAGGTATGTTCTGTGTTAAAACATCCATAGCAGTGCAGTCTGGTCCATGCAAAAGGCTGAGCTGCTTTGCTATTTATTTTTATGACTGCTTGAGGTCAAATCATCTCTGCAAAGGATGATTTGATGACAAGTACTGACAGAGACCTAGTCTACTCCTTTAGTTATTTGACAATGTAATCCTAACCAGCATCTCCTCAGCAGACAAACTCACTGGTCAAGCCAATTAAACATAATACTTCTATTAGATTTACATTACAATCCCTTGGGATTTCAAAAGCTTTGAAGGATTTAGACTGATGAACTAGAATTGCCCCATAATGACATGCCCACTGATGCAACCAAGTCAGCAGCTAGAGTTCTCTTCAGCCACTGTGACAGGTGAGGAGTGCAAAGATGGATAAAACACAAGCAGTCTGTTTACCTGTAGATGGATTTTTGGCAGAAAAGCAACCAGAAAACCTGCTCCAAAGATCTGAACAGGCTGCATGGTCAGTCTGTCTGCACTAAGACATGGTTTGAGGGCTCCTGAGCTTGAGTTATGGATGAGCATTTTGCTGGCATCACAGAAGAGTGAGGAGGAGAAAAAAAATGTTAATCTAGCAAATCTGTGAACTTTTCCAGTCAGTGATGAAGAAGCAGCTTTGACTCTAGGCCCTGAGCCTCCAAGGTCCCCGTCCCTCTTCTGCTGGGAGGTAAATGCTCTATCAGGTTCTTACAAGAAAAAGGGCTGAGGTGGGATGCAAACTTTCAGGGACAATGACCAGCATGCACCTTGCCATGGCTCAGCCTGGGCTCTGTCTTGTGTCTGAAGCAGTGAGCTGCAGTTTCTGCAACTTTAATAATGTCAGCAGATGATCATGGCAGCTTTCCACTTCCAGTAATTAATTTCAATTGATGAGCTCAATCTCTATAGCATTTTCTTCTTTGCTGTTACTGCAGATTAATGATTAGTATATTTAAAATGCTAG
Organism: Lagopus leucura; assembly: GCF_019238085.1. Taxonomy (NCBI): domain Eukaryota; kingdom Metazoa; phylum Chordata; class Aves; order Galliformes; family Phasianidae; genus Lagopus; species Lagopus leucura. The sequence goes on along the minus strand of NW_024962266.1, from coordinate 2,454,240 downwards.
ACTGCAACATTTTTGCAATGGCAAAAAAAAACCTCCGGAATATCAATCCAAAGAGGCTGAGTGGTTGGGTGTCAGAGGTTTCCCCTCACATGCAGAATTCACATTCCTAGCCAAAATTTTGATTTATATTAATTAGAGAAATTGCAGTTCTGTTTTAAAATCTAGAGGATTTGTAGGCCTGGAAGCTTATTCTGTCTCTACCAACCTCTATGAAAGACACTGCCTCTGCCCAGAGCCTTTGCTTTGCATTGTCTAGCCAAGCAGATAATTCTGAAAAGCTATCCAGACCATGGCTGCTTTTGCTGCTCATGCCAGCAGGTTATGGACTGAATGAAACACACAGGGTGACAGACCTGAATATTTCCATTCTTTGATACTATTGTAAAATCATTTCTTCCCACCTGTTTGTTCAGGTGCAACATGGCATAAGTTTAGGTCATCGGAACAATTACTACTATGTGGGATTTTTGCTCTGTGAAAATAGGAGTTTTGGGCAGACAATCGTAATTTCTGTCATCTGCCATAGCCTGGAAAGTTAATTAAGCACTTTCCATTTTCCATTTAAAATGGTATACAAATGCCGGACATTAAAAGAAAGATTTCCAAATCAGAACATGTGAGTAGCTTCAAACTTTCCTTTGGCAGAGAGCCATCTGCGAGGTTCAGCAGAAGTTCACCATTTCCCATTGTGTAAGGCTATTTGTTTAACATTTCTTTTGTCTGAAGCGGCCTTGTCAAATGAAATCTCCACATCATTCTCATTTGGCCCCATGCTCGCATCTGAGCTGTCACTGCATAGAAGCAGTTTAACTTTAGGCTTAACAAGAATGTAAGCATAAGTAGATGAAGTTTTTTAAAAATCCGCAGGACCTTTCAGCTAAATCATAAAGTCAGCTTTCAAAAAACCCCACCAAAAACTGGGTAGCCTCAGAATCTCGTGGCATAAACACCCAAAGACACTTCCAAGGACCAAGGTTCAGCAGCTTGGCTCACTTGGTGTTTGTAGACAGGCCAGCCCAGGTGCCACAGCCAAACTCCACTCTCAGTAATTGCATTTTGACCAGATTAAAAAAAAAAAAAAGCCTTATGTTGTTTCGAGTGAAGAACATATCCTTCTTACCACCCTGTCCTGTGCTGAGTGGTGATGCTGAGCTCAGTTCAGTGTCTGTCACCTTCCCCACCTTCAGCATGAAGCCATGCACATCTTGTAGGTACACATTATTTGGGATGCCCTGCGGGGTCTGTCTGGCACAGGACCTTGCTGAAGCCTTTTGAAAGTTTCGTATCAACAGACAACATCATTAAACATTGCATAGGATTACCTTTGCTAGTAATGATGTACAAAAGAAAAACACAAAACCAAAACATTACTGCTGGCATAGAATGATGCGTTTTAAAAGGGAACTCTGGAGGTCCTCTGCTCAACCTCCAACCTGTCGAGGCTGCTTCAGTTACAGCACATTGCTGTAACTGGAATCCTTTCTCCTTAGCATTTTTGGTTTGCAAACAAAGATACATCTTTTTCTAATGTACTCAATTACCTATATAACCCATTTGTGTCCAAGGCTGTGTTGTGTTTTCATTCCCTGATATCCTTTGCTCGAAGGCCTGCTGTCACTGTATGGTAGCTTGGTATATTTTGAAAAAATAACAGTTACAGGATTCTTCCAGACAGTTTATTTGGATGTAATACTATAGAGTGAAATGTGTGCAGCAGTAGCAGAGCTGTCCTTGCAAGGATCTGCAAGAAGAGTGCTGCAGAGCAGTGCCCTCCCAGGGATGCACTGCCTCCTGGCCCCAACAACCCACAGCTATTTCCCTCTTGCTGATCTCCTGTGAAAAGGAGGAGGAAATGAGTTCAGCTAATGCCCCTGCTACCTAGGAACAACAGTGCATGCTCCTTGTGTCATGGTATATTTTGCAACTTGTGTATCTCTAATGTGGAGACTTGGACTCTTTCTGGTGCAACATGCCAATAGCTAGCGCTGTACTGCAGAGCTGTGTGCAATGGGAGCTATGGCTCAGGCTGATGCTTCTGGCATGCAGCCTTCTTTCTCTCCCAAGTCTTTGATTTTTTTCAGCTGCAGTTACCAGACAGCTCTCTGGCCCTTACTGCTAACAAGTGGCACTGTAGCAACAGCTTTCTGATGCTCTGTCTACTCCACTGCACCCTCCCTCCGCTGCCTGAGATACAGCGATGCTCACACGTTGCACATGAAATGTCAGCTGAGGGATGGGCTGTCCCCAGAAGGAGAACCATCTGAATTGACAGAAGATGAAAAGCTTGATGCGATCACAAGAATTAACAGCACAAATATGAGAGGCTTTTGACAAGCTCCTGACTGTCACACACATTTGACTAGCTGCTCCTTGCCACAATCGTGCCTTATTTGATATCCTTGGATGACACTGCATAAATGCAATGTAAGTTAGTTGTACCTTTCCCTTCCAGAGGGGATGCTTCAGCTTTCCCTTCCTCTCACTGTTGAGTGATACATATCCAGCCATAGCAAAGAATCAGAAAATTGCTATCTGTCCTAGACAGATTGGAAAAGTTCCCCCACTAACAAAATGATACACTTCTGAAATGTTGTTCCATGGTGCTAACGAGCTGCTGCTTATTGTTGCACAGGCAGTTCTGCAGCAGGAGACATCTGGCTGTTTGTAAATTAATAGTCACTTCAAATGTTAGAGCTAAAATAGAAATACCTATTGTTTTTATGAGATTAAAAATACACACTTTTGAAATTGTGACATTGAGAGAGTTTGGACTAATACCTTCCCCACACCAAACCCCAGTAACCATTTTCCCAAACGCTGTGGTGGGATGGTAATGGGGAGAATCCAACTTAAGAGAAGCTTTGAAAATGTTAAGGAAAACAATGGAGTTTTGCCTCCAGTTTTTCAACTGGAAAAAAAAAAAAAAGAAAAAAAGAAAATTTGGGAAAGATGCAAAAACATCTCTTTAACATAGCATATATTTCGTTTAACAACAAAAATCAATAATTTTCAGCCCAGAGAGAGGAAGTGCAGCTACTTGCACAGGGCTCTCACTTGGCTCCTCTGTGTTAACATGCACTACAAACTGTAACTGTTGTAATGCTTTTTAGCTACTGCCTTCTTACACGGCACTGAAAACATCCGGCTTGCAATGAAACAGATCTGTATCGCAGTGAGATACTTGTCTAGAATATTTATTCCTTTATGCATTATCAGATAGGAAGTCCGAAAAGGAAACAGTGGAATCCACAGAATCCAAACCAAACTGTTCCTTCCCCAAGATGAAGGTCCTGTGTGCCTCATGCAACTGTCTGCTTATGTCCAAACTGCTGAATTGTTCCTTTTCTCCAGTGTTGTTATTATTTGCTTTTTGAAAGGGCTGAGCATCAAATCTGGACTTTTGCTGGTGTTGCTTCTCTGTGACTGTGCCTGTTAAAGATCTGTTAATGAATATGACTGCACTGGCATATTCTTAACATGAGTACCATTAAGACATTTCAAATGTACCCCTCCTAAGACGATACATGTTGTGTATGAAGAGATGATTTATACATGTCACCTAATTTGTCCCAGAGCAGTTTATTTCTTTACACACTTAGAAGAACTGTGTATGTGCATTCTGAATTTATCTAACATCCTTCTGCTTTGACTTTCACCACGCTTTCTTCCCAGATCTGATTCTCTTGTTTACAGCTGGGTCTGTTTTCACTTGACTTCCTAACAGGTCACAATTCTGGTGTATTTCTGCTCTCAGGAAACTAAGATCCCACCTGCAGTTACATGCAGGTTGTACTTCTCAACTAGCCAGCCTTACCTGGAGGCAGCCTCCTCATGGCGGCATGCTCTTGGGTAGAGCTCAAAGCACAGCTGTCTCTCCGAATGCCTATGAAAGGGTGGCAAGGTAGACACTGTACTGCTTTCTCCATGATCAGAGTTTTCAGTTCTTTACGAAGCTTCACATAAACTGTCCTTGTGTATTTGCTGCATATCCCCAAAGCAAACTGTGACCCCTTCTAACCTATTTGTGCATCACCTAAACTCACCCTCTCAGAGGCGCATTAGAGGAGCTTTCAGTGCTATCTTGTTTGATGCCTAATGTGCTGATTTGCTCTTCTAAATTTCTGCTTCCCATGCCACCTCTCCATTATATACAATTAAAGGTCAAACTACAGGTTGGATTCTCTCTTCCACCCCCAGATGATTCTTCTATTTATAATGTGCTTCAGCAAGTAAAATTACACAAAAAGGGCATTTTCATTCAACCACTTCTTTCTGCAAAGTGCTTCAGGATTTGATTAAAAAGCTAGAGTTGATAGGTGTGTTTGCAAGTCACCTTGCCACATTCATAAGGACTATTCCAGGTTGTTGAGGGCCCTGAGGCTAAGAGTTGGGCTTGTTCAGCCTGGAGAGGAGAAGGATCTGGGAAGACCTTATTATGGTCTTCCACTACCTAAAGCGAGCCCATAGGAAAGCTGGAGTGGGACTCTTGCTAAGGAGTTTAGTGACGGGATGAGGAATAACAGCTTTAAGCCCTCTTTGGGTTTAGATAAGCTAGTAGGAAGGACTTCTTAATTCAGAGGATGGGGAGGCCTTGACACAGTCTGCTCAGAGAAGTGTGAGTGCCCTATGCATGAAGGTGCCCAAGGCCAGGCTGGATGGGGCTTTGGGCAAACTGGTCTGGTTGAAGGTGTCCCTGTCCTTGGAAAGGTTGGAACTGGATGGACTTTAAGGTTTCTTGCAACCCAAACCATTCTGTGGTTCTGTCATCTTATGTTTCTCTCCTGTAGGACTGTCCCAAGCCTGTACTCATCTGCAGAGCGGAGATCCAGTTCTGTATCCCTGCAGGTGAGGCTGGTGTCATAGCTTTGCTTTCAATGCAAGGCACCTATCTCCCTCTGGGATGTTATTCATGCTGCCTGGTTTCTTGCATTCAACTTCAGTGCCTAAGGAGTCATTAAAACAGGAGAGGGCAAAAGTTTTCATCAGAGAGCACAACTTAGGCTGAACCAAGCAGGGACTCGTCTCCACCGATTGTAAGTAAAGCAAAGGCAACTTCCTTGTGTAAACATTTAAATCAGGAGTGAGATAACTGGCTGTACCACTTCAGTCAACTTCCATCACCTGTCCAAAGCTTGTTCCAAGTTTGGCATTTGGCTTTGATACAACTGTCAGTGCAACAAGGTGGGGATTACAGCTCATACGCACATAGGAAAGCACACTGTGAGATTTTGAACTGCTTGACTATTGCAAACCAGCAACAATCTGGTACTGCTAAAAGCTCTGCAGGATAGAAAGAACATCATGGAGTTTTCCTTCATGTTGTCTGAAGAACTAGAGGGTCTAAACTATATGAAAACATTAATGTTGGTGACAGACTTGCAATTAACCCAACAGGTAGATCAGTGAATACTGTGAGTATGTAGTGACATTTATAACTTTTGTGCAAGCTGAAGCAATAAAAATAGTTCAACATGTAATTTTCTGAAGAGCTCTGAGAATATTTATGACTGCCAATCCTTCTTTTCTCTGCAATTTTTAAAAATCTTTGCAGAGCATCAGTTTCTCCCACAGGCAAGTTTCAAAGAGGGGTGTTCAGCTATCTGAATGCTGAGCTAGCTTGGGCATTTGCTAGTTTCAAAAGTATCATATTCACTGTACGTCAGGCTGCTTGGAAGGATGCCTTTCATTTACAAAATTCCATCTTTAACACTACACTTTAGTTACATTTTATTGGATGAGATACACGAAGAGTCTTTATTTCTAGAAGTTTATTTCACCTCCCACTGGCATCCAGAGGAAATTTGGGGGCAGAGCTGAGGTAAATTAAAACTTACTCCGAAAGGGGAGGGTTATTTTTGTTAATAAAATTAGTAAATGCCTCTGTCAGAAAGCTGTGAATACCAGAAAGGGCAGCTGCTTCGTGTCAAGTAGAAGTAGTGTATTACATGAAATTATTTGGAGAGCACATTTCAGTCCTCATTCCAGGCACTGGTTGTGAGAGGTGCCAGGGCACAAACTGGGCAGTAACTGGGAGCGTTCTGGAAGCAGGCTGGCTGGAATGGAACAGGTACAGCTTTGTGAAGACAAGGAGGCAAGCATTCCTCCTTTTCACTTTTAGCAGAAGACAAATAGCAGCAGCAAAGTGCAGCACCAATGCCTGCACTCTGAACTTTCTCTCTCTGATCTCTCTGATCTCTCTCTGACCTGGTAATCTCGGCCGGGGAGCACACTAACCCCCCTGTGATTCTGAAAGAAACAGTCAGAGACCTACTGCTCCAGCTGGACTGTCACAAGTCGATGGGGCCAGATGAGATCCACCTGAGAGTGCTGAGGGAACTGGCGGAGGTGATAGCCGAGCCGCTTTCCATCATCTGTCAGCGCTCCTTGTTGACTGGTGAGGTCCCAGAAGACTGGAGGCTTGCCAATGTGACTCCCATTTATAAGAAAGGTCGTAAGGAGGATCCGGGGAACTACAGGCCTGTCAGCCTGACCTCGGTGCCAGGGAAGGTTATGGAGCAGATCGTCTTGAGGGAGATCGTGCGGCATGTGCAGGGTGACCGGGGGATCAGGCCTAGCCAGCATGGGTTCATGAAGGGCAGGTCCTGTTTGACCAACCTGATCTCCTTCTATGATCTAGTGACCCATCTGGTGGATGAGGGAAAGGCTGTTGTTGTGGTCTACCTAGACTTCAGCAAAGCCTTTGACACTGTCTCCCACAGCATTCTCCTGCAGAAGCTGGCAGCCCGAGGCTTGGATGGGTACACTCTTGGCTGGGTAAGGAGCTGGCTGGAGGGCCGGGCACAGAGAGTGGTGGTGAATGGAGTTAAATCCAGCTGGCGACCGGTCGTGAGTGGTGTTCCGCAGGGGTTGGTGCTGGGGCCTGTCCTCTTCAATATCTTTATTGATGACCTCGATGAGGGCATCGAGTGCACCCTCAGTAAATTCGCAGATGACACCAAATTGGCTGGAAGTGTGGATCTGCCTGGGGGTAGCGAGGCCCTACAGAGGGATCTGGACAGGCTGGAGAGCTGGGCTGGAGCCAATGGGATGAGTTTCAACAAGGCCAAATGCCGGGTCCTGCACTTCGGCCACAACAACCCCAGGCGACGCTACAGGCTTGGGGCGGTGTGGCTGGAGGACTGCGTAGAGGAAATGGACCTGGGGGTATTGATTGATGCTCGGCTGAACATGAGCCGACAGTGTGCCCAGGTGGCCAAGAAGGCCAATGGCATCCTGGCTTGCATCAGAAACAGTGTTGCAAGCAGGAGCAGAGAGGTGATTGTTCCCCTATATTCAGCACTGGTGAGGCCGCACCTCGAGTACTGTGTCCAGTTTTGGGCCCCTCACTGCAAGAAAGATATTGAGGCCCTGGAACGTGTTCAAAGGAGGGCAACAAAGCTGGTGAGGGGTCTGGAACACAGGCCATATGAGGAGAGGCTGAAGGAGCTGGGAATGTTCAGCCTGGAGAAGAGGAGGCTCAGGGGAGACCTCATTGCTCTCTATAACTTCCTGAAGGGAGGTTGTAGTGAGCTGGGGGTCGGCCTCTTCTCTCGTGTCATTAGTGATAGGACCAGGGGGAATGGTTTCAAGCTAAGGCAGGGGAGATTCAGGCTGGACATTAGGAAGTATTACTTTTCAGAAAGGGTGGTCAGGCACTGGAATGGACTGCCCAGGGAGGTGGTGGAGTCACCGACCCTGGGGGTGTTCAAGGAAAGACTGGATGTTGTGTTGAGGGACATGGTTTAGTAGGAGCTATTGGGAATAGGTGAACGGTTGGACTGGGTGATCTTTTAGGTCTTTTCCAACCTTAGTGATTCTATGATTCTATGATTCTATGATTCTATGATTCTATGAACTGAAAACACAAATACAAGTTCCAGAAACATGCAGATACTTTGTGCATAAAACTACCTCTGTTTAGATCTAAAAAATGCTGTGTAACTACCTCTTCTCTCAATCTGTAGGTAGAAATAGGAACTATCTGAAATGTCTCAAGGCAAAAGACACCAGCCCAAATTTCACTTGGTTTTACTCATTCCTGTAGAGTCAGTGGACCTTTGGGTACACTCGTTTGCACCAGTGTGCTTTAACCCAACTGCCAGCTAAGAGATGTGGTCTCCTTGCCAAGAGTACCAGGGAAAACCTGATCCCAGGGAGATGACAATTGCTCAGGTAAGTCACTGCTAAGGGGGAATTTTCTTCCTTTCACACTTTGTTCTTGGTTTTATAAATGGATTTTCTATGGGTGACACCAATGTGCACATCACCTAAAGAACCGACTGTGAATACCAGGTGGTGCAGAGACAGATGTGTGCCTTATTTGATACTCCTCATGAATGAAAAGCTATCTTCAGTGAATTACAGACTCGAACCCATGTAGATTGACTTTCCTAAATTCATATCTAGTTCCTTCTGCAACTTTGCACCCCTAAATGTTTGCCATTGTATCACTTATGCCAAAAGCTGAACAGTAAGAACTGGAAATATTCTGGCAGGACTAAATATTTCGCCATCACTTTTGAAGACAAAAAAGATTAAATCATGAACAGTAACACATGCAATAAATGGTAGTTTAAGCAGAGTAGTATATAGTAGGTGTAAAACAGCAGTAGTTACTAGGCAGAAATTGAGAGCTTTTGGTAGCAAAGTAACCACCTGTCTCCAGTGTCCCTGCCCTGCAACCTCTGCTGTGAACAGAACTATTGATCCAAAAGAGGATGTTTTGCTCCAAGGTTTGAATTCAGATTCCCTGTAAGCAGGCAGCTCCTCTAAGCGTGCTGCCCAGCAGAGCACTCAAGCCAAGAAGAAATGACCTTGGAACTTGCAGTGTCCTTATTTTCTCACAGATATCTCCTAGCCCAGCTCAGACACTGGTTTTCCTTTTGACTGCGTATGTGCAGATGATGTCTTGTGAGTCATTTCAGAAAACACAGTTCCACTCTCTCTCACATCCATCCAGTGTTCTGGGCAGCTTTCCCTTGCCTTCCAGTCTTTCATCCTCTGCAACTGAGTCATCTTCCATGCTTTCTGCAGTCTGGATTAATTCCTTCTTTGGCATGTGGGATTTTCTCTCCCACTCTTCCTCCACAGACTTTTAGAGCAAGTCATCTTGCTCCCCTGCCTTAGCTTTTCCATCTCTAACAGGGCAACCAGTGCACTTCCCTTCCTTGGAGCTCTTTTAAGAAAAAAATCCACTTCTGTCGGCAAAATACTGTGATGATTGCCACAGAAAACTATGTAAGCAGCATAATTCATAGCATGCTTTCGCAGGAGTATCAGCAAATGAATAAATGCTCTTTCCAGCTAACCACATCTCTGGAATGGAAAGTTCTAGTCACAGCAAGCAGATGCTGCCAAACAAATATGAGTTGTTCTACAGACAGTATTGGTGTGGCAGGTAAGGGGCAAAAACTGGTGTTTCCCACAGGGAGATGAGGATTTGAAGAGCAGAAGGAGGAAGAGAAAATGTTGAGCAGGCCAAGAACAGACAAGCTGTTTTGGGGACGGTGGCAGCTATGATGAAGAGTAAAGGCAGGAGGCACTTCCAGCACCTAAATCAGGGATCAGCCTGAGATTACAGCAGGCAGCCCCACTGACTGCTCCTCCTCTGCAGCCCTGCTCACAGTACAGCAGCAGAAAGCACAGCCTCCCAAGAAAAGCTGCAGCACTATATACAGTGCTGAGGTTAATAAAAACACCATCCAACTTTCCACTCAGCACTGGGACTGTGCCAATATTGACCAAACTACTGATGTTATTAAATAGACTCCTTTTCATTTGAAATGCAAACAAGTAAATATTAGTGCTACCTCTAATGAGACTATGAGAATGCACATACCTAAAAAAAAATACTTATGACCCTTACATTAGAGCATACAAAGTGTTGGGGCATGATGATGGGCTGTATCTCAGCCAGATTAGACTCAATTATAAGAGAGCTAAAAGCCGAACACAGAAACAGTCTGTGCTGGACACTGGTTTGCAGATTGAAAATGATATCTGCATATTCTGTATGCATGCTTCATCTGTATCTTATGAGCTCAGAGGTAAGGTCTAAGTATCTCTATACATCACACTGCAGGCTCTTAGGACAGTCTGGTCTGTGAAATCCCACAGGACCAAAAGCCGCCCAAACTCTCAGCTTCCAGGGATGCTTTAATTTATTTTCAAAGTCAAGCAAAACCAACGAGGTCTGACCCTGCACCCTTTATACTCACTGTATGCAACAGGTATGGACTCGTTCCTTGGATTGTAAATAAAATACTTGCAGTCCATAAATCTTGAAAAATGGCTGTCTCTTGCAGCAGCAGATCTATTTTCCTGGCCTGCTGCAGGGCAGATTGGGTAACAGTCCACAACTCATCTCAGCCCACAAGGTTTATGTATTTATAGAGCATCTTGGAAAAGATTTTATAATTTACATATGATTTGCTGCTGGAGAGGATACTGAGTGCCTCTCCTACAATGGAAATAATATTCTGCATATATTGTTACAAGCCCGCTTTGTAATACTGCTTTGTAGTACACAGACTTCTTTTTATTGGCTTTACTTACATCTGGTACCTTTTATGGGCTCTGAACCACTCACATTTCTGAATCATTTACACTATTCTTAATACCATCGTGATTGAAATGAGAGCTTGGCTTTTATACTGCAGTTTACTAGCAGGACATGCATGTTGAAACAAATCGTAATGCTATGGCTTTGTATCTTCAAAGTGCTGCTCAAATATAGCACAATAAAATTTTGCACTGCTCAGGAGAGGAACCTAGGAGTATTTATCCCTGAGTCATTGGGGACTGAGCAGCTAAGGCACTAAAGTTGATGCCATGCACAAAGAAGACCAGCAAAGGTTGTGCCCCAGCTCAGCCCACAGCCAGTTCTCATCTAACAGTCCTGGTCACACTGAGAAAAGAGAAGGTTCCTTGTACTTGCAAAGAGCCACAATCAAAGAAGCCCTAATCTTCTTCTGAAACACAACCTTCAGTGTGTAGCAGGGAGAAGTTGTTCTACTCAGTTTTGGAAGTTAATGGGCTGGATTGGCTCTCACCCAGTGCCACTGAGTTTGGCTGAGGGGGAACCTCCTCCGGTTACCTCTTCAGTTGTGCATATGAACATAAGGCAATCTCATGTATGGTACCCAGTCTCCCTTCTGGTTATGGTACAGAAAGAATAGGTAACACCTAGACAATGCTTAATACAGTTAATGGGATAACATTAATGGAAGTGGCTGTTTTCTGAAAGGTACGCAAGTGGAGCCTGTGACATTGATATGAGTGTTCTCACTCCCCAGTTATCGTGACACATGTTGGGACATATTGGGTCCTGAATTGGTCCTCAGTGAAACACAAAAGAGAAAAACATTCATTTGATATAAAGATCCGTGCCCAGAGAGGTGGTGGGCACTCCCGGAGAGGTGGTGGGCATCTCCACTCCTGGAGATACTCAAGGTCAGGCTGCGTGGGCTCTGAGCACCTGATGGAGCTGTAGGTGTCCTTGTTTAGTGCAGGGCAGTTGGATCAGATGGCCTTCAAAAATCTCTTTCAACTCAAACCATCCTATGATTCTATGATTCTGTGATTCTCTCCTTGATAACTGGGACCTGCTCAGGTTAATTCGTTTTTTTGTTCACTTAACCATTCCACCACCAGACAGGGTAGGTGCTAAAGAGAGTACAGACAAGTCAGTCTTTTCTCTCCATCTTCATCACTCTGAGTGAGACAATAAAACATCTAGCCTTTTCTCATCCACATATCTCAAAGCCTGCTGTGGAGCAGGACAACATATTATGTATATTTGAAGACAGAACAACAGAAAGAAGGAACTAAGGTGACACCCATCCAGGTCACACAACAGCACAGATGGGAGATGAACAAGGCCTGCTCCTAAAGTACACCTTCAGACACGCTGTTTTCGGTCAATGATGAAACCTCAGATTTAATCAGATTTTTTAGACCTCTCCAACATATCTAAGGAAGGAGATAGACATGCAGAGACACAGTGAAGAGTATTGAATAAAACCAATGACACAATTTCTGCTTATTTTTGGAAGGTTTTGCTGAGTTTACAAGGAGCCACTGCTCTTAAAGCCAGAAGTTGCGTTAAAACCTCAGACCACTCACTTTCAAGTTTTAAGCAGCAGCCAGTTAACAGGAAACCCCATCTACAGCTAATGCACTTCTGCTCAGCAGGGTAAAACCTTCCGTCTGATCTATGCTAAGAGCTATACTCCACTTTTTGGTCAAAGGTGAAAGTCACAGACAATACAAGCAAAGGTTTGGGTTTGCTCCATACCTTTTAGCTGCTGGTAGCAACTCAAGGGAGGGAGAGCACAACCCCACTGCAGCTAAAGCAGGAAACAGCACTTTCTATTCTTTATGGTAGCTGCGCAAAGTTGAAGAAATCACACACAACAAATGATTGCAAAGGTAATGAAAAGCAAGGTTTCTAGACTCTGGATGAAGAGCTCTGCTCCTCAATGCTAGAAGCGTAAGTACCTTTACAGAGTTATCCTTAAAACTGTCTTAAATCTAACTTTCCTTCAGGACTGCACCTGGATCTCTGAGTCACAGCAAACTTCAGAGGCTGCCAGGTCTTTCTTTCCACCTCTCCTTGCCCTTCTCAGAAGAGCGCATATACACACACGCACACCCAAAACAAAAAGCAAATCAAGTAACAGATGTTTGCAGCATGCTATAAAAAAAAATGGCACCTCCGTAATGCTTGGAGGTAGGTTAATATTTAGTTTGGCTTATAGTATCATCAGACTCATAGGGCAGAACCCACCCCAGGGCAGATTCCTTCTCCTTTTTGGAAGCCTGGAGCACCCCGTCCTACAAGCAGCAAGCTCCAGATGATGCTGGAGCTGATGCAGACAGGCAGCTTTCTTTTCACTGTATCACGATCTGTAAGACTTTCATCCCCCAGCTCCTGCTCAGAAAAGGCAGTGTTATCTCTTTATTTAACTGGATCACCTGGGTGGGTATTAATATCACGCACTTCACACAGTCGCATGCCTGACTCCTGCCTCTGTTGTGGCTTCACAATCCAAGGAAGCTGTTAGTGACCCTCAGCTCATTTTGCAAAACCTTAATAACCTCCATTCAGTTACAAGGTCAGGGCTAGAAGAAATGGCTGTCTTTTTTCCCATAAGCTCAGGTAGGACAGACTGCCTTCCAGTCCCACCAGCCATGGCCATTGGTGGAGCACATCCTTGTGGCCTCTCACTGGCAAGCTGAACAATCTGTTTTTCTAGATCCAGAGAAGTGCCTATTGTTTGGACATCAGCTCAAAATGATGGAGCCTAGCTTTTCATTCTGGTTAAACACGAGTAAATAACAGCCAAACTATGTATCATATCATAACGCAGCTCATTGGAAACACTAATTCTGATTTGGCCTCAAACCAAAGTAAACTTATTTAGTGTGAATGCCTAAGCAACATTCAATTTTTAATCACCCATCACGGTTTTCTGTTAAAACTTTGTCTTTTAAAGTGCAGTCTCAGAGACCTATCTTTTAATTCCTCCCTTTACTCTTCCAGCTAATTAGAGAAGTAGGTACAGGACATGCTGATTAATGAGAGTCCAAGAATAAGGCAAACCTTTTACATAACTTCTTACAACACTGCAAAACTGAAACACAACACTTACGAGACATTACTTCTACTAAGCTACATCATTAATTGGCTCTACAACTGATACTTCCAATACATCTCTGCCCCACAGAGATACTGGGCTACTGTCTCAATTCCTCTCCCTGCCTCAAAGCTACAGAGATCATTAAGAAAAGGCTGCTGGCAGGATCCTCCCTGGCTTTTATTGAAAAAGACATTCTTCTTTCTATGAACCGTTTTCCTTCTTCCTCAAAGAGAGGAACTTTTGAGTAGCCTAGGGAGCAAACAAGTTTGTTTTGATAAAGAACTGAAAGCAGTTCTTTGAGTAATTACTGAAGTGGCAGTATTTCCACGAATCTCAAGTTGAATGATGACAGTTCTGGAGGAGGAAGAACAAATAAACTCTAACAAAGCAGACAAGCAAGAAAAGCGAAACACTACGTGATTATGGAAGGAAAGCTGCCTAAAATGACAACAGAGTGATTGCCTTAATAAAGATTACAGAATTGCCCCCTGAGGATGGGATTCACCTCACGTAGTAGGGACATCAGAAGTTAGATGCTGTGTTTGTGCTTGCTATCTGAAGGAAGCCTACAGGAGGTCATTGGTTTCGCCTTAAGATACTCATCTAAGAAATCAGCCTCTGGAGGTCCTTATTTCCATCCTGCCTATTTCTCTCCACTGACAACAACAGGAGCATGGATGACTAGCTTCTCTTATTTTCTGTAAAGGTGCAGAGTGACAATCATTCCAAAAGAGCTCAGTGTTTTGGGTCAAGTTACAATTTCTAAGGGATCACGATTTTGCCTTGATTCGAATGCAATTAAATTCTCTGCTGTAATAGCGGCATAATGACATTGAATATTTTTTCATTATTTGCTCAGCTTGGAAATTAAACAGGATTAACAGGCAATGTTGCACAATAAAATAGATCTTCTCACCCAAATGGACAGCACTAGCCCAAAGTCAGTGCATTTTCCTTTCGGTCTGAAAAGCAAACAGACAAATCCATTCCTTTCTAATACCTCCTTTCCAGTGCATGAAAAGAAGGAAGCTGTGCCAGCAATTAAAATACAGCCTATGAGCCATGGCTGGTAGCTTTGCTTCTCAGACTCTGTGCCATTTACTGAATCACTGTTTGCCCCTGCCCTCCTGTCTGTAAAAAAGATGTCAGTGCCTGAGATCTTGATCTAGCAGAAGCTGTGCTCATGTTTAACTCCGTGCACAGTGCAGTTACTTGCTGAAATGCTGATACATGCCTTGGGTAAAACACAAATGATGATGACTTCCCCATACTGGCTTTTACTGTTTGGAGCAATCCTTCAATTAGTTAAGAGCTTGGAATGTTTTTTTTTTTGGTGCATTAAATATATGAAAAATCCCCTAATTCTTCATTATTATGTATTTTAACCACCACTTTTTGCTTTGTGTTCTTGCAAAAAGTATTTTCAAAGGCTCAAAGGACTGATTTACTTAAAACTTAACAAAGCATATCTCCTAGTGTAGTGGTCTCCATATTCAACATCAACAGTTAAGATCTTATCATGACAAGTAAACAGCTATTATTGTATTACAGCCGTCCTGCCAAGGAATCATTACATAGCAACTCTTATCTCCCATCACATCCACCCACCCATTTCCCAAATACGCAGACAGCAAGATTCAAACCAAAGTTCCCTGTATGAAGGATGGCTTCCAAAGAACCCTTCTAAATTAAGCCTATATCCTGGAAGCCTCCTCTGTGGTGAATGACATAACAGCATGTCTGTAGGTGATCTATAGTTTGTATGAGGTGGTAGGGAGATGAGGACCCCAACGCACTTGTGGATGGGGGTCTCTGTGTGGGACAATTTTTTGTTTTTTTCTAACTAGTGGGAACAGATTTCTAATGCAGCCAATCGCAGAGATAAATGTATTTTGGGCTAACAGTCCAATCCACAGAGTGCACTGACTTCAGCTGGATCTGTACTGCAGCAACGAAGCTGAACAACCAAACACTACAGCTCTTGCTCACTCTTTCTCTCTCTGTCTTCACCTGCAATTACCAGACAGCTTTGCTACGCCATTAACAGGGAATTGGATGGTCTGACACAGTTCTTATTTTTGTTTATACAGCATCAAAAATGTGCATGTCCTATCTGAGGACTTATCTCCCCGCTTCATCTTAACTTGCCTAATTGCAAGGCCAGGTATAAACAGAATAATTGAATCTGAAGAGTAAATAAGCAAACGCTGCATGTAGAGCTGGGATCAGCAAAGCTTTTGTAAACATATTCCCAGGAGCATCTGCAGGTTCCTGCTGCAGCTGAGCTTGCTTTCAGTCCCAGGTTTTTAATGTAAGCCCTATTCTGTGAAGATAAAAATGTGAAAAAGAAAATTCAGTAAAATCACTCGACTTTATGTAATGCAGATCAATTTTTGGCTCTTTTTAAATACTTCAGTTTCCTTCCTGCCCTGTGAACAGGTGTGCTGCTCAGAGAGATGAAGGAGAGCAATCCAAGTTTCCAAGGGCATTACTTTCTCTAAGATGAATTGGTTGAAATGCATTCTCTAACACGCTGAGAATTCACAAATCTTTTTTTTTTTCTTTATTGCAGACTAACACCATTTCCATTTTAATAATGACAGCGAAAGCAATGCAGGGGACAGATTGTGCAAAACAAACATCCACTAATTTGTAATCATTTAAATATGTAAAGCTAGACTTTGATGTTAATGCACCATTAAAGAGAAGCTGGGAAGTTCACGCATTGGTTCCTATGCAGCTTGTCAAGAACAGAACAGCTCAAAGAGCAGCTCACTGATTTCCAGCATCAAACCCACCTCGGCAAGCTTGCCATCTTGTGAAAACATTTGTACGTGACATCTTTCAATTTTGCAAGGCAGGGAAAATCCATGAAAGGATCCATGTAGGAAAGATCTACACAGCTTGCAGATTTCTGTGCTTTCTCCTCATTATCAAGCAGTATCAGCTATCTTGTCCAAGAGAGCCTGGCTCTGACTTTCCTCCAGTCCTTAGGGAGGAAGGAATGTCTTAATCATCCCAGCTGTCAGAATCATTTCACAGCGACTGTATTTTCCAGCTTTTGTAAATTATGTTTACAAAAACCTCTGAATATTGGCATGTTTAGGAAATAGTTCCGCATTCTGGAATTCATTCTTAAAGGGAAGAGGAATTTGCTGTTGTTGAGGTTTACGTTAGCATCTCCCAGGCACGGTCTCGATGACACTAGTTGCTTAGAACCTTCAAGCTGTTCCCAACAACTACTTGTGTAACATTTTAGTTTTCTTCTAAACTTCTGCTAATTAGGAAAAACGTGTAGCAATTTCACCTATTTAATCTGTAAGCTGGGCCATGACTTTGCTAATTTAGCCTATTTCTGAAGTGTAGAGTTTCATTAAAAATACTGGGAAAGGCTGATACCTGAATGCAAAATAGTTTTTTTGTTTGTTTGTTTGTTTTTGCATAAATGGGCCACAATGATGTTTCTGTACCGCTGCTATAACTGCCTGCTTGCCTTTTGCAGCTCTCCCTTTTATATTCTGTATATTCAAGGCTCATTCTACACAAATACAGCTGTAACTCTCTTAAATCTCCTTACACAGTGATAATAGACTGAAAATGCTCTTTTGTGAATGTAAGCATGCTGTAATGCACGAGTGGTAGAATCCTGTCATGACTGCATCCACACCGGAGATAAAAATATCAGCCTGGGTAAAACTACACCATAACCAAGCAGATTAATCAGGATAGAAATAACACATTAACTAAGCCAACAAATAGCCTACCAGTGTGAACCTTCAGCTTCTGAGACATCGAGTCACCAACCGGTGCACGACTGGAAAGCCTGCTGGCTTAGTCAGAGATGGAATTGCACACATCCCTCTCTCCGCTCCAGCCAATGCATTGCTGTGTCAGTCTGTGTGCACAAAGCTCCCACTGATGTCACACTTACCTCACTTGGGGAGGGCTTCCAGTTGGTAAATCTAGTGATTTCAGTAGCATGCAAGCTAATACCTTGGAGAAGATAGGGTCCCAAAAACCAGCCTTGGAGAATGTAGCCCAGAGATGGAACATCTTGCAGAAGAAGTCAATCAGTTGCAGACTGGAGTCTGCTGATATTCAATTCAAATCCCATTCTTTTTCTTTTCCAAGATTTTTGAGGGGCAGTTTTCTTCTTTCACAAACAATCCCAGCCCTTGGTTTCGATATTAAAATCATAATTGGTTCTCAGGGTAATGAACTAATACCTGCATTCAGGCATGCCAAGGAAGGACACTAGGCTCAGCTGAAACTTGGTACCAAATATGTTCTGGACACCAGACACCAGAACTCCTTTTTTCCAGCTTCTAAAGGTAACTGTGCAGTATGCAGTGTCAAAAAATGACTAAAACAAGCAGGAGAAAAGAAATTTTCAGCCTTAAGATGTAACTTTGACTATGCTGCAGTAGTAGACAAAGACTTGATCAACAAATCTTTACACAAGAAAGTGGATTTTAAGTAAATATATTATAAATGTTAACTAATTATCACAAGGAAAACAGAGAAGTTTGTTCATGGAGGCAAAACAAAATATGTTTGCTTTATGCTGCTCTTATATGGTCATTTTTATTGGAAGCAGTCACAGCAGCATAGCAATCATATTTTTCACTCTGAAAGCCCCATTGGAAACAGCATCAGGCACTTGATAGGGTGAAAAACAAAGTAGGCTGACTTCAAAATCGTCAGCTTAGAGTTGAAAATACTATCTCCTGTGGAATCTCTTGATGTTGTTTACACCTACTGTTCTGGTAGTTATTCCCAGTGCAGGGAAGGATAATTAGATTGCTGGAAAGAGAAAGGTAGCAATGACTGCAAATGGGATCTTGCCAATGATTTGGCAAACAAACTGTTATCTATCGTAACATTTTCATAATAGTGAAGGAAAAATGTCCTCAGATATAAACATCTCTGCCTGGATTACTGAAAGATACTGATGCCTGAGTGATAAAATAAATGTATGCTTGCTAGAGCCTTTCTAGTTCATGTGGCAGCACTGCTTGGCAGAAACAATCTGAAAAAGCTCTATAAGCCTCACCTCAGCCTCCATCTCTTTCAGACAACAGTCATTTCCATGAAAAACTACACTTCTGTGCCCACAGACAGCTTCTGTGAATACAGAAAGAGTTTCACCTCTGACAATTCAGGCACAACAAAGCTGAAACAGCATACTGAAAAAAGTCTCCACATTAAGGCAGAGAACTTCTCTGCTGTCCGACAGCTGAGCAGAAGGACACAAAATCCAGGGGGTCCAGGGGGTCTCTGCATGTCTGGCCCTGCCCAGACGTCTGGTGTGTTCCATCCCAGCAAACCAGACTCCTGCCCGGGGGTACTGGGATGCAGGGCTGCTCTCCAGGGGGTGCTAAGCAGTCGGCGCACAGAGATTTCTTCTGTCCTAAGGCTTTCAGGGGTGGGAATGAAGCACATCCCTGTCCTTGTTCTCACAATCGCCCTTTCAAGCTAATGAACCACTCACACAAATACTGCACATAAAATCAGAGAGCGCGTAACGACCGTTTGACCTGATAAAGTCCTATCGCCGCACGGCTGCCACTCCCAGTGCGCAAGCAGGATTCCAGAGAAGTGATCAATAAGCAGAGCACCGATAACCCCTCTGGTTATATCAATCAATGGAACGGGACAAATGGGCTGGTGGGAGATTTTTTAAGGATTTCCGAAATGCCTGCAGAAATGCCACGTGCACTGTGTGACTACGTGTGTTTGAGACAAAGCGTTAGACGGGGAGCACTTTTAATAATAACTCTCTCCCGATAAACGGGTGGCTATGAGGCTGCTCACTCTAATTAAGGCTATGTTCTGATGGCAAACACAGCACTGCATCTGTCTCAGAATCGCAGCACAGTCCGTGCAGCACGCCTCCGGGACAGGGCACTTCTGTAAGCAGCCCTGCGCTATGAAACAACGTAACTAATCCCATCCCCGGGTGATTTATCTGTGAGGAGGCAGGAAGCCACGCAGAAACATCCCAGATCCACGAGGGAGAGAAACGTCGTGATCCACGAGGTAAAGAACACGTCTAATGATGGAGAGTACGGAGGGAAGCGGGGAGGGCGCGCAATCGCAGGAGGGAAAGGTGTTTAAACGTCAAGTCCGGAGGCCGCCGAGGGCACCGCGGCTCGCAGCCCGCCGGGCCCTCGCCCACCCCGGGCGGCGGAAGGAGCGGGCGGGACAGCAGCCCAGCTCCTCCCCGCCTTCCTCCGCCCCCCGCTCCGCGCCGCCCCGGCCCCGCCTCGGTCCGTCCCGGCTCGCGGAGAGGCCGCGGAGCGCCTGGGTGCTCTCGCGCTGGCTCGGAGCCGCCCGCTTCCCCGCGCCTCCTCCCCGTCCTCCGCAACCCGCTCTCGGCGGTGGAGGAGCGCTGCGGGGCGGCGGCGCTGAGGTGAGCGGCCGGGGGGGGGGGGCAGGGCGGGGCGGGGGGTAGCGCGTCCTCGCGGAGGCCGGGCCGGGGCCGGGGGGGCCGCGCCGCCGTTATTCCGTGCCGTCTCCGATCCCGCTCCGCGGGCGATGTTTTATTCACGGCCCGGCTTTGTGCGGGCGGGGCCGGCGCTCGGCTGCGGGCCGGGCGGCGGCGGCGGCGGCGCCGCTTTGCTCGCAGCTCTCCGTCGGGAGCCCGGAGGACGGCGAGCTGCGGATAGAGAGAAAATAAACGCGTCTCCTGATCCGTGGGGCTGGCACCCAGCGCATCGCCGCGGCGGGAACCGGCAGCACTCAGCGCCGCGCGATCACCTGTAGGTGTCAGCCCGGGGCCGGCGGAACCTCAGTCCCGTGCCCCCCCTCCTGCCCCCGTGCCCCCACCCCCGATGCTGGACGCAGCCGTGGCCGCGCGGGCCGGCCGGAGCAGATGGTGAGCCTGGGTCTCGGTTGCTGAGCTCTCCGACCCCCGGCAGCTGAAGCCTAAAGGTGCTAAGATGCTTCTGGGCCAGCGCTGCGTGGTGATGCCCGGCTCTTCTGGAGAACGGAGAGGCTGCCGCCGTGGGCAGTGGTGAGATGGAGCTGGTCGTGTGCTGCGGGAGGCCGGCTGCAATCAATGGGTGGTTTTGTGTTTGCCCCGATGCTGTCTTTTGATTTCTCAGGAGCCGATTGCAGACTGGTGTGAAGTGAGAGATGCTGAAGCATATTCCTTGCCCCCTGCTTTCCTGCTCGCCTGGCCTTCACCTTCCCAGTGCCCTATTTGCTAAGATCTCCGTGGAAACACTCCGCTCGAAGCTTTGCATTTATCCAGGTTTGGGTTTCCCAACCCCGCTGCCTTACAGCCACTGCCAGGCTCTGTGCTCCTCAGCCTCCCATGTGTGGGGGCTGGAGCTGTTTGCCCTTCGGTACACGCCGAGCGCGTCGATGCTGTTTAACCATATATTATCCCAAGCGTTGTATAATGAGGCGGTTCGATTTGTGTAAGACTCTGCGGTGGTGTAATACAGCACAATTATACATCGTCATGTCTAAAGAGCCTTCCAACTACTGCTCTGTCTCGGGAGGTGCTTTGTGAGTGTTGATTTCCAAAGTGGTGTGGGCAGGAGGAGCGGTGCCTGACCCCGGAGCATTCGTGGGAGGGCTGGTGCTTTAAGCTGTAATGTATGGGTGTGACATCACGCAGCCGATAAGCTGTGATGGGATCTGCCATGTCAGTGATGCCCTTTGTTTATGTGCGTGCGGTTACTTGTTTTGAAAATCCATGCTTATCGTTTCCTTCCCCGCCTGCGCGATAGCTGTGAATAAGGCAGAACAGGACAAATGCTAATTGCACGAAGTTGTTTTCTGGCTGAAAACGTTTTGCTTTAGCTCACTCCAGCAGCTTGGGCCAGGTGTGAAGCTGTGATGTGGCATCTGCACGCTGCCACGCATCTCATGCTGCAGCCAGGTGCTCGTGTTTTCTCCTTCCACTCTAGCTTCTGAAGAAGCAGAGTGCTGAAGTGAGCGATTTTTGGCTAATCCATCCTGGAGACGGCAGCTTGGTTATTTAAGGCTGCTGTAGTTTGTTATGCAATCAGATTAACAAAGGTTGAAATGATCATTCAACTTTGGGTAAACAAACGATATTTATAACATCATGGATTAGAGTGACTGCTTACATCAGAGAGATGTGCTGCGGTGAGCATATGGCAGATATTTGGCAGAACGCAAGAGATGGACGTGGTGATGAAGTAAATAGATTTTGGTAAACTTCTCAGTATTATAACACACTTCCAGTGCTTGTCTGTATTCCAGGAGTGTGCTAGATGAAGCCCATATGCATGGGCAAAGTCCTTGCAGCTTCATTTAGCTGGTAAGCAGAGGCCACCGCGGTGCCTGTGCGCTCAGCCCATGGTGCTTGGGGTGCTCAGGTGGCGCAGCCTGAAGATGACCAATACTTGACTGGAGGCTTTCTGAGTAAGAAAAACAACATTGCAAACGCATTTGCAGAAGCTGGCAGCCCCTCAAGCTGCCCATTTTAAGTTGGCTGTCCTCTCCTGTTGTTCCTGTGGAAGAGGCGTTGCTGCAGGAGGAATCTGTGGGCTTTTCTCCCCAGATCTGCTCAGAGAGGAGGCAGTACCACTGGTGCGGCAGAGCTGAGATGGGAGCTGCTAGAAAAAGGGGAAGGTGGGAGACTATGTGGTGAGGAAGTGACTCTGATACGAGGAGCAGAGGGAGGTGTGCAGTATGTGTGTGGAGCCTTGCTGGGGATCTGCTCCATGGTGGAGCTCGTAGTGCAGCCATCTCATGCGGGCTCCGGGACTGCGGAAGCGGAGCGGACCTTGCTCTAAAAATACCCTGGTGTGCCATATGCCTGCTGTTGTTACAGTATGTGATGGCGTCAAGCCACAGGGGGAGCAGTGAATGACTGACTTCTGTCAGCCAGTATTCTGGAGGCCTTCGTGTAGGTGTGGAGCCTGAGCACTTCCAACCTGCCTCTAGCTCAGGGAGCAGTAAGGCACCCTCCTGGATGCTGCGTTTCCATCCTTCAGCAGATGGTAGAGCATCACTGTGTTTGGATACACATCCAAAAATATTCTGGAAAGGGTTTTTTTGTTTGTTTGTTTTAGTTATTGATACTTATTTCCTCGCTGCCTGTTTTTAAGCAGGCATCTAATTGCAATGGGATTTCTCGGGCGCTTGCAAAAGTGTGTTGCTGTGCTGCTGGCTTATCTTTGTGCTGTGTAACGTATTTGCAGCTAAATGTACACAAGCACACTTTGGGTGTGCTGCAGTCTGGAAAGGTACTTTGGGGAGGAGGTAATGCTGTTCAGGCTGTGTAACTTAGGATGCTCAGGGAGGAGGTGGTGTGTAATGTGAGATGGCCTTAAGTCGACTGTATTTCTTCTACTTGCGCTAGTCTGCTCCCACTCCAGCTTATAAACAGCTTGGTGTCTTCTTCAGTTCTGTGCTTTGAAGGAGAGCAGTTGCTCTTGGTGAGCCCAGAGCTCTGTCCAGCTCAGTATGTCTTCTCTGATGGGATACCGCAGGGGCAGGGGCAAACCACCACTACAGAGCATCCCCTGTCCTGGCAAGACCTGAGCATTCCTGGCTCTGGAGGTCCTTGGGCTGGTGGATCCAGGGAGGCTGTTGTGTGGATCAACTTCTCTGCCATTGCCAAATCTGTTTAGAAAACCCTTATGGCATAGCATTAACAGCATCCCGTGTTGGTGAACTTCGGTATAACTGCACTCTGAAAAGAACTTTATTCTACTTTTTTCATTTGCTTGGAGGTCTTGTGATTTTTATCTGAGTTCTGGAAGATTGTTTTCCTTTCCAGACTTTTCAATGGGCAAGTGCTGTCTGGGGATGCTGACGAGCCTTAGAATGCATATACAGACAACCACAGTATGTGAATTCGCAGGCTGTGAATTAATCTACAGTAATTGTGCAGTGGTTGAGGTGTCTGTGTGGGTCATAGTGGTAATAGCTGTTACATTTGGAGCATTAAAAGAAGCCCTCCTAAGGTTTATTCATTCATTCTTTACTGTTCTGGCAGTTTCTGACATCCTGTTGATCAGAATGGGTGGAATTTTCATTTTTTTAAAGGAAATGGAAAGTGTGTGTTTCATCCCTTTCTACAGCCATTGCACCTTTAAGCCATCTATGATTGAAGTGGGGGGAATTTCAGCTTGCTGGTTTGTGAGTGGGATAATAGTAGAATGACCAGACAAACGCTCTGTTTTAAAAATAGAGGCACTTACATAATGATGCTATGGAAAATAGCCAGGCATGCATATGGATAAGATCTTTGCTACAGAGTATTAATCCAGCAGCATCTCCTGCATGCGTCTCTGCTGTACCTTGCTTCAAAGGGAGAATCAGGGAAACCATCCTTTCTGCCTGGCCCTGTTGTGGAGCACTGCTTGTGCTTGGAGCTGCTTTGCAGGGATGTTCCCCTCAGTGTGTGGTTTGTGCTCTGGGTGCTTCTAAGAGTGGAATTTAGGGACTATTGCTAATGAAAACTCAGGCCTGGTGAACATGTCTGGAAGAGCATTGGGATCACATCAGGGTTTTTCCTCTTGTTGTAAAGAGGCCTCTTTTTTTCCTGTCTCTCTAAGAGAAAGCAACAGATGTTCTCTTTTCCCGACATTGATGGGTAAAAAACAAGTTCACTTCAAATGCATATTTAATAGAAAGAATACTGCAGGATCTATATATACGCAGGTGGGCATTTTCCCAGAAGGGTGTGTTGGGCACGGAGGGCTGTAACTATGTTGTTTCTAACCAAAATTCTAGCCCTGAACTATAAATACCATCGCCTCACCCTCTGACTCCATGAAATGAGACGTAGCTGGAACCCAGTCGTACGTCAGGACATGAAAGGACCTTGGTGAACTTGTGCTTTCATAATAAACAAGGAGAAGTTTATCCAAGTTGCCCAACGTACGAGTTTGCCCGCATAAAGACAGCTTTTCATTCAGCGCAGAGGAGGGACTTACCTGTTAGATCTTTCTCCTTCCTATTTTTATCTCATCTCTTTCCAAGTTGTTCTTAATAAAAGCAGGACAGCCTTAATGTAATTGTGGATTTGACAAACAGACCTCTGTGTTCTAGACTCGTAGATTAGATTAGCGAAGCCTGTGCAGTTTGGGACACTGGGATTCTCTCTTCTGTCCATACCCAACTTGCACCCTGCTGCTTAATTTTGCCTGCGGGTCTGCTTGTCTCAGCTGTGTCTTCACGTGAAGGCAGCCGATGCACACTGAGCATGCTGATGAGATGTGCAGGAGCTGGGGCTCTGCTGCAGATGGGTTTGCTCAGCCCTGCCTCTGGAAGCCACCCCCAGCAGCAGCAGGATGCTCGGAGGCAGGAGTGGATGGCGTTTGAAGCTTCTGCTCGTGGGCAGGCACGTGCTGCTGAAGGACAGGGTCTGCTCTCTTCTTCCAGTGCTGTTACGCTTGTTAGGTATGCACACAGGAGCTGTGGTCTGGTGGATGCCCGGAGGCTCAGCTTTCTCTTCTGAGCCTTTATTTTTGCAGGAATCTGAAAGAGCAGAAATGCGGCTGTTGAATAAGCCAGACCCCATCCAGGGGAGCAGGTCTGGCTGCTTTCCCCTTCACCTACCTCCAAAGTGTGCAGAGCAGGAACTCATATGAGTATTTTGGGGATTTGTTATGTTTGTGGGCTAAAGAAAAGGCAGCCAGAGTTTTCTAATATTGTCTCTGTTGTTTTTTTCCACTCGGAGTTCTTAAGCAGTTAGTTTTTCCTTATGATGTATGTTTTTCCAGTTGCTCCCCGGCTGTCAAAACGTGGGACCCTCGGTCACATAAAGGTGGCTGGCCTGTGTTACTGCAGTGAAAATCCAAACCTCCCGATGATAATTTCTATTGGTTCTCCTCTCTTAGAAATAAAAAGAAACCATATTCTTTCTACTTCAGTCGTGTTAGATAAGATATGTCTTTGAGATTAAAAAGCCCTGATGCTGGTGGGAGGAAGGAGGGCATTTCTTTTGTCTGAAACATTGCAGCAGAGGATACTAATTAAAAACAAACAAATTGGGTTTGGGGAGAGCCTTCCTTTGCCCTCGCGCAGTGAAAACGGTTTGGAAGAGCTGCAAGAACGACACCCGCAGGTGTTTGAACAGAGATAAATCAGCTCCTGGCTGCCCAAGATCTTCCTTCTCCAGACTGCAGAAATCTGCCAGGAAAGCTTTTGAAATGGCAAGAGCCAGTCTGCATGTTCTGGAGCAGATTGTGTACCGGGGACCACGGCACAGCCCTGAGCAAAAACGTCAGCAGAGCGGAGCGACTGTCATCCCCAACACCAACAGACAGACTCCATCGGCCTGCCAGGGCGGCCGCGGATGACGCAACGCTAATGGGCAGATCGTGGTGATCGTCAGCTGAGGATGTAGGGTTTGTTTATTGTTCTCCCCCAGTGACAGAAGCTGACTGTGAGGCGGATTTTCCTACAGCACTCTGCGTCTTCGGCGTTTTGGCAAGAGTGAGAGTATTTCCTAAAAAAAAATGGAATAAGAGGCCTCAGGCTTAGTAACAGCGTTTATGAGAATAATAAATGCTCAGCCTTGTCAAGCTACGTTTAGTTGTGCATTTATTTTGGGGATTTTTACGAGCATAATGGAAAATAATGCTCTTGATGCTTCACTGGGGTTGCAATGGGATTTGGAGGACCTAATTTCCCTAAGACTTGGAAAATCCTGTTCTTCCTGTTGTAGTTTTTGTTTTCCTTTACATTTATGTACTAGTCTCTGAGTCTTTTCTCTTCCACGAGCGATGCTCTGGTGTTAGCAGAGAAATAGTTGAAAGGCCAGTGCACTGAGTGAACATGAGCTGGAGCTTCCAAGGTGTGCTGGGAGGCGTGTGGGGATAGCATGGAGTGAGATTTGTTTGGCATTAGGGCAGAAATCTGTGGCTGAGCCCTGGAGAGAGAGCTGTGCAGCTTGTCCTGCCCTGCAGTGCTCTGTGAAGTCTCTTCTTCAGCCCGAGTCCAGGGATCAGGCTGATGTCCTTGTGACTGCCTTTTTTCCTGTGCTTCTTCTGCAGTTTCTTGTTGTTTGGGCAGCCGTGGCCTTAAAAATACCTCTGGAGGTGAGCAGCTTCCCAGAAGGTCGTTAGAAACTTAATGCTACTATTCAGTAAGCTTTGTGAGTTACCTGGAACACAAATAACAGTGCTGACTACTGCTTTTCAATTATTAATTTTTGTACAGTGTGTTTTTGGCTACTTAAGGTTGGTTGTCTATGCAAAGTGGCTCCATAAAATGCAAATTGTTAGCTTCTATGTGGGTCAGAAAGCGTTATGTGCTTCGTGCAACTCTCGTAGTTAAGCGGCCTTCTTTGTTAGCCAAATAATTTAAGCACCGGTTGACTCTTAGCAGTGTCAAAAACACAGTAATTCTTACCCAGTGTAAATAAAGCGTCTGGGCTTTGAACGATGACTGCAGGTTTTGGCTGGGAAACTATTTTTGGGCTTCAGGCACAGCCCGAGGCAGGGGGACGGATGCCGTGCTCCTGGAATGGCGTCAGGCCGGAGGATGACTCAGTCAGCCAGCACTTCCTCATCACGAAGGTAGGGATTCACCACAGGTCTGTGTCAGCAGTGAGCAGCCGCCCTCTTGCTGCTGATTCAGCCACCCAACCATACGTAGGACTGCACACCTAGCCCGGCCTGCTGCGGCCCTCCCAGCTCCCTGCCCACCCTGTGCTGCCCGGGGTGTGGGTGCAATGGTGAGCCATCCTTCCTCACCTTTCTGCTGGCTGCCAGCGCAGATCTTGTCCTCGCGGATGGATGTGCTGTGTCTGGGGGTTGGATGCAGTTCCTGTTGAGTCAAGCCTGCGCGTTGCCCGTGGGGTTTGGTGCAGGGTTCTGAGGTTGGAGCAATAGCAAAGGTGGCCGAATCAGCATGCTGTGCTATTGCCAGTGGGGAAAATGGGTCCCAACCCATGTGGCCCTGCCCTGTTCTCCTTTTGTAGGCAGAACAGGTTGGGCAGCAGCAAGGAGGTAGAAGAAGGTGGGGTTTGCCAAGGATGCTCATTAACCCTGCGGGCAGAGGACTCCAGTTTTTTGGGGTTTCATGGTAGAGGAGGAGGACTTTCTTTGCTCCTGGTGTTATCGAGTGATTAATAAGAGGAAGGCAAATAGTTGTATGGCTGTCTTTCTCTTCCTGCTTGCCCTCCAAAGATACCCTTGGGTGCAATACTTCCTATTCTAACACCTGGTTTGGACATAAAGCACTTCGTTCTGGCTATGTAAGTGATCAATGTCGCAGCTAAGACTAAGATGGAGAGAGCATCCTCATGACAGTATCTTGTGTTCTTTCTTGTACCCTTCTTTTCCAACAGCTCCCACAACCCTAGAAAGTCACAGAAAGAGCCACTTGCTTTTTCTTGCCATCACAACCCTTTCCTTTTTCCGAGGAGGGCAATACCAAGTTAACTGCTGTTTTTTTCCATGCTGAAACCAAATACGCGAGAACCAAAGCACTAGTGAGGCTTTCTTGCATTTAGCAGATGCTTTGAGAAGGCCCATAGGAGTGGTGTTACCAGCTTCCCAGGACGTGGCCTTTTCCAAGCAGACAGCATGTTTTTGTGGTGCTTGTGAGAAGCAGGGATGTAGCACTGGAGGTTGTGGGTGGATTCACCACGTCGAGGAGCCCATCCAAGGCCGAATCTATGTGGATTTTCTCAGCCTGTGTGGTGATTCTCCTTTTGATCTCAGCTGTGACTCTGAACATCCTGAGGAGCAAAAGCCACAAATGAGAAAGGAGGCGGCCCTGCAGACTCTTTGCCTCTGCTCTGAGGGCTCCTACCTGGTGAATCACATGCCCCGTTTGCTGCAGGGCTTTCTGAACAAGCACAGTGGTGTTCTCTATGCTTTTCCAGACATTCAGTGTCCTTTTCTTCTCTTTCCCAGCTATAATCTATTTGTTCTTTCTCCTTTCACTCTTACAATACCAGTGATAGCTCATGAACTTGCTTGGGACACGTTCTATACAAAAATGGATCTTATTGCTTTGAAAATGCTGAGGGTGGCTGTGGAAAAGTGACCCGTGTGCTTCACAGTCTGCTTCTTTGATGCCAGCTCATCAAACTCCAGCTCTTATGCTGCGTGCTGAGCAGGCTTCCTAGGAGTGCAGAGTGAGCTGAGGTGCCTGTGGGAGTGCTGATCTGGCCTCAGATTCATGGGGAAAAACAGTGTTGGAGGAGACACAGGCACCTTGCTGTAGCCTCAGACTGCCCAGCTGGTTTTGTAACTCCATTTGAATGTTAAAGGAGAGACAGAAGTCAGGAGCTGTGTTTGTATGGCAGCGTGTGCCTTTCGGTATGTGGGCTTGTGGGCCGGATAGCCTTTCAGTTCCTAAAGGGAGCCTACAAACAGGAGGGGAATCAACTCGGTGAAAGGGTTGATAACTGCAGGACAAGGGGAAATGGTTTTAAGTGGAGGGAGGGAAGATTTAGGTTGGAATCTCAGTAGCTTAGTTTTGTTCTCCCAACAGATGTGCTTCCCAAGGACTACTTTTGAGTTGGTAGTTCTGAAGAAGAGCATTTCCTGTTCCTGCCTGCAGCCAGTGTTACTGCTCTCCATGCAGTCCTGGGTGCGTTTCCCAGTGCCTGCTGCAGCCGCTCCCTCCATGCTGCTGCTGATTGATGGAGGCTTTCTGCTGCTAATAACTATAAACAAGCAAATCTGACTCATTGGTCATGGAAGGCTGAAGCACAATCAAATACTGTGGGTATGTTAATTTGTTTACATATAGCAAAATTATGTAAATATCAATGCAGATTAGGTTTAGGCCCTTTGTGTGCTTTGCGTTCAGTACCTTGGAGCCAAAATTTGGTATTGCTGAAGTCACAGAGCTTAGAAACTGTGGGATTTAGCTTCTAAATGTTTAGAGATACAGTGGGTTTTAATACTGTTAAGTGCTTTAGAAGAAGGATTTCTGATGGCTTTTGGTGGCTATTACCATGAAAGCCATAATCACGGACATGCAAAAGGACACAGCAAGGTGAAAGCACGCCCTTCCAACCCTCTGACTGCTGTGTAAAGGTGCATGGCTCCCATGCCCACCCTGCTCCTGGGTGCTCTGCTGCTCTCTCTGCAGCCTCACACAGGCCAGCACCCAGGGCTTCTCTGTTAGCATGAACAGAGACACTGGAGAAGTTCCAGCTAGTGGCTGGCAGTGCAATGCCCAGCACTGGAGGTGGGGGCATCACTAAGAGTTCTCCCTTAGTTCTG
Source organism: Lagopus leucura (assembly GCF_019238085.1). NCBI lineage: Eukaryota > Metazoa > Chordata > Aves > Galliformes > Phasianidae > Lagopus > Lagopus leucura. The sequence goes on along the minus strand of NW_024962266.1, from coordinate 2,424,419 downwards.
CTGTGTACAAAGATTGCTTTCCTATCACTTTGAGGATAGGGACAGATCCTGGGCAAGTGGTTTCTGTGTCATCATCATCAGGGGCCAGTATCAAAGAGAAGAGAAATGGTACGGAGAGTGAGCACACTGCAGTTGTTCGTGGATGCATAGAAGGAGATGACAAGACAGAGGGCTGCAGGTGAGATGTGAAGGGCAGAACAGCTGGCAGCAGGAGGCTGGAGATGTGGGCAGGAGGCAGCAAGATACTAACAAAACTTACAGGAGGCACTGACTGTTGGGAAGGATTGTGTAAGGGAACCCACGTGGTTTGCATTACTCTCTCAAGGTGTGTGGCCAAGCAGGCAGAAATGATAAAATACTTCCTTCTGTTCTTTATGTGGTGTGCAGTGTGAGTAAAAGTCTTCTGAGTGAGAGGCTCTGGACCAGAGGAGTTTAGGGTAAGTTGAGGTGGCAGAAAGCTGACTCTTGGAGTGCTTTTCCTTCTGCAGGTGGAAGTGCAAGCACCCAGCCTGCTGAACAGCAAGGGCAGAGGCTACAGCCAGAGGTGGTGGTTGCACGACCCAAAGCTTGCTGTAGGGCTGGTCTCCTCTTGGTGCTGGTGGCTGCGTGAGACATTGAAACGTGGGTCTGGTTCTTTGAGCACTGCTCTTTTTAAAGGCAGAGATGTAATTGGGCTTTGTTCAACTGAGAGATTTGTTGGTTGAGTCATGCAGAGCAGCATCATAAGCTATGGGCTGGAAGAGGAAAGCAAGAATTTGGTGTACATTTCAGGCTTCTTTGCAGTGCTGGAGATCAGTCAGAAAGGTGAGGACTGGAGTGTGTTTGTTTAATGCACCTTACTGACTCTTCCTGTCTTTTTTTTCAGGTGGAAACACTAATGCCCCACTTAGCCAGACAGGAGCTGTATTTCCTCTGATCTCTGCTGGTGCCCAATGCTTGTTCCCTAAGCTCTCTCTCCCAGTAATGACCTGAAAGCTGGTGTTATGTCCAAATAATCATCACCTGCGGTAAATTTCTGATGCTCAGGAATACTGCTTGGCACTCCAGCATTTGAAACTGCAAGGCAGACAAGTAGGTGTGCAAAGGCAAAGCAATGACAGCAAGATTAAAGGAATTATATTTGATTGTGGTATAGTTGTAGCTGGTCCAGAAGTGTGTCTTTGTGGGGAAACTAAGGATGAAGCTTTGTGGATGAGCCTTTGCTTGTTGAGCATGGGCTGGGGGTTGGGTACAGGAGGCCACAGGCTCATGGTGGCACTGCCAGGTGTTGGGAAGCAGGGAGCAGTGCCTGGCCCTGCAAGCAAAGGCGGCATGAATGAGCTTTCTCTCGTGATTTTGGAAGTTCTGCTGGTTAATAGTCCCACTGATGTGCCTGCTTTGTAGGGCTGAGCTTGCTTGCTTGCATTTCTGTTTCCTGTCTACCACCCAGACTCCCTGTGTTGTGCAGCAGACCTGCAAACCCTAAGCAGCGTGAGTTTCCATGGAGCTTCCTGTTGCCACTTGTGCAGGCACACAGTGTGTTTGACAGGCTGCGTGCTGGCAGGATGCCACAGGGCAGGAGCTACCTTGTAGGCCAGCTGATGTAGTGCCGGTGAGGTGCTGTGCCTGCTGCAGAAGAGCCTTACAGCTGAGGTCGGGGAGTGCTTTCATGCTGGCTTTGGGCGGGCAGTTGGTGTTTGTGGTATATGCAGGTGTATAGCATATGCTAGGCAACATGAAGTTACAGATTGGATCTCTTTATTGATTTAACATCTTAAGGAGTTTACCCTTCAGAAAAAAAGTCCGTTGAAGAAGTTCCTTGGTTAACTTTAAGTCATAATCCCTTCTTCATTTTGGAGCTTGCTTGCCAGCAGCATTTCCTCAGCAGAGGAAATTGCACAGCTCTGCTGTGGGCAGGCAGTGCTCTGCTGGGAGGGCATGGTGGCAGCCCTGAGCTATGTACACCTTCTCTCAGGTATTTGCTTTCAGCTGCTGTTGGGTACTGACCTTGCGTGGGACAGACCTTGAGACAGACAGGTTGTGGCTGTGTTTGGTACTCATTCTGCATGGTCTGTTATCTCCGAAGCCAGGTAAAGTGGGACCTGCAGGGCTGAGATGAGCTTCTGTGTTTGCTTCCATACATCCCCAGCTGAGCTGATGAGCTAACAGCAGTTCTGGAAAGCAGAGTAATGTAATGAAAGATTGCTGTGCAAAAAAAAAATAATCTTATTTCTGTAGCACAGATGAGAACAGAAGACTAGAAGGGTCAAGCCTCCTTTTGCCTGTGCTGTTCTGCTGGTTATTTGCTTTTATATTATGTCACGTATGGGGAATATGTCTGTCTTTTGCTTCTTTTAAAGTATTTGCCAGTCTTCCTCTCACATGAGTGCTAAGAGAAGTGCTTGTATGTTTGCTGTCTGCGGAGAAGTGATGGATTCTCATCCCATAAGGAGCTGACTGTCTGATGTGAATAGTGAATTTTGGGCACTGTGTGAGTGCACTTATTCCTTGCGTGCTGTTGTTCAGTGACTGTGGCATGTGAATGCATGCTAGTGCAGAAACTTGTTTTCATGTGTATACTCTTAATGATTTATTTTGGTAACAAACTTATTTTTAGACTCTCAAGCTAGGAGAAAAATGAACTTGTGGAGGGGGTCACTTAAGATGGCACTTTTTTGCCCCCTGAGGTTTGTAGATAGCACTCTTCCCCATGTTTTCTGCTCCCCCTCCTTGTGCACTGTAAATCAGAATACTATTTTTTTTTTCCAAATTTACCTTTTAGAGTAATTTTGCACTGTATTCATCAGGACTCCATCTCTCCCAGCATGCCATGGCAGCAGTGATCAGCCAGCAGTGCTTTAAGAGTGTCAAGGGTCAGTAGCATCCAGCCAGCTGGAATGTCTCTCCCCTAAAGGTGAGGGGGAGCTCTGCAGGCTGTGAGTGCGTATCACCCCTCAGTGTGCAAGTTCACCCCAGCTGTTCTCTTACAGGCAAATGCTTTATAAGCTAAGGAGGAATGTCTTTTTGATAATTGAGTGCAGATACAATGAAAAATTCAGAACAGAAAATAAGTGCGGACATCTAAGGAGAACCTTTCTGGTAGGTATTTTCTTACACAAACTGTGTTCTAAGCCAGTTGATAGCACTGGTTTTCCATATGGATGTGTCTGCATGCACATTTTTTCATCTCGGAAACTATCACATGTCATTTGGAAGTGACACAAAATGGTGTTTGCCTGGCTATCAGAGTCAATGGTGGTGGGCCATCTGTCGTGCACTGCTTAGATGCAGACTGGTGGCTGCAGGCTCCCATCTGCAGCTCCCACCCAGCTCTGCTGCTCAGCCGGTACCACGAGACTGAGCAAAATCCTGTGGGTAAGATGACTTGCACAAAGCATCGATTGCTGCGAGACCTGCTTAGCTCTCAGGCTACTTAGTCATGGTATCCGCTGACGCAAAAGAAATTGTATATTCTGTGCAGATGTGAGAGCAGCGACAGCAGAAATGTGTGCACTTGTGAAAAGTATGCTAAAGAAAGGCATGTGTCCCTGCACAAGTGTGTGTGCTAACTAACGGTGTGTTTGCAGTTCTGATGGTGGTTATTGTAGCTTTTAAATAGCTGGCAGGGAGGGCGAAGGCACAGAAAGGCAGTTGCCCGAATAGATAGCCAGTGTTCCCTGATGTCTGGAAATTGGTCGTGCAGGCACGTGGAGATGATGCTTGTGATTCCAGGTTTGATGCCTTTTGCATCTTCTGAGATAACTGGTGATTTGTATGCAGGTTGGATCGGATGACAGTGACTGTGGTTTCTGCTTTTGGAAGTGCACGTGAGCAAGTAAAGATTTTTTTTGGAGGAACAGGTTGGTAAAGTGCAGATAAACCATGGCAGCAGTACAGTTTTGTTTCTCCTGGCTCCTTTTCTTGCCTTGTGCGCCAAATACTTGCTTGCCCTTAACTTTCACTCTTCCTCTCTTTTAAAATGTGTTAATTGGCCTTAAGTGAAAAGATGTTGATGCAGAGTGCTTCAGAAATGAAAGCCAATCTAAACATTCAGGAGTTGTGGATGGCTATGCAGCACTTTGGGTGATCTTCAGAAGCCTGAAGGAGCTGCAGCAGCAGATCTGCCCGAGCAGCTCGCGTGGGCTGGTGTTAGGGTTGTGTTTTCAGTGTCAGCAATTGCCCAACTCTTGGTGGCTATCTGTTTTCCTTTCTCCTGCTGCCTGCTTTGGGATGGAGCAAACTGGAGGCAGAATGAACAGATAAGTGGAGGCCAAAATGAATATTTAAACACTTCTAGGTTTATTTCACTGACAAATAAACTCACCGCTTGCCAGAGCCTTGCCAAATGCTCCAAAAAAGGAGCTGAAGAATGTGAAACACAAACCCCACAGCATTTGATGAGAGTTTATTTGGTTGTTTCACTTGTGACTCATCTCCAGAATGATCCATCCGTTCCCCTCTTTGCATGTATATGTGGGAATAGAAATCTGGCAAAGGTCTCAGAGCCACCTACAAAATTCACCGTCCTCTTTGATTGTTACTTAAAGCAGTGGAGCATCCTAAGTCTGCAGGGAATTTCAAGAGTTATGCTGGCAAAAGATGTTTACGCACGAATCTTGTTGGCTTTTGTTCCACATCCTCTATTTATAGGGTTAGAACACAGGAAGAAATAGTAAGTATGGCTTTCTTTTTCTGCTGTTGTTCAGCCGCTAGCAATTCTGCCTATGGACAAGACTGTTGTTTTTGAAACTGTGGTTGTTATGGACATTGCTTTTTCCTTTCTGCGCATTGCAACTTTAGCTGTCTGGCCTGAAAATTAAAGATCAGCAGAGCAGTGTGCTCCTGCTTCCTGACACGGCTGCTCAGAAAGTCTGGATTTCTCTCCCGCCTCTCCTCCTCGTCCTCTGAAGGCAGCAGCCAGCACAAAAGCAGGAAATGGGGACGATAAAGTGTGGGGAGTGGAAGTGCTGAGCTAGGGACACCAGAAGGAAATGGCTTTCTGGTGGCAATGGTGTTTATTGTACAAAATGAACTGGGGATGACAGGCCACAAACACTTTCTTAGGGAAAGGAGGTTCTCTCTTTAAATGTTTGTGACTCTTTTCAGCCATTTTTTAATGCTGTAGGGTTGTATGGTGCCATAGGTATGAATGGATGCTGGTGTGTTAGTGAATGCTTAGGCAGTATACGCAGACTGCATTATCTGAAGGATTTGTCAGCACGTGATCTGCATGCCAAAGAAAGCGATGGCTGGGATGGCTGGCTTCTTGGAAACTCCTGTATGCTGTATTTCTGCACGTGAAAGCCGCTGCTGACAACCAGTAGTGCATTGTATGGCAAAAGAGCTGTGGGTTCGGAAGAAGGGAAGGTGTTTCAGCAGAAGGCTGAACCGAAACCTCTCCATTTACACCCATTCAGCCTTTCCATGTCAGTTTGGTCCCTTGCAGATTTCCTGAAAGTCTGCACGGTGTGGATACAGGCAGGGTTTATGTTAGAAGCAGCACGGAACAAATGGGGGTGAAGTGTTGTATTTGACTGCTGTTTGACGTGTTTCAAAGAATATAATATGTCTTAAGTAAAAATAATTTTCTAACAAAAAGCAGTGAGCCATCAGGAAATAATTAAATGTATGGAAAGCTATGGAATTATTTATTAGGAATAGTGTCTGCACTGGGTTTGCAAAAAAGAAGCTCTGCTTTTAGCAAGAGAAAGTTATATTTCATAGAATCATCATAGATGGTTTACATGAAGATCAGCATGATATCATGGTGGCCAACTGATTAACTGGGAGCTTGCTGTAGTAAAATAGCTGCCAGCGAAAGTGCAGGAGAACGTTAGGGTTGCTTCGTGGAAGGTTTACATTTGCTTGGGTTTAAACAAGTGTGTCTTACTTTTTGCAAACAGCAGAGGTAGCAGTTTGTGCCACGTTCTTGTTATTGGCCATGGAGAATATTGAGGTTGGGGGCAAAATCAGTGCTTACCTTCCCAGCCTGAGGGGACAGGGCACTTCTGCTTGGGAGCTGTGGGCAGGATGGGAGCTCCAGAGCCCAATGAGAGCTGTGCAATGGAAAACAATCAGGTCACTGCTACCCTTTTTTTTCCCCTCTGTGATCCTTTTTTACTCCAAAGAAAATGTTCACTGTCTGTTGGCAGGTCTTTTTCTCGCGGATGCTTGGTGTTTGCTTTGCTTTGTGGGACTTGAGTTCTTTTTTCCCTATGTTATCTACAAGGGATTTATGAAAATGTAGTGAGATCCTGCCTGATGTTTTTGGGAAGTTGACTGTGGGAGGCAAGTAGAGATGGAGTGAAACAGCCACCGGTGAGCAGACTTTGTCTGCAGAACAAGCTGTTTCTGAGAAAAGTTGAGTAATGCTTTATTTGATTTTTGTTTTTCTTTTCTTTGCTTCTTTGGCTTCCAAATCAGAGTTGAAAAATACCTGCCAACTATAATTATCTTACTGGAAGCTTAATTCAAAGCTTGATTTTACTGGGAGCCTGAAGGAAGGGAGGAGACTGGAGCTGGAAAATGGCATCATACGTTGAATGATGGCCGCGTCAGATCTACTTAAGGAAACTTAATAAAATAAACACACAGTGCTGCTTTTGGTCATTCTGGTCATTCCTCCAAAGTTCTTTGTCCTGTATTCATTGAGCTCTGTGGATGCTTTGTGTCCCTTCAGTGAAAAGATGTAGAGCCCTAAATCTTTCATCAGCAGTTCTCGTGGCATGCGAGCCTCGCTGGTTTTGCTCTCCATTGCAAAAGCACGCAAGGAGTTGTAATGCAATACTGATCTCTGCAAAATATTCCTGAAAGTAAACAGCTTGTAATAGATCGTTTCAGATTTGCTTTGTGTGAAGTGATTACAGAGCAGAAGGAAGGGCTGATGCAGGAGCAGTTAACCGTGAATTCTAATAGTTCAGGCAAAAATGTTTTGAAGCAACACAATGGGAGACTGTGCTCATGATTTCAGGAAGAAGAACCAGCTGTCCCAACACAGCTTCAGTTTGGGAGGTTGCTTTGAGTATGAAGAAGGGTGAATAGGTTACATGGGGATTCTCTCCTCCCTCATCTGCTTTTCATTTAGAGTATAAACTGAGTGCTACTGGCTTGCTGTGCAGCCCCCAGCCAAGTGGATCAGCATTTGCACAGCCATCTTTCAAGCAGGGAAAAGAAGGCTGCAGAGTGACCTCACTGCAGCCTTTCAGTACCTAAAGGGAGCCTATAAACAGAGGGGAGCCAACTCTCTGAAAGGGTAGATAGCAGCAGGACAAGGGGAAATGGTTTTAAGTTGAGGGAGGGAAGATTTAGGTTGGATGTCAGGGGGAAGTTCTTTACTATGACAGTGGTGAGGTGCTGGAACAGCTGCTCAGAGAGGCTGTGGATGCCCTGTCCATCCCTGGAGGTGTTCAAGGCCAGGTTGGATGGGGCAGCCTGGTCTGGTATGAAATGTGGAGGTCGGTGGCCCTGCATATGGCAGGGGGTTGGAGATTCATCATCCTTGGGGTCCCTTCCAACCCGGGCCATTCTGTGATTCTGTGATTTGCTGTGTCGCGGGCTGAAGCCTAATCTGTTAGCCTGGAACCTGCTGCACTCCCAGGCCTGATGCAATTATGGGCTGTTAGTGTGTCCATATGTAAAATAGGACCCGTGGTACTCTCCATCTTCTGAAAAACAGCCCTGCCATCTATTATGAGCAGTGTTTTGTAAGGGCAGCACAAGAGTAATGCTTATTGTTAATCTTTTATTATAATTATTATATTTTTCTGGTGGGTTCAGCCAAAGTAAAATTAACTTTAATACAATTTTAACCCGTCTTCTATTTGTTCTTGTGCTTGTTTATCTTCTATGCTGTGCTTAAACCATAGGGCTTTTGGAGGAGGCTGTTCTTGCTCTGCCTGCAGTGTCCAGCTCAGCTTGATTTTTTTCCATGCAACTCCCACGTACTCCAGATGTTTAAGTAATAACAAAATTGCTGCAGCTCTCTGTATCCTGCCCACACTGCTTTGAACCATCCGGCTTGTTCTTTCACCTGTCTCATTTGAAACCCTGTGAGTGATGCCTGGGATTGCTTTGAGCTGTTCAGAGCTCCCTGCTGCCGGTTTGGTAACAGGCAGCACCATTTACTTATGGGCTGGTACATCCCATGTATTAAACAGGAGCTGAAGCTGAATACTTCAGGAAATCTTGAACAACAAACAGTTTCCCCCTTTTCCAAGCACTGAAATATTTACTTCTCGTCTTAATCTTGAAGAGAAGTTCCTTGCAGAATGTGTTTAAAAAAGAGGTGAGTACAAATCCCAGTTTGAAAAGTAGAGAGATTTATTCTGTGTTCACCCTTGTTCACAAAAGAAGCAGCATATATTTTTTTGCTTCTCGGTTGCTGCCTCTGTGAGCACTTTGCATATTTAATTAATGATTTCACGTTTGAATTGTTCTGCAACAAATTCTTGCTTCCCATTGGCAGTCACTTTTCTTCTGCTGTCATCTGAAACTACTCCTTTCAAGTGCAAGGACGGAGCAAGCACCAGAGATCCTATTTCTGCAGACATTTGTGAATGCAGCCTTCACAGTATTAAAGGCCTGAAGTCTGCAGCTGGTTTGGGAGTCACTTTCTTAATGACCATGTGAGTGTCTGTCTTTTTGGTCATGCGGTGTGTTAACCTGCACGTCCCCATTGAGGCTGTGACAGTGCTTCCTTCATGTCAGGTATCACTGGCCTGGCTGGAAGAGCTTTTCGGATGGCAGCATGCAGTGTGTAAGGAAGTCTTGCATTGCCTGTGAGTTTGGGTTACACGAAGTGCTGGGTTTCAGGCTGGCTGCATGTAAAAGCTGGCAGAAAGGGGGGTGGTGTGTGTGTGTGTGTGTGTGTGTGTGTGTGTGTATGTAAGAGCCTTCCCTTGTAAATAAAGCACAGACCATGTGCGCATGGAATTATTTGCTTCTTGGGTCTGGAAGTCTACCAAAACGTAGTGGTACCAAAGTCGTAAGTGGCTTTATTGACTTTTTTTTTCCTGATTAGAAACAACATTTTTTTTCTCTTTACTCACACTGCTCTGTTAATATTGCAGTGCCCTTCTCTTCCTGCCCCATTTCCCTGTTGGTGGATGCATTGCCTCTTATTCTTGTCCCATGCTGCTATTCTCTGCTAGTCTCAGAGGTGCTTTTCCCAGCCCGTGGCTCCTGGGCACGCAGCGTGCCATGCCTGGTGCAGCTCCATGGCACAGCTGGCCTGTGCTCACCACCTCTTGTTTATTGGAGGGATGTGGCAAGAGGGGCTGAAGTGGTTGATTCCTACTAAGCTGCTGCAGGGGTATCCTGGTGTAGGCTGTCAGATGCATCCTTGTTCCTGTCATGCCCCTTTCCCAGTGCTTCTTCATCTGGAGTCACTCTCGGTTCATGAGTCTTAGCTAAACTCACGGATTAAAATAGTTGTTCTTAATATTTACATCTTTTCTTCCCTCCCTTGGATTTTTACCTTGCTGAGTTCTACCACCATCCTTTTAAAACATGCTTTTGTAACCTGTGATTATTTTTCATTGAATTCCATGCTGCTAGAAAACATCTGAATTTAATATTGTCATAAATGATGTGAGCAGTCTCCTAAGTACCTTTGTACACTGTTCTTGCATGTCAGATACAGTTAACCTTCATTTCAGAGGTCTGATATTTCTTCAGCAACAGCATAATTGGAGTGCATGGGAACGCGCTCCCTGCAAATACGGAGCGATGCTCTGTTGTAAAAGAAACTCGAGTGCTTGTTAAACAACTGCAGGCAGATGTAGTTTTTTAATTTAATAGAAGAGCTCATTTGAATGTTTTCCCGAGGGAGTGCCGCTTCGGTGAGCAAGTTGGTTGACTCGTGCAAATTAAAACATGTCCATCAAAAGGCAGCCCTATAGGATGTTTCCTTAGAGGATGATCATCTCTGTTCGGTGCAGGGCAGCTGGACTGGATGACCTTTAAAGGTCCCTTCCAACTCTGAGGATTCTGTGATGTAATGTTGGGAGAGGATGCTTGAAAGCATGTACAAGCATTAGGAGTTTTTGGATGAGCATTTGGTCATGGAGGAAAGTTTGGTATGAGGCAGAAAACTGAGGTAATCCATGATCAGGCCAATACAAGTACAGGAAGTTTATGTCATCTGGAACATAGGGTTTTTGTTTGTTGTTTCTCTCGGATGTGTGAAAAACAGAAAGTGATTCTGTTTTGCTTTGAATTTCCTACATTATGTCATACTTTTGGGCTCCTGTCTGGTTATTTATAAAGCATGATGAACAAACTACTCCCAGAGTTCCTGGTGGGTATCATTTGTTAGGATGCTGTGTTAAAGCACCTCTTATTTAGTCTGAAAGCTGTCATTGATGCTCCCCACCTCAAGATGCTTGGGATTCTGTGGGCTGAGTGGGACACAGTGCTTTCCCCAAAGTGTTTCTGTTAGAAGCTGCTGCTCAGCAGAGCCAGCGTTTCTTTACTAATGGTACCTGCTCATGCACCATGGCAAAAATGGCAAGGTTTTCCTTGCTGCACTTTCTGTTCAGGTACTAATTAGTTGATTTGTATGAATGCATCAGAAGATGCAGCACAGTGCCAGTTGAAAGGATAAACCAAGTGAACTAAGTTTTTAAATGCCATTGAAAAAAAAAAGGTGATCAGCAAGGAGGTCTAACGCATGCAGTTCTGCAAAAAAAATCACTCCTAGGAGAGCCAAATCCCTAAAGCTTTAAGCCTCTTTTTGATCCAAGGGATTAGTGCAGATTTCCATTTTTGCAAGGCAAACTGTTGGGGCTGTTAAGGCTGTGTATTGGAACCAGGTTTTCACAGAGGTGATGTTATAGAGGGGAATGTTGCTTCCCAGAGGGGAACGTTGGTTTGCTCTTGGTCTGACTTTGCTCTGCCACCCAGCAAGGGCATCTTCCTGTGCAAGGAGAAAAATAGCATGAAACAAGGAGCAATGTGTGGTCAGGTGTGAGATCATTTGGGTGCCCCATCCCTGAAGGCATTCAAGGCCAGGCTGGATGTAGCTCTGGGCAGCCTGGTCTGGTGGTTGGTGACCCTGCACATAGCAGGGGGTTGGGACTAGATGAGCATTGCGGTCCTTTCCAACCCAGGCCATTCTATGATTCTATGGTCAGTGTTTTTTAGCAGAACAAGAGAGATACAAATAAAATAATGATAAAAGAAGATACAGACACCATCTGTGTGTATGAGGACTGAGTTGTTTCAGCTGTTTGCACAGCTTGGACAGCTGTTTGGAGTGTTGATACCGCAGTGTGCATGTAGCATCTCTCAGTCACCTGGTGAAAGGAAACAGGTGAGTGTGACATTTGTGGTTGTGAAGACCCAATGTTGGGAATGATCTGCATCCTACAGGCTGCTGGTGTGAGCAGCTGCAGCTCCCTGCCGGCAGATAGGAGCCAAGGAGGCCCTTGATGATGCTGCCTCATTAATGAGCGTTGTTCAGAACTGCTGCTGCTGGACGCTGAGGGTGCTTGGCAAAGGAATGCCAGAGTGGGAAATCCAGGTGCTCTGAGATGTGGATTGAGGTGCAGAGAGAAGTTGTACGGATGCCTCCCGCCGGACATCACTTGTGCTTGTGTTATCTAAGGCAAGAGAACAAGATTCTGCTCAGCGGGTAAATGCAAGACTTTTAAAGTGGTGGTAAAAATAAGCAGGCAAAAACCTGTGATATCTTCTCTATGGCTTCAAGTGGAACGGCTCTCCTGCTGTTTTGCTGAAGGCAATTGCTTGGTGGTTTATTTTCTGCAGGGAGTAGGATAGATAACATTTATGAATGGCATGGGCATTTTCCATCCATTACAACGTGAAGTCTAACAGCAGAAGCCTACAATTAGGTAGAGATATTAATAGTAACTGAAAAATTCTGTAGAGTAGTTCTGTGCAGTGGGTTTCTCAATGTGTGTTAGTCTCCTCCTTTAGTCCTTGATAACGTACAGTATGAAAAGTTTTGCTCTGCATAGTGAGCATATTGTCAGTGGGTAACAAATGCTTTGCTTTTAATGAGAAACTTCCAGGCTAAAGATAGCATTCTTTGTAGCCGAGAGGAAACTGATGCTCATGGACAACTGTGTTGTAATTAAAAGCCCAATTATTATTAGCTGCCACCAGAAATACTTACTCTGTTGCAAGATGTGTCTTGTCCCTTGAATCTGATACTCACCCACCCTGTTAAATATACTAACAGTGCTTCACTTGTTTAATCTGATGTTTGAAAACAGCGTAGCAAGCACAACCCAAACAGGGTGCAGCTCCTTCCTTGCTCCTCATCATGCGTCTGGATTCCTGCTGCGATTTGCTGGCTTCCTCCTAGCCCCAAACATCAGAACTTGGCAGAGGCTGCTGGCTGCTGCTTGGCATTGGGAAGGAATTACGTAAATCCAAATGCTTGGGTTGTTCCTATCAGAACTGAAGTGTTCCAGATTGACTGAAAATTCATCCCGAGTCACTTTGGATTGGGCAGTTTGTGTTTTCTTTTTATTGTTTTGTTTTAGAAAAAACAGTGCTAGGGTGAGTAAGAGAAAAATGGTTTTAAGACTTGTCTTACCTCTGAAAATAAGCTCTGATGTTGGAGGACCAGAGATGCTTTGTGCACTCCTGGCCATCCAGCAGAAGCCACGCTGGTCTAGAGTTTTTTCCAGAGCTTTTTCAGGTTAAAAAGCCAATGCAAACTGTTGCTTAAAAATGGGAAATTTGGTTAACTCTTTCTGTGAGCCAAGGGAAATGGACCAACAGAAGGTGATCTGTGCAGGGAGAACATTTTGTTCTCATGAGTCTGAGAACCCAGGAGCAGAAGCATAGCAGTCTGATTGTTTTTCTATCTGACTTGGTGTGCTGCTTTCACTGAGCCTCCTCTTCCAAAACGTCATGCCTGCTTGCAGGGACTGCGTGGATTGACAGGGCAGCGTATGGAATGGGAACCTTAGCATCGAGTTGGAGCCTTAATGAAGGGATGTTAACAAGAGGCTGTCTGGTGGCATATGCTGGCTGTAATGCTGTTGAGGAATACAAATTCTGCCATCTTTCAAGGGAAAAATCCAGACTTGCAAGTGGAGTCTCTCAAGCTAAACGTGAAAGATTGATCTTGGGACGTGAGATAGCTGGGTTGCTCTGGTGCATAGACGTTAGGGACAGGAGCTGCAGCCCATGGGTACACACTGCACAGCAGCGAGGTGCTCTTGGTTTTTAACCAGAGTTATGTAACAGGAATAATAGGAGAGAACGCTCCTGCATGTTGTGCTGCATGGTGACAACTCTTCCAAGTGTTACACACCGACTGGGACTTGCTGTGCCTTGCAGAGAAACGAGGAGAGATCTTCTGAGATGTAGTGCAGAAGGTGAGTGAGGGCTCTGGGCGGAAAGGCTGGAGGACTGTTGATGTGTGTGATCAGAGTTAGTGAGGATGGTCACAAGATACAGTCCTGCTCACTAAGAAATAAGCCTGTTATATCCCTTCTTACTCTCTTCTTGCAATACAAATCAATACAAATTCATCTTTCTACTGCTTTGATTTGTTGCTCTTTTTTTTTTTTTCTTTCATTATCTAGAACTTGCTATGGTAATTGATACGGTGAAGGTGGAAAGCAAGACTTTATGGTGTTGGCACTCCTTAAATTATTATGTTCTATCCCATTTTTGGAGAGTTTTGCTTGCTTAATCCCAACTACCCGTAGTTGTCACTGAGCTGTCTGCAGTGGAACCCAGGCACCAGTTGTATGCTATTCCTCCTAATCTGGTTACCTTGCACATGTCAAGAGAAATAAATTCTACCATCGGGTAGCTTAATTGTCTGGCTTTTCTCTGCCCCTTTGGGATTTGGCACTTTTCTCCAGATTTGATTAATTTGCATCACTTGGTGCCACCCACTGTGCATGGCTCTTTCCTGGCTCTCTTTTCTGAAGGCATGGTTTAGCTTGTCTCTGTTTAATAAAGAATGCTGGTGAGGGTTTTGGGTAATGTTTCTCAGTACTGAAGTGTGGTTTCCCCCAGCCACATGCTAGCAGTGAGGGTAAATGAGGGAAGATGTGCTCCAGGATCACTCAGCTCTCCTAAATCAGGATCCTCAGCATCCCTGAAAGAATCATTCCCTTCTTCAGACATTACAGAAAACCTATGGAGGATAAACTTGCCCTCTTTTTACCATTACACCAGGCTAGGTGACTTTTTAGGGTGCTTCCAGTTGGCTCTCAGATTCCTGTAGTAAAGTCCCTCCAGGATGCTGGCTTCTGAACATTCAGATAGCAGTGGTGTTTGCTTTTGCCCAGCCAGACAAAGAAAGCAAACGCATTGCCTTCCGTGTCTGAAGCCATGTGAAGTTTTTTTCAATTAAACATGTTTCTCCGGTTGTTTTCAAACACTCATTAATTCTGATTTCAAACAGTTGGTAAGGCTGATTGATTTGTAATTTTCAAGATCGTGCCTGAGTGTTTTCCACTCCTCCCTTCCCTTGGCTCAGATGGAAAACAGAGTATTTCTGCCTGGTAAATTCTGAATAACTCAAACACTCGATATTCTTGCAAACTGAAGAGTGAGAAAATGGCACGGACAGATTCTGCATCTCACTGCCTGTACCACACCCACTAGCTGCATGGCAGGTGGTTATTGGGGCGATGTTTTGGTTTGTATATATTCAGTTGGATCACTAAAATAAATAGGATTCATTCCTTTTGAAAGAGAATTTCCTGCCTGCAAGCTGCTGGTGTGTTTCAGAGCCCCGTGCCTGGGTTCCCAGATGTGCCATCCCGTTTCATTTGTATGCTGTGAGGGTACATGGCCGCTCACAGGGACTGACGTTCCCGGGGCTCGGCTGCTTCTCCTGCCCCCGAGGAGAGCCATGTGCCACGGAGGAGCACACAAGTGCTGGATTTTATCATGAGCTGAACATAAAAATCAGATTACCTGCACCATTCCTTCTGGAAAAAGTCTACTGTGCTCTTAAACAAGTGTTTCTTTTATTTTCTTTTCAATGTCCTTCTGGGAACCTGTACTTAGGCATACATAAAATCAGATCCTTTTTCTCTAATAGGGCACTTAAGCAGCCCTAAATGCGTGTTAATGCTCCATTACTCTCTTATCAGCTGTGTTAGATTAGAGATGGAAGCCTATTGGCCATGTGCAGATTGATCTTCCCAGTCAAATAATAGCAAAAATGAATTACTGTTTTTAACCTGCAAGAAAGAGCTTGTTTACGCTTAGAACTCTTTGTCTTACTGAATCTCTCCTGGGGATCTGTGCATGCAAGTGAGTTGCCCCAAACGAATACATTAAGTCATTGGTAAGCCCAGCTTTGTGGTGCGTGAGAGTCCAGCATTGTTCCTTGTGCCCATTTCAGCATAATGTTACCACCTGGCCTTCTAGTTCAGAGATCTCTGCAAGATTTTTTTATTGCCCAAAAGAGATGAGAAGAGTTGGAAGGAATACGGCTTCCATCCTAGCACGTGTTGCCTGGCAAACACCCAAGGAGCTGCCATTCCTATTAGGGCATCTTGGCAATATTTACACATTGATATATGTATATATATATGTTGAATTTCATTGCTCCTATCCTTCCAGTTTCACCCAAGTCAGCAGTAGTCAGAATATCAGAGTTGCTAGGCAACTTCTGTACTTGTCTCCTTAGTGCCACAGCATTTCTCTTCTTCCCCTCTGGTCTCAGGTCTCTCCCATCCTGGGAAGCAGCCTGTCACTTCCATGCTCTCACAATGCCTGCTTGGTGCTGTGGGGACCGTAGTTGCATTGGTGCCATGAAGCTGACAGCCTCTTAACTCCTTGCTGGATTTGCTTCTCCCATCCCTTGGTTCCCTGCTGAGTTGGTACAGCGGGTTTCAAGCAGAGTGTTCCACCTCTAGCTACAGTGGCATCCTTAGAGCTCAGAAATCTGCACAGACCTATGCTGGGAGCTTCCCTGGGCCACTCAGGTACTTTGTTTCCAAAAAAAAACCTGCTGCCATTGCCATGGTGTTCGCTGATCCTCCTTGCTGAGAGATGTCTGATGACAGAGGTCAGTATTGCCCAGAAGCTTGTGCAGAGCTCATGCTATCCTGTTCTATACTGAAACAGTATATAGTTTCATAGAATGGCCTGGGTTGAAAAGGACCACAATGATCATCTAGTTTCAACCCCTATTGTATCTAAAGTTCTTCAGCTGGGATGAGGGGAAGGCCTTTGTGCAGGACAGGTACTTCTCTCCAGGTCATTCTTCATTAAGCCTCAATGGATCAAGTACCATATCTGTCCTTGCTCTTTTCTGTTCTAGATTTAGTCTTTTGAGTTTCAAAGGTCTGAATTTCATTTCGATGAAGTAGAGTTTATTTATGAGCACTGACATGCACTGCATGATTCACTGTGACAAAACAGTGGCTCTCAGTGTAATTTCCTGATTAGAAAACAGGATTGAAGATGAACAAAGTGAAGAGAGGAGAATCCTGTGACTCACCTTTGGGTTGATGCTTTTCTGCTGTCTCTGTGCTACTGACAATTGCAGTGAGATGTAGGCACTGTTTCATAGTCTGTTTACAATAACAACTGGAAGCACTCACCCACAGTGAGTTCAGTTGCACAGAATGTGCACATCACGTGGTGATGGAAAGCTGCAGTAACGCTGACTGAAAACTTTATGGTGTTTTGGTGCTTATCTCTTCTGAAATGGGTTTTCATGAGACTGTGATCATGAGTTGTCTGGCGTTGTATAATTTACAGGTACCGCAAATGGTGCCAGCATTTATGATTACCTTGCTTTGAGGGTAGGAGCTGCCAGAAATTAAAGGCTGTTCTAGGAGACAGGGCTGGGTTACATGGCTGTCCTACTGATAGCAGCCAGTTGGCTTCCTGTTCCAAGCTCCCTGCTCAGCTATGTCCAGGAAGGAGCACGGTGGGCTGCAGTCCTGCAGGCTGAATGTTGGCTTTTGGAGAAGTGCTACAATTAGCAGTAATTCAGTTTCTCCCCATCTCACTCCCTCTTTTCTTAAAAAAGAAAAGAAAAGAAATGAAAACTCCAATGCATTTTGAATTTAGACTCAATATTGTTTCCCTACCGTAATGAAAGCATGCCTAAGATAGCCAGCCTGCCCTGAGAACTCAGAAAAGTTGTTTCTTTTTCTAATTTTAAAAATAAATCCTTCTCACCCTTGAAGCCAGAAGGGAGAGGGACAGGCTGTAAAGATATTGCAGGATTTATTCCCAGCAAAGCAGCTGCTATTATTTTCATGTGCAGAGCTGAGTGGGGGAGTCAGGGGCTTAGTGCTGTACAACTGTTGGCTGGCTGTGTTGCAGGGTTGGCACAGCTGCTCGCGGGGCCATGGAGCCCATGGCTGCTCCTCCTGCACCAGGAGGACCTGGCAAGTGGGATGGGGAAGGTGTAGTGAGTTCCTGCAAGGAATCCTGGCTGGGGCATAAGGAGGGAAATAACAACAAAAGAGAGAATGCCCTGCAGGGAGCAGGGCCTGCTAGCAGGTGACAGAGAGTCTGGCAGCAGTTCCTGAAGTGAGGCTGTCCCTGTAGTGTCGGTGTGAGGCAGGGGGTGAGGTCTGTGTGTCTGCAGATGTTACCCTCCCACCGGGAGGGTAAGAGCATCAGCAGTGCTCCAGGTGCCTGCCTGGCACTATTTGGGCATGGCTCACCACTGATGGCACAGTCCTGTGGCGGTGTGTGTTGTGCTGGCAGCACAGTTCTTACAAAAAGCCTCACTTCCTACTGCACTTCCATCCCTATTGACTGTATACACAGTATTGGGAACCTGTTCAGTTATTTATTACACGTTTCTCCTCTGTTCCTGCCGTTCAGCAGAATGCATTTCTTTCCTTGCTCTGTGTGACTTTTTCTCCTTGCTTCAGCTTCAGCTGCCTTTTCCCTCCTATTCCCATACACGTTTGGCAGAAAAATGACTACTAGAGCTCAACTGTGTGTCTGGGTGAGTGTGTGGGGGCGTGGGAGAGCACTTCATTTGCCGTTTGCTTTCAGGATTATTTCCTCTAATTTGTTCATGCTCTGTTATACACCTTTCACAGCTTGGGAATCACGCCAGCAGTTCAGCTGCCTGACTTTGGAAACTGCATGGTCCTTCAGCCAGGCTGCTGCCTCTGCTCCTTAGCTGCATTGTGCTCTGTCTGCCATAGGGAGGGAGTCAGGAGTATTTTCAGTATTGAGTAGTTCTGATAAATTCATTCAAAAAAATTGAAAAGAATAATAGTAATAATCATGGAGTTGGTGCTGTGTGCTTGCTGTGCAGTGACTGGTGCCCTTAATGCATTGCAAATGCAACTTCCCTGAAGATCCACGGGCCTGCGAGGTTGCAGCACTATTTGCAGAAGTGCTTTCAAAGCAGCTCTGGATAAACTGGTGGTAAATCCTGCCTGTGTGCATTTCAGAGCAGCAACTGGAGCACTTGGCTTTTAATAACTCAGATCGAGTCAACTGCGGAGTGCTCTGAATTCAGCCAAAATGAGGCATTGCCATCATTGGGGTTGAACACAGGAGTGCTGAGAGGTGTCTGAGATCATAGAATGGCCTGGGTTGAAAGGGACCCAACGCTCATCCAGTCTCAACCCCCTGCTATGTGCAGGGTCACCAACCAGCAGACCAGGCTGCCCAGAGCCACATCCAGCCTGGCCTTGAATGCCTCCAGGGATGGGGCATCCACGACCTCTTTGGGCAACCTGTTCCAGTGCCTCACCACCCTCTGTGTGAAAAACTTCCTCCTAATATCTAACCTAAACCTCCCCTGTCTCAGTTTAAAACCATTTCCCCTTGTCCTGTCACTACCCACCCTTGTGAACAGCCATTCCCCCTCCTGTTTATACACTCGCTTCATGTACTGGAAGGCCACAATGAGGTCTCCCCAGAGCCTTCTCCAAGCTAAACAAGCCCAGTTTTCTCAACCTTTCCTCATAGGAGAGCTGCTCCAGCCCTCTGATCATGGAGATGCTGTGTAGGAGGTAGCTGCCTGCATGCAGAAATTTAACATGCTCCCTTTTGGGGAAAGATCAGAGCCAAGCACAGGGCAGTTGCTAGCAGTGTGAATAAGGTGCAAGCCATTTAAAGGCAATAGAAGGTAATTCCTCCATTTCAGATCCCTCTGCTGAGTATGCTGCTTGTAATCCAGGAGCACCATCACTAGGAGGAAGAACTCTGTTCCTGCAGTGCTGTTCCAGCTGCAAGTGTGCTGTTGTGATCATTTGAGTTATAGCAGTGTTAATGCGAACTGAAAAGATTCAGTTGTTTTGGCTGGTCTGCTGCTCACTTATGTCATGGGCTGGAACACAGGTATGTGCTGTGCTTCTTCACCTGCCACTGGGTGAAGAGGAGGTGTCTCTGGGGGAATCCTGGCGAGGTGCAGCACCCCTGCAGCGTGTGCTGGGGGGTGCAATGAGGCACACACTGCACACGGAGGGGGAGATGGATTAATTGCTGCCGTATTTGTGACCCTAGACTCATTACTGCAGCTGAACCAGTGGGTTCCTCCATTTGATTTTGTACATTTGCAAGGATTTCCCAGGGAAACTCCCAGTAATCAGCTGATTTGAGGGGATATTTCCCTTTAAGGCTGTTTTGATATGAACAGATCAACGGATGCAGTTACAGATAATTGCAGTAGAAATCCTGGTGCTTGAAATTTACACACCAATTCATGGGGACTTTTTTAATTATTTTCTCTAAAACAAATGTATATATGTATCAAAATTGCCATTATTGGTTAATCACAAGATTCCTCTGATGCCATGCTTGAGGGTGCTGCAACATAAACAGATTTTTGCCATCCAGTGCTGGCCATGCAGCACCAGTCACTCCCATACTTCAGGGCTTTGTGCTTTATCTTGCTCAGTAAGCCAGGTCTTGGTTTTAAGCTGGGAAGAGAGAAATAGCATTAAATTGGAGGGCTGAGCTTAGCAAATGGTGTTCTTCATATTTCAGCAGTGCTTGGCTGCCTTATCCATTAGAGCAACTGGTGGATGTGCTTAGATATCAGGAAGCTCATGTATTGAGAAGAACTGAACCTGGGCTTTGTGTAGTCCTGCCTGTATCTCCCATCACGCCAGAAGGCTTAGCTTGAACATGATCACCAGCGGTGCCTTTCTAAAACCTCTTTGGAAATAAATCACAAAGCAATTTCCTTCTATGAAATGTGTGTCTTGGAAAGTGACCTCAGGCCATCAGAAGTCAATGGAAGGGGTCTTGTTGCCTTGAGTTGAGGCCCTTGAGCTGTTTTCTGTTGGGTGTTCAATCATCTAGCTCTGACTGTAACCTGAAAGAAAAGGACTGTATGATGGGCTGAGATACTGCAGTAACAGCCATCACTGAAATAGGGTCTGAAATGAGTTTGATAGCAAGCCACTCTATATGAACATTTATTATTTGGTGGAAATATATCCATTGCCATTCTATAATGCCCTCGTGACACCTATAGCAATTGCTCACAGAGAAGTGGGAAATGCTGAAGGATTTGCAAATTATTTTCATGTAATCTCACTTTTAATTGAAAAGGCTCGTTTTTTCAAAGAAAAATATAGGATAAATGTCTGATTCTTTGGAAATTCTGAGAAAGTGACACCACCTACAGTAGTAAAGAGAAGCTGCAGCAGTGTGCTGATGTGAAGGAGAAAACAGCTGTGCAGGTGCAACACGTTGTATGGAAGCCCTGCTGTCTCCTCAGAAGCACCCTCTTATCCTGGGTGTTCATCCTGTGTGTTGGAGGAAAAGAAAAACCTGCACTATTGCCAGCCTATAGTTTTGTAAAGTCTTGTCTGTCTTTGGTATTTGGTGTATATCTCTTAGATAGAGGGGGAAAAAAATGTTTTGAGCTGCATTCTGTAATAGTTGTGATAATCTTCCTGTTGCTGTTCTTAAGGCGCTTGAGGTTTTTAAAAGAAACAAAATGTAATGAACACAGTGTGGAAGTGCTGTGATGTGCATCCCTTGCTGCTGATGGCCGGCTTCTCATGCTGCCATGACTTTAACTCCACACCATGTGAATTAATTAGGAGAGGGCTGCGATACGATTCCCCCTTTGATTTCTCATTTGTATTTTGCTGTGCATGAAATCTCATCCCTGGGACTCGTAGTACTGTTTGTCCTTAGGAGACTGAGCAGGGAAGTATCATGTTGCTTCAGGAGCTGTTCTGTTTGGAAATCACTTGTTGCTTTGGGATCGGGCATTGGATGAGGAGAAGTGCTGACTGCAAACAGACAAATAAACAAAAAGGCTAACTCTGCAGATAAAAGTGGTGAGATAAGCCTCAGTGGGACAAAGCCTGTCCTGCAATAACCTGCTGATGCTAACTATTAGCATTAATTCAAACCGGGCCCTCCCTGCTAGGAGGAATCAGGTAGATGAGCTGGAGCTGCTTTGGTTTCTCTCTCCAGTCTCTCTAGCTGTCAAACCACAGCATGTGTGTGCCCTTTGAAATGTGGATGGTGAAGCTGTTCTTTCTGCTGAGTGCAGCCTCATGAGGGAGGATACGTGCAAAGTGTAGTTTGAGATGGCAATTCCACCTCCGTCCGGCTGGGTAACTGGGTCTGGGTAGCTTGTGGATGGTATTTTTAGTGCAGCTCAAGTAGAACACTACAAAAACGTGTGCTCTCTGTCTGCATCTCCTCATGTGTTACTGATTTGCAGCATGCTCTTATCCTTTCCTCCTTTCATCACGATGTGTGCTGCATCCACACTGCTGCCAGAACAGCAGCTTCCAGTGGGATAATGAACTGCAGGAATAAATATGGGAATTCTGCATCGTGGGACAAACACTTCATAGGAGGGAGAAAATGTTTAATTTCATGGCTATTAATATCAGCAGAGGGAGAGGAGCACATTCTGCCTGTGTGCTCCATGGAACAGCACATCACTGCTTGTTGACCTTTCCCCTCCTGCCACTGCAGGACTTTGCTCTGAGTATCGCCAACCCTCGTCCTGCTCTAAGCTTTCCCTGCTCCTTTAGCTTCATTCTCACCACTACTTTGTTACCCATCAGCAGTGCTGCTTTGAATAATGTGAAGAAAGAGGAAGAGAGCTTCTATGTTGTTGCTTTTTTTTTCTCCTCCCTTAGGCCACCGGTGCACTTCAAAGGCAGAAGTTCTCACTTTTTGGCTCAAAAATGCAAAATGATAAAGGCATCTTTCGTGGCACAGGTGGGCGATGGTTGCTGGGAGGGGTGTCGCAGCAGGGACTGCCCTCTGCTCACCCCGACGACCCTCATGGAATGCAAATTCAGAAGACAGCTCTGCTTTCTTTTATTAGAACAAAACGACATGAAAGCCAAACGGACCTATTGCTTAGAGGAAATCAGTAATTACCAGGAGTAAGTCAGGTCCCTGGGTTCTGCCTGGACAAGGCTGCGTTGTAGGTGAAGTCACTGTGGTTGTTCCATGTAGCTTTGGGTTTTTTCACAGCTGGTTTTGTGAAATTTTAGCCCAGCGTGGTCAGAGCAGAAGGAAACTAGAGATGTATCTGCAATCTGTACAAGGTGAAAGGTTATCTCAGTGCACTAACGATGAAAGGAAATAAAGCTGTGGAATAGAATAATTAACATTCACTTATTGTAGAACACTGGAAATTCTGCCTGATATCTGCTGCTTGGTTTCCAGCTATGGAGGCAACGTGTGTTTTCTTGAGGATGCAGCCTTTATGTGACTGCAGGAAATAAGGGCTGAGTGGATGAAGAGTGGATTCATCAAGTGTTAAAAGAACTGGAAAAAGAAAAAGCACAGCAAGTAATTCAAAAGAAAGAATGGAAAAATTAAAAGGGAAAAAAAAAAAAAAGGAATTGTTCAAGGTTTCCGGTGGCAATATCTACTCTAATAATTGAGCTCCCTTTCTGAATACACTCAGAAGAGTCTTGGGGTACCAAGTATGGCATCTGAGGCTTGAGTACAGCCATCTTCTATTGACTTGCACCAAAGATGTTAATAGCAAAGCTGCACATTTTATTTGGAAGTAGTGTAGACACTTTTGATCTGCCTGAGAGGTTTTTCTCACCAGCATTTTGCAGATCGGAGCTTGTAAATTACTTCTCAAATCCTGATAATTAATGGTGGTGGGTGGTGAACATGAGCTGGAGGTTTTCTTGTGCTTTTTATTTTTGGCTTCTGAAACCGACATGTCCCCAAAACACTTGTGAAGACAAAAGAGAAAATCATATTTGAAGAGAAGGGAGGGAGGAGGCTGCATTATTCCATGCCATTGGAAGTGCTGCATTTCCAAAGGGATGCTGCTATGCTGGGGCCTTCTTAGCCTCGTTGGTTGGCATCAGGAAGGATTGCCTATTCAAAAACTAGCTGTGTGTAGTTTTTTTCGAGATACTGTTGTGATTCCCATTCGTTAATGCAAAAAATAAAAGCTTCCAGTTGTTGCATTTGGGTTGGCTCCTTGCTTCCCAAGGTGCTGTGTTTCAGGAAGGTGTGTACTGCTGAGATCCTGCAGGCGATGCAGCTGGAGATGGGTTTTCTTCCTTCCCCATAGAGCTTTACCCTGATGTATTCAGTATCACTTCTTTCCCTTTTGCTTCAGCAGCAACCTGTTGTGTTTGATGGCACCGTTGCTCTCCTGGGCACTAACCAGTGATTAAGGCAAAACCTTTTCTGCTCTGCTTTTTCATTATTTTCCCTTATCTGCCCTTTAGCAGAGGCAAAGCCTGGGAGCTGAGTAATCCCCGATGTGTCTGGATGTCTGCACAGCCTTCTTTGTGCTCTGTATTTCTCTGTGTGCTTGGCTGCCTGTGAGGTTTCACCAAAAAATGCCCTCCCCAAAGCAGCCCACTCCTGCGTTACGAAGTGTGTTAGAGTTGCGTGGCCAAGCAGCTGCTTCCCTGCTGTGAATGTTAGTGACTGGTGTGGGGTGCTTCTGGGTCCAGAACAAGCTGATATGTGCTCCATGCTGAGAGATGAAGGCAAAAGTTAGGTGAATATGGGGCTTGGGTGGCTGAGCATGCTCTGGTGGTCTCTGGTAGGGATGCTGGGTTTATAGCAGATGGATTCCTCCAGCCCCGTATACTGTGGTAACATGGGTTGTCTGTCTTGGTGTTTTGGGGTTCTTGGGGCTAACAGGTTGCTGGTCAACCTGTGCTCTGTACCAGTAGCTGGCCGTATGCTTTTCCCTTGAGTGAAGTAACTGGTGGTGTTTTAAATCAGAAAGCAGAGTTCCTAAATTCAGCCTCTGCTCACCGAGTTTGCTGTTTTCATCTGAAATCTGCAGTGAGGGCATTGGCAGAAAACTTGGTTGTTTTAGCTTATCCACTAGAAGCCATTTCCTTCGGGCAAATTTGCATCCTGTAAGAAAATGAGCATTCCACATATCTTTTACAGACCAAGCAGTGGTTAGCTGTCCCAGTCTGCTGTTTCTCCTTCCTTTCCTACAACTCCACATACATCTCCCTACCCCCAGGGCAGGCACAGAGGGCTGTGCTGCAGATCTTTGTGGGTCCTTGTGCCCATCTCGGTGCTGAGGTTAAGACCTCTTCCTGCAGATTTGAGCATGCATGGAGGCAGCTGCTCAGCAGCACTCCTGCTGCATTGCAAGAATGTGGGAGCAACTAGGAGAGACTGAACATAATGAGTGTATCATAGTAATTAGGATGTGTGGTGGTAAAATTTGATGTCTGCTCCGTATGTTGTATTCCTGCTCGGTGCTGTTAGATGCTGTGCTGTTGGGGTGAACCATGGAAGAAGAGAGGGATGGGAAACGAGAAATTTGTGCTGAACTGTGTGTGGCTAGGAGGGGATGAGAAAGGAGGAGGAATGCAGGGGATTGTACTGACCATAAAGGAAGAAATCCATCCGTGGAGATGCAGTCAAACTTTGGAGGGGTCTTTGTTCAAGAGGAGCCGTTGAGTCATTGCACATTTGATGTTTTGGACATAAGATACTGCAGCTGTAACCTAGCTTTTCCTTCCCCTTT
The DNA here is from genome assembly GCF_019238085.1 of Lagopus leucura. Lineage (NCBI taxonomy): Eukaryota > Metazoa > Chordata > Aves > Galliformes > Phasianidae > Lagopus > Lagopus leucura. The sequence continues at coordinate 2,399,542 of NW_024962266.1, read as the reverse complement.
TGTTTTGTGTGACATCTGGATTCTTTGGGGAGTGTTATTCTGTCTTCAAATGGGGATCATTGCCACTTTGGGCAGCGGAGGTTTTACAGATTCTGTGGAGTAATGAACATGTAAGAAAAAGATTATACAGCTGGCTCTCTTCTCTCACGCCTATTAGCATAAGATCTTTAATTGATTTAGGGGGTTATTTTCTCGGAACACTTGCAATTAGCAGCTCTTAATCACCAAAACACTTTTTAAGAAATCTGGCTTGATGGGTAGGTTGTTAAAAGGAATGGGAGAAGCATATATTGCTGGTTTCTCATCTTTTTTTCCAAAATAAAAGCAGCACTCCATGTTAATAGCTGGGTGAGTGGGAAACGTATCTGTGTGCCTTGCTTGCTTCAAGCCACAGATTAAAGCTTAGAGCCAGAAGGGATCTTGTGGTCAACCGCTGCACTCCTGTCGCAAGGTGGGATCGACTGCCTTTATTGCACTGATAGGCGTTTACTGAACAGACATAGCAGTGTAACATGATGGAGACGGTCTGTGCTCTTGTACTCTTGAAACCCCATCATTTTGCTTTCTTAAAGCACTTTACAGGTTGCCTTTTGTTAAATATTTTTCTCTCTTATGCTGTCTTTTAGGTAAAAGGCTCTCAACAACCGTGCAAGAAGGTGGATTATTTTTAAAACAATGAGCGTGTGTCCCTAGTCATGATTTGTGGTTCAGTCCAGCTGGAGCTGTCTGAATGAAGCTATGGGCTGTGCGTCAGCCAAGCATGTTTCTACTGTTCAAAACGAAGAGGAAACTCAGAAGGGGAAAAACTATCAGAACGGCGATGTGTTTGGCGGTAAGTGGTGTGGGACTGCAGCTTTCTCCAATGTCACAAATGGTCTGGAAGGTATTTTTGGGAGTTTTAATCTTTCACAAAATGTAAAGGATGTTGTTAGAATAAATCACGATGATAATGCAGTTGGCCTCTCCAAGGGGTAGTGCCAGGATAGCTGAGATAGAGGTTGGGTGAAATCCTTAGTGGGAGATTGACCTTCTGACTGGTGTTCAGTACTGCACTGCCTTTAATTCCTTGCATCCTAGGATAGTTCAAAGACTGCCCTTCTTTTCATACTCATTTTCTGGTATCTGTGCATAGTTTTGCCATTAGATGCCAGAAAACTCCTTTATTAAAAATAATTGAAGAAAAAACAAACGTTTAGGAAGAAAGACAATTCCTTAGTACTCTTGTCCTGTAAAGCAATAGTGCACTTATCCTGAAATCCTGAAGCATTAAGGGTTTGAGGGTACAGTGAGACTAGAAATATCCTTTGGGAAGGAGTCAGTGGTGCTGGGAATGGCAGGAGGGGCAGGGAGAGGTCTGTAATCGGGGCCTTATCACAGACACTTCTGCGCTGGGAAGGGCAAAGTGCTATAGAGGTGACATGCATAGTCAGCTGCAGGGTGTTTTCTTCAGGTCAATGTAAGCTTAGTGGGTTTTTTTAGATAACTATCTCAATAACAATTTAGTTCTTCAGATGTTACGAACTATCTGGAAGTTTATTCAGAATGAGAGTTCTCAGCCTGCCTAGATACTTGTCTGAAAAGTCCTTACGGTGAATACAGTAGCTGGCTACTGCTTTTAAAATAGGTGTATTGCTACTGAGTATGCCAAATTTCTCTGATGGTTTTTATAGCAATTGTTTGTGTAGAAGTGGAAATGACACATCCAGCAGCAAAAAATATCTCTTTGTAATTTTGGAAGCAGTGATAATTTACTTTTTCAACGTTTCTGGGGGCTGGCTTGCTACCAGCAGTGGATCTCAGAGTGAGTACAGCTGGGGTTATCATCTGAAGAGACACAAGTTGTTCAGGAAACTTCAAGCTGAAGCTTCAGGTTATTTTCCCACATTTCCCTCCTTGATTCTAGCCTAAGAGATGCCAGTTTGGGGATTGTGGGTTCAGTCTGCTGTTTTTATTTAAAACAGGCTGTAGATGCTGGCATGAACAAAATCCTCTGTTAGTTTCTGAAAGGAATCTGAGTTGACATTTTACCTGATACTTAGCAAGGGAGTAGTTTGGGTAATTTGTGTGTCTCAGCTTTATTATTATTTTTTTAAAATGCATGCTGCAAGCCTAAGATCTTGACAGTAATGACGGGAAACCTAAAGTAACATCTGGAGGCAGAAGATGAAGAAGACTGAAGGGATTCTAAAGGATTACCACTTTACAGAGCTGGGCTTGTTTTCAGCATCATCCTTGAGCTGTTCTGGGATCCATTTGAGGATTTTTAATCTTTCCCTGTTCTACAGAAACCTATCGGTACCAGAAATACAATCTGCACTTACCTATTTTCTTAGTTTAGGTATGCAATTTGTGATAGTTAATAATCCAGTTCAATGACTAATCCTTTTTTAGCAAGGAGTTTATACACCCATGGTATCTGTGACTTAAATTACTTGTTGAGTGGCAACCAGAATAGGCACAGAAGCTGTGTTCCTGCTTTGTTTCTGGGGGACAGCCTCCAAATCAGGAATTGGGTGCATGAGAAAGGTGAGCTGGAGGTGCCTGACTTTCCTGCTGCCCGTTTTGGACCTGTAAATGATGTATGGCATGCTGTGATGCTTAGAAGCAGGAAGCCATGTACTTCATGTGCATGGTACCCTGCACAGTTCCTCCTAAAAAGGATGTTTAATATAAAGAATGATGCAAGAAAGTCGCACTTCAAAATCATGTTTATCATCCTTCTTAATAATCTTCTGGACTTGCCAATTCCTAGAGCTCTTTCTCAGGAGACAACACTATTTCTAACCACCTTCTTCTGTGCTGAAAATGGTAGTAGCTAATCACAGTGTTTGGTGGGGGAGGCCTGAATGCTCAGAGTATTCTGCCTACTTCATTTTTGGTTAAATTTTTGTGTTTTAGTCCTGAATTACTTCCTTGCAACGTATCTGCAATTATTCTTCAAGCCATCAAGGAGGGCGTTGCTCAGTGCCATGTCAGAGGGCTCTCATAATCAACTCCCTGCAAGGAGAGAGTGTAGTTTGCTAGAATTGAGCAGATAATCACAGCTAGGCTGACACATCTTAGCACAATAAGTTCCCAGAGATACAGAAGGATCCAGAGGGTCTACCAAGGTTAGATTGCCCTGCAACACTTCCATCATACATTTCCCCATGCGGTGCCAGGTGCCAAGAACTGCTGAACGTTTCCTTTCTTGTTGCTGGGAAAGGACAGAAGTGTCTTATCCAGTCGGTGGTCCAAAGCAGAGCATCTCTGCAGCCTGGGCAGATTGAAGCTTAGCTGCAGAATGACCAAGGAGAGCAGAAGTTGGATGGTTTGTATGGAGAAAGAAGGTAATAGAGAGGGAATTAAGAAGATGCATTTGGTAAGAAGAGTAGTTTTGTGGTAGGAGGCAGCAAAGTAAAAGAAGCAAGTAGGCTTGATAGAGCTATGGTGTTTATAAGGTCCTAAAAAATTAGTGTGTGTTATTTGCAGTTTTCACATCTGGGGACTAATCTGTCCTAGAGCACCTGAGCAGAAGTCCCAAGTGTGAGCTTCGTACTCGTGGTGGTGAGGGTTGTGTCAGATGGAGGCAATGTAAGTCCAGCTGGAGCTGGAGCACTTGCATCAGCAGTGACAGGTTTTAAAGCAAATACCTTGATGCAGATGTTGCCTGCCCTGATCTGAAAGACATGGCTTGAGGTATTTTGCCCCTTACTGCTTGACTAACATCTGAATGAAACTCATCTTTCTTCTTTGAGCATCATCTGCAGAAGGAATCAGTAGTAAGGACTGTAATTTCCATCCTGCTTTTGCACTAAATAGGTCATTTTGAATGAGGAGAGAAATGAAAATACTTTATTTGGTTCTAGGCAGTTTTGCTCTTACCTTTGTCTTAGGCTGCAGGGTTGTTTTGTTTTTTTTTTTCCATTTAAGGATTTTTGTAATGCACTGTTGACAGCGTGAACTACAAAGCTGAAAAGCCTTTACCTTTCATACTAGTGTCCTTTCCCACAAATAAATGCACTGACAAGGCAGATGTTCCTGTGATCTTTGTGAACTCTTTTTCCTCTGGTGCTCAGGAGGAGCTTTCCCACTTTGCTCCACCACTGTAACTGTAGCTCCCAAGTTTGCTAGTGGACCTGCTGAGGAGTGAGCAAGATGCTCATCACTGCCACTGCTATTGCAGTGGTTTTCCATTAGGGCAATAAGAACTGTTGGTGCCAAGCTGCAGTGATGCAGAGCACATGGCTGCTCTGTGCCATCTTTGCTGTCAAGTTTGAATAATGGTGTAAGTTTCAGAAGGCAGAGAAGGAACAGTTTAGTCATAGCCTGAGGTTATTAGATTCCAGCTTGTAACTGATGGAAGAGAGATGTAGCTAGAATGAGGGTGGCTGCTGGGGGAAGGAGAGGAGACCTGTCTGGTTGTAGTTACAGATGCATTCTTGCTGTTAAGGAGGATTGCTGTGTGTGTAGTGGAAACAAGAAAGGTCCTTCATTGCCTGAAGTGAAGAAGATGTTGAGGTGGTTTCAGAACTGTATAAGTGGTGATGTCTCTAAGCTTCTCTTTTTGGGTAAACTCGAACTTGTGCAGGACTTAATGGAAAAGGAGGGGTGGAAAGGACATAAGTAACTCCTGTGCAGCTCTTTGCCCTCTATGCCTTGGATAACAGTTCTCTCTTTGCACTGTAGATGTTGCCAGAAGAGCATCATTATCTCATTGTTAGTTTTGGCTTCCTTTGCTCTGAACACATTCCCAATCCTTCAGTACTTTTCTCTCTTCCTTTTGGGGCAGAAGCAGACAGAGAAGCCACGTAGGACTTTCTAGAGCCATTGAGAGCAGCTTTCCTCTGTCTCTTTGTTGCTGCTCAGTTGATGTGAGCCTGTATTTGTTCTGTAGACTTCCCTCCAAGCCCCCAACAGATATTCTGTCTAGAAAACCACTTAACATTTCCAAAGCTTTCTTGATTTCTTCTGTAGAACATAATTTGCAGGTATTGAGTGTCTGGATATTTTTTCCCTCACTAGTCAGTTGTACTTGGATGTAGATGACACCAAGGTGTTCAGTGCTGCAGTGCAGTTTGCAGTTCGTGCTCTTCATCAGAGCCTCTGAATGCTTGCTCTTGTTTTCATGGCTGGTGGTTGGTTGTAGCCAAGTCTGCTGACTATTGGCGAGATCATCACTTCTCTGAGGATTGTTTTTGGACTTTCAAATGTCACTGCAGGTTATAATCATGCTCCAATGTCTTATTGCCTCCCTGGCTTTTAATGCTCTTTTTCCAGTTGAGCAGATGAGCAGGAGCACTGAGCCAGGTGTTCATCGGAAGTTTGAATCTAAAACTAAGAAACCCACCAGGGTACCTGTGAATTCTCTAAGAGCAAGTTCTGCTTAACTGCAAACAAAACATTAAACTTTTTGTCTTATCCCGAACTGAAGAAGGCACCCTGCAATTTGCTGTAATGTATATTTAAATAATTGAGTTAGCAGGCCTATCAAAGGAGATGTTCTAGAGAAGATTGAATATAATATGATTATTATACCTTGTTGGTCTCTAATGACTTTAAAATCCCTCTAATAAGGATAGCAATAATAAATCTTCATTTATTCATCATTTCAACTTCAAAGCTGATTTCCAGGGTGATACATAAGATCTGTAATAACGTAAATACCAATGAAGAACCAAATGCCATGATAGAGCCTTGAGCATTGTTGATTGCAGGATATGTTTTAATAATGTAACATCTTTGCTAGATTAATTGTATTTACTCCTTTTTAAAAAATCATGGTATGTTCATTTGGAGATGAGGTTATTGATGTAATTTTTGTGTAAGAAAATCACTGGTAATATGATTTGTTTTGGAAAAAAAAGCTATTTAGAATGTGCTCAGTAATCTGAGAGTCTAATCCAGATGTTTATGTGGAGCTCTCGAGTGCTTTGCAAATGTAGGAGTAGTAAGAATCTCTTGGCAGGTTGGTAATACCAGTGCTGCAATTGCCAGATAGGATTTCTGTTATTAACAGCGGCTCCATTTGCTAAACCAATGTAAGCGAAGTTGAATGCAAAACACAGCAGTGTTTAAACAAATTTGTCTCATAACAATGAGGACATTGCAAGAAAAGGAGATCTTTAGCCTTGAGGTATGATAATGAGATTGAAAAACAATAAGCATAATATTCAATTGCTTCGTGAGCTCTTGTGTAGTTGCCTTCACAATTTTCCTGATTTGTACTGCTATCCCACCCTTGTTTTAGAGATGGATGGCATGGAGATTTGTAATGAACCACAGGAACTGATGCCAGATTGCTCGCAGACCGGCGTGTTGTGTGTCTGCTCTGCTCTTCCTCACTCCTTTTTTCTTCAACAGTTTTCTTCTGTGTGGATGCTCATTCCCAACCCCCTTGAAAATGCCATCATGTGGAACTGAAGCAGGAAGGTCACAGTTTTAACTATGGCAGGTGTTGACCTGTCTTGTCTGGTGGCAGTGGATGCGCAGTGTCAGGAGAGCAGCAGGCAATCTGGCAGGAAGGACTCCCTTCTCTCAGCAAATGGAAGAGTTCAGCTTAACCCCAAGACAGACGTGCTGCTTGGTAGCTGCCCTAGCTCAACTGAACCCAAAGATTTTGGGTTTTGAAACTCATCACAGATTTGTCTTTCCACTCGTGTATTTATGGCTTTGTCTGACTGCTGCTAACTGCTGCTTTGTCTGTCTCCATCTTCGTGCCTGCCCTGTCTCATCCACGTCAGTATCTCTCTTGTTTTGAAGGCTTTTTCCTTGATTGACAAGCCAAGAAGCATCATCCCACTCAAGACTTCAGGCTCAGAGTGTTGCTCAGGGTACTTCAAAACATGTGCGAGCCCAGCAGACTGCTCAGATGTCCTTAATTAATGAGAGGTCAGCTTCCCAAGCCTGCCTTCCTCCATCTAGCTCTTGTGCACGCAGTTCTGCGCTCAGTCTTCTGCACATTTGAAGCTCTGAAGTTGGGAAGCTTTTAGAATAAGATTAGAAGTTAGAAGAATGTATCAGAAGTGTCTTCATCAGTGTTGGCTCTTTCCTCAGCTGTCAGAAAAAAGTGCTCAAGTTGAGAATGAGAATTTCTTTTTTGTGGCCAAGCTGTCTTTCCTTGTGGTCATCCTCACTGAACTGAAACTGTCTAGAAAGAAGCAGCTGAAGGAACAAAACTTCTTTAATTTGAGCCATGTATGCATGCTGTGAGCAGGAGGTCTTGCTGCACTAGCCTTCTTGCAAAGCTGGAGCTTTCTCTGCCTGACAGCTTTTATTTTATCGACCTTCTTCATCAGCTGATTAACGCTCAGCTATTAATTGCTCCAGTTTGTTTGTCTGTCCCGACACGCTTCTGCGACGTCAGGCCTTCCTTGTTTTAGCAACACCCAGTGATTGCACAGCAGGGAGCCAGCATCATGCTGTGCCCTAATACCATGGCAGATATTTTGAGACAAAAGCTTTTACAGACATTTTCAAACAGGAATGAATATATCCAGTCCCACCATTGGCACCTGCTGCACGTGGTACATAATTTGGAGCTGCCTGGGGTCGGGCACACACTCTGGTCTCATGGAGCAGAGGTGCAGGACTTCAAATATCATCCTGACTTTCAAAAGAGAAGCTTTTCATTGCTTACATTCAGCTGAGCTCCAGCAGCAGTTGTTTCCACGTAGCTCCTGATTTGAGCAGCTCGTGTTGTAAAGCAGGGTTTGCTTGAAGGCTTGAAAAACTGAGATGGGCAGATGAGTGTGTTGTTGTATGGAGCTGAACTACATTCGGATACATGAGCATCTTCCATAATTATACTGGATGCTGGTTTTCTTCACTTTTTAATTACTTTTTAAGGAATTGTGGTGAGAGTAGAGATCCCAAGTACATGATAAGATACAGTGTCTTTTTAAATGGAATTATTGTTTAAACAGCATCTTCATTCCGTGCTGTTCTAAGCTGGTTCGTTGACAGTCTGCTTTCTTATCTACGTAAACATGGGCCAGTATTAAACATAACTGTTTCAGGAAGTGAGAGAGAAAAATAAAACAAAACAATCTTTCAATGGGAAACATAATAACATCATCCTGGTTATCTGGTTTCGTGGTGTATTTGTGTAAGTAGGACAACACCCTTAGCAAGTCAATAATTCACTATTTTATTCCCATAAGGAAGCGACAACATAGTTTTTCTTTATAAAAAAAAAATCAAAATAAAATCATACTGTGCTATCAGACTTTTTATAGAGGTGCACTAGTGGTAAGTGTGCGTGTCTGAAGAAAGCGTTTTCCCTGTGAATTCAGACTTGGTGTTTTCATCTTTTGTGCATGGAGGAGGCTCGTCTTCATAGCTCTTTTGTAATCATAGGCACTGCTGTTGCAATGTGAGGAAGAAGCTCTGGGCTTTGGGTGTGCTTCATGGTTAGAAGCAAAACAAGCTTTTCATCCCACTCCAGCAAGTACACACAGAGAGAAGCAATGAGAACTGTCTGGGAAGTGACAGCAGAGTGGCTGTGGGAAGATTACTGGGTTGTGCTGTGTTAGAATGTTGCAGATCATTTTGTTGAAGTCTCCAGCAGTGGTTGAAGGCATTCCTCCTGTGCAATCCAAGGTTAGATGGTGGAACAGTTCCCTTTTGGGATGAGTTCAGGAGTCTCTCCCGCTTGCGAGGCTACACACACGGTGGTTAACAGCTTCTGCTTGGGTGGAACCCTGGAGTCGATCAGGTCTGGCAGTTGCCTGTCTGGATGAAGCCATGCCACACCTCGTATCTATCTTTGTATTGCACAAAGCAGGTGTGCCTCTTTCATACCACGGCAGATATCAAAGCTTTCAAAGCAAAGTAGGAGGCAAGGAGAAGAAAACACGGAACTGCTGGTATCCACCAGTGAGTGTCTGCTCAGGGCAGGTCAGCCAGGAGATGTGCAAAAGCAGAGCACGTCTCTTTCTCTCTTAGGGAGCAGCTCAGTATGAGCAGGTTGTGGTTTGGCACTGCTGTGCTCTCCGCTGCTTTGTGGCCCTTTTGGAAGGGAATGCATTTATATCCATCAGGCGGCTTAGCTGCCAGATAAAGCCTTCCCCTTCTTCGTCATGGCTTCTCCTGGCAGGAAGCAAAGATGGAGCAATAAAGAAAAGTGGGGCATACGTGGCGTTCTGTCTTCTGTTATTTCAGTTCTGTCCTGGAAAAAAAAAAAAATGAGACCCTAAATGAGTTTACTTTCTCAAATGAACAGCAGACCTTTGCCATTTAAATGTTGCTGATGATTTCATACGTGTGAGTAAAGAACAATGTACTAAATTTAACAGAACAAGTTCTGAATTTTTGCCGCTGCTTTTTGGGATTAATGGTATCGATGAATTAAATGATGCAGTGTTCCTTAGCTTAAAAAAATAATCCCTGTAGTTTAAGTCATGTTTGTTAGCCAGATGGTGTGAGGTACCCTCCTTGTGTGCAGCCCTTTGGCCTCAGGTGCATCAAACGCTTGAGGAGAATCACTGACAGCTTTGTGATGATCTGCAAACGTAGGTGGATAATTTGGAAGTGGGAAAGCTCCTCAGTGAGGAAATTGTTTTGCAGTGTCCTTCTAGCAAACACTGTTTATGCAGACCTTCTCTGGTACTGTTACTGTTTCTTTTCTGCTTTGCAGCCATGCCTGTGTTTCTGAGCAGATAACCTGGGTACCACTGCCATTGGCATGGCCCACGCCTAACCGTGCACCTTTGGCAGGGATTTACTGTGTCAAGAAAGAAGTAGAACAAAAGGTGTAGAAGCAGTTGTTATCACCATTTTGAGGGGAGGGATGAATCACAGACAGGTTGTAACTTCCCCGCTTTGTAATCTAATGCAAGTTTCACTTCTTGCAATCTGCACTCTGGTGTCACAGCACACAAAAGAGATACAGTGGTGGATGAGATGCCCCAAGAGCACCCTGAGTCTCTGCAAGCAGCTGATATGTGGATGGAGTTAATGCAGTTTTATTCTTGGAAAGGACCCATCCCACGAGCTGTTTAGCTCCACGAAAGCCAAAGTTTAATGCACGCAGAGTGTACAGTGTGTGCATTTCACAATTGCATTAGTGTATAAATAGGGACGTGCATCCACCTCTGATATTTGCTAGGAAGAGGCTGGGATGTATTTTCTGGCAGCCCTAGTGCAGAAAGAAGTTGTTTTATATATCAGACTTACCATTTTTAAACTTTTATCTTGGAAAGGTAAAAATCCTTGGTATTCATTACCTACCTGTAAGTAGAAATGAGTAAAAGTGGTGGTAAGATGCCACTGTGCTTTCAATTCTAGCAACCTTCCTTTTGTCATTTTCCAAGTCTGGTAATTCTTGGCCACAAAGAAAAGAAAACCTAAAGTCTGAACCTTGGCCAGGAAAACCCCACTCTGAGCGAAAATTCTCCAGTTCACCACGTAAGTCTCAGCCTTGGTGAAGCTGCAGAAACATGTAAGCAATTTCAGACTTTAATTTTATTGTAGGAGTATCTACTAACAGAAATAACTGGTAAATAAATAAAGGTGCTAAATAAATATTTGTGTACCCTAGCATACACAGCCTGAGAAATGTTTACAGGTTAACTGCTCTGAAACTGGTTTCTTAAAAGCCATTGAAATCTTGAGCTGCCTTGTGTGCTTTGGACCTCATCTGTGTGCTGAAGGAGGAGACATTTTTCCGTTGGATGCTTCTCCAAAGCACTGAACCCTCCTGGCTATTTCAAATAAATCATGTAACCCAACATTGTGTCTTGGTCCGAGCCTTCTCAGCACTGAACTTGCACCTCCAAATGGGAAATGTTCACATCGCTGCCTGTGAGCAGCTGGCATATAAAACCAGCCTGGCTTCTGCTGGGTGGCCCTAGGCATGCCCTGCCTGGCAGTGCTAGGTTAACAATTGGGCGTGATGATTTTTGAGATCTTTTCTGCCCTGAATTCTGTCTTCTATGTTTTTACCCCTTGTGTTTTGAATGTTGTGTATTGAATTTCTAACTGCAGGAATTTGGAGGATCTTGGGATAGTTTCAGCTGACAGTGCTTGACTAGTGTAAGCATTCTAGGCACGCATTGTTTATTTTTTTTTTAGTTATTATTTAAAAACTGCCTTTTCTCACACTTTTAAATAAATGTAACAATATGAGCAGAAAGGGGGTGTGAAAAACCCTTAGCTTTTTTTATTGTTTTCTTTGCTTTTCAATCCAATCCTCTGCATTCCAGCATATCCTACATGTGCATGTTTGTGCATTGCATGCATGCAGCACCTTCAGTTTTGCTGCAAGAAAGCAGGCAGCAAATGGGACCAGTACTTCAAGTCATGCCTGCTAATGTCCCTTAGGTTCTCCCTTTCATTGTCACCACCTGTTGGATGCTGTACCAAGTGGCTTTGGTGCCACATGGGTGGTAGGTGTTTGCTTTGGGGTTTTAGATGAAGCCTCACAACGTGGATGCTGCTGAGGGAAGCGGGCATCTTTCAGAGACAAGAAATGAACTATGGGCATCATAACCAAGATCAAATATTGATCTTTGCTACAGGTTAATTTCAAGCTCTTCAGATGGCCTGCAAGTAAAATAATTCAATTCACTTTTGGATCTTTTGCATCCAAAAACCTGTGCTCTATTTTATAAGTTGGGGTCTTCAGCAGTTGAGGCACTGTAAGGGGTGTAAGGGCCATGACTACAAGTTTGCAAGGCTTGTGGCTTGTAATTGGATTGCTCCTGACTGGGAAGCTTTCTTGTGTAAGGCATACAGATGTTACCCAGTCCTGTTTCCCTGTTGCTGAACTGCTGCAGCCTCTGAGTTGTTTCATCGCCGAGGCTGCGGTTATCACCTATGGAAGGCAGGCAGTGCTCACCTGTTGGGAGTTTGGAGAGGTTTTGCTCAGTGTTCACGAAAGGCTTTGAAAGCTGTCGGAGAAGAAAGGTGCTCTGGAAAACCTACTGACTGCCATGCGGGTTTCTTGGTGCTCTGTACATCAGGCTGTGGTTTGAAACAGGGTAGGGAGAGTTTTAGCCTTCCTTGCGTTGTGGTTCCTTGCATTCCAAGGTTAGCTCCTTGCTCATCTTTTTTTCTCTCCGTTCCTCTGCTCCTGAATCTTCTAGTTGCAGTTTGAGTGGTGCAGTGTTTTCTTTAGGGCAGGGTCGCACCATTTGCTTGCCTCCAAATACACTTCTGGGGTTTACATGTACGAACTGTTCGGAGGTGGACTGCTGAATTTTCAGTTCCTGTGGGTTGTGCCAAGACCTTCCCTGGTCATTCCTGTGCTACACCAATGCTGTGGTTTGGGGATGGCCTAACAGAAAGTTGCAGCCTGTACCCAAAAACCTGTCTGATGATCTCACCTGAATAGCTGTATTTCTCAAGGCAGCAATCCTTTGTTTTCCTGCCGTCTGTGCCTTTAATATCTTTCTGCTGCTTGTTTCCTCTCTGTTTCATTTCTCAATTTGATCTTTTTAGTGGGCTAGATAATTACATTTACTGAGTATCCTTCCTGCAGATCATCATCGTTATAATCTCTTCCACTTGAGAAATGGTTTCCTTGGAATAAGCTTGCATCCAACTTACAAATGAATTACATGAAAATATTTATATATATGTTTGAGTTTTACATTTAAACTATACAAAAATTGCATAGCTGAAAGTCTGTTACACATGCACATCTTAACTATGTTTTGGTTGCTTAGTTATGCACAAGTGCACAAAATTCTTTAATTATACTGTGACTGTTTTTTCAATACCAGCTTATGTATAGAGCTTCCTCAGGTCTAGAACACAAATGGGTCTTTAAAAAGTCTGGATATTGTGTAATGAAAGATGGTTTGTTTGGTAACTGGACAAGTTGTGCTGTTGGTCATTTGTGCAGTTTAACTTTCTAGAATGAATTTATCGTACGAATTATTAAAAAGATGCAGAAATCTGGCTGCTGGACATTGGTTGTATCCCTGGTGGATCTCCTCAGGAGCATCTCTACCCTTTTATCTGTGAGCCTGAGTGAGCCAGAGCACAACAGAGCCTTTCTTTCCTCCTTGGGATCAAGGAAGATGTTAAGATGTCTGATTCTCTCCCTGCCACAGTTAATTTAAAAATTACTTTCCCTGTTGAGTTCTCGTCTGCCCTACCTCTGTCAGAGACCTAGCAGGCATAAGGCACTGCAGCAGGCCAGTGCCTTTGATGGAAAGTTACTTAACATGATGCTATATGCATAATGTGATAGAAAATGATGCATAACACTGTTGGTGTTTATAGTACTTGGACTGCATGATAGACCAAATACAAACTAACCGGAGGAGCTTTTTAGTTATGAAGAAACCAAGTGATGAGTTGAGCGCCCAAGGTGGGCATACAGCAGTTGCAAGCTGTCTATTGGATTTGAAAACTGGCCCAGTGGAAACAAGGGAGTTAAATTACAGCTTCATAATCAGCTGTCCCCGTTAGAGAGGGGATAAAAGCAAAACCCAAGATCCATATGCTGAGGCACTCAGCACCAGCACTGCAGCTGGCAGAACGCAGTGTCCTCCTCCAGGCATAGCTCAGCCCTGCTGTTCTGTGTCAGAAGACAGGGATACCAAAAGGAGCAAGAGCTGCGAGCTGTTTGCATCACTGGAAACTAGTGGCTGTGTTGTAATAAAGGATGAGGTATGTGAGGTTTTTTTTTTGTGCTTTTACAGAAGCAAAAAATCAAGATAAAGTCTGCTCAAGTTAACAGAACCGTGCTTTTGTCAAACTCATCAGCCCAGGAAGAATGGTGCTGGAAGCTGTCATAAGCTGGGCCTGGAAAGGGGTAGTCTGGTGAAGTAGGAGGGAATTTGCTAAAATTTCCCTGTTCATTTTCAAGCAGGCATCACCCTTGAGGGAGCTGCTGTTCCCTAAAGCGTTAGATATATTACAGGGCTGTAGAAGGAACTGCTCAAAAAAAGGTCACAAAGACTTGCTGCTGTCCTGCCTGCCTTCAGGGCCAGGTCCTTCCAGATCTGACTTTCTGTTAGTTTGTCTTGGTCGCTTTCCACCCCTCCAGAAATGAATCCTAGCAGTCTCATACATCTTTTGCAGCAGGCACGTTTCTCCAGGCCAGCTTAGGGTGGTGTAGGAAGAGGAAAGCCTTTCAGGGTGATCTTTTCAAACATGCTGGAATCTGTGTAATACATGCAGATTTTTAAACAGCTTTTCTGTCTGGTGATTACTATTCTGTTGGCAAAATTGGCATGTTCTTTGTGCACTTGTGCTGTGCTCAGTACCTCAGCCTGCAGCAGCGCCTTGTTGCACCTTGGGTTCAGGTGCAAGTAACTTCATTTCAGAAACCTGGATGAACATTTTCCGACAGACCTTTGAGCAAACTTGGTTGGCACCCTTCCAAAGCTGTTTTTCATTTGGTTTGTGTCGGCGCAGGCAGCACGATCAGCAGGGTGATGGATTGCCCAGCGCTGGTGGACCTGAGGAACTTCTGATCAATGGGAGGTTTCTCCAGAGGTCTCACTGGTCGAGGTGTATGCCTTGTGCTTGGCTTTGGTGCTCTTGCGGTGCTTATTTATTTAGCTTCAAAAAGGGCCAGAAACAGCATCACAACCAGTGTTGCTGTGGTAATGGCACTTGCAGCGATGTCTGGAAGTACCAAGGAAATGTTTCTCATAGGAACAGCCAAAAGGATTTTTTTCTGTTTTTTTTTTTTTCTCTCCCTCCTTCCCCCTCTTCTAATTGTTTCAATGTTATAAGTTGATATGCTCATTTATCACTGAAATTGTTATTAATGGGTGCTGTTTTTCTTTGTCACATTTCCATGGCAACTGGGTGACATGTTTGTGCAGAACTATCTGCTTCCAGATGGAGATCTTCATTCATAAGATTTGCCTACTGAGAATTTTTGCAGAGTATTCAACTTAAAAATCCTTTTTCATCACCCTTCCAAGGAGCTTTGTGTGAGGGATGGCACTGCTTTCTGGTTTCTATCGTGTGATGGTTTTTATGGTGGACGTTACGCTTGATAATATTTCTAGTTTTAATCTGTGGTTCATTCATATTATTTTTCTTATGATTCAATGAGACTGCTTTGCTTCAGTGCTGCATTTGCTGTGACAGCAGCACTGAAAGCACATTGCTTTCCCATTTGAATTTCTTCAGCAACTCTTTTTATATAATCACAGAATCACAGAATGGCCAGGGTTGGAAGGAACCCCAAGGACCATGAATCATCAACCCCCCTGCCACAGGCAGGGCCACCAACCTCCACATTTAATACCAGCCCAGGCAGGGCTGGGCCCCATCCAACCTGGCCTTGAACGCCTCCAGGGACAGGGCACAAGACAGTAGTTTTCTATATTTTTTTAAATATATATTTATTAATACGTATGAGAGAAGCATGCAGATTTATTGCTCTTTGTACATATACCTAGCTCTGAGGGTCAGTGTCCTAAAATTTTAACCACATTCATTTCTTGACGTTTAATTTTGCACATGAAAGAAGCATGAAGATGTTTCACTTCTGTCCATTTTGATATAAAACTGTGTTTAGGAAAAAGAAAAAGGTACAGCTGATGAGCATGATGGAGCGAGGTACATATACACAGAACTCTGTGTAATTTCCTTTATCCTGAGCTTCATGCAGCTTTCAATGTCTTGTCGACTGTCAGATTTGATTGAGGTCAGGAAGGACCTAATTAACACCTCAGGATTGCTCTGGATGGGTTTCTGATCATTCAGACCAACGTATCTCAAAGTGCATCAATAGCAGATGCACCCCTACCTGATCAAGCAAAACTGGTGAGCAGTTTTAGCAAATACCAGAGGTGTTACCTGTAGGGAACGCATCAAAGGCCTATTTCCCCAACCTGTCTTTAACGTAATTTTCGTATTATTTTAAAGCCATTAATAACCATCCTCCAATGGTGTACTTCTGGGTCTGTCTGTTACTTAAACATCCATTCTTTTGCATTTGCTTTGCTTCTATCCTGACAGTAACTTCAGAGCCAGAACAATCTCATAAATACCACAGGATTCTTGACTTCTGAACACACTTCTGGACATCTCCAATATATGTTATCTACAGAGGATAGATGTTACCATCAGCTGGTCAAAAAAATCTATACGTAGCTCTTGCCCTCCAAGTAGTAACATGATTGATGCAGCGCACGACCTTATGTCTCACCAAGTCTTTGTGAAATACTTAATTGAATGTAATTGCTATATTTAGTATGTATGACATAATGGCTGTAGTCCTATACGTGGTGTTACGTGTCAGACTCATTTCTAATCTGTTTCACCCACTAGCAACGTCCCAGCTGGCCAAGATGCTGGGTAGCACCTTCTCCCCTGGCTTGGCACCCCTTTGGTTGCTAAAAGTCTCATTACAGTTAGCATAAATGGCTGGGAAAGGGCTTAACACTGACTCATCCCATTGCTTTCAGGGCTTGTTCTGCATTTCCCATGTCAGATCCCTGCTCGAAGAGATTTGTGAGGAGCTCGTAAAAGTGTTACAGCTTAGCTTGATCCAGAAAATTAAGGAAGTTCCACATGAACATGAAAGATGAAGCCTTTGTAAATGCCAGAGGGAGATGCAAACAGAAGTTAGTGTTTCTCATCAGGTACCAAGAGGGTTGCATGTATAAATGTCAGCATTTCAGCGGGGATTCAGGTAGTTGTGAGCATTTAAGCAACTTAGCTCAGTGGCCACTGACGTTAATCAGAGATGGGTTTTTTTCCTCAATAAATTGGGTAGTTCTGCTTGTGGGTGTTTCCAGCAGTCCCTGTCTGTGCCTTGGAAGCTGTAGGGCTTGTAGTCACTGGCATGTCCTCCTTTTTCTTTTGATGACAGTTTAAGTAGTTAGCTGTTTTTTTCCCTTTGAACATGGAATCATATCTATCTATTCCTATCCCCACTGAGTGACTACTCAGTATGAGAAAACAATGCCAATATGTTGTACCTATGCTCAATATTTTAAGGAAAATATTTTGCCTGTAGTAGGAGCTTGTGAATAATATCATCGCTTCAGACTTCACAGTGCTGACTGTTCTGTCCATCTCTGTGTGTGTGATGCAGCAGTTGATCGTGGCCCAATCTTCTCGCTCCCTTTCCTGAGCTCAGGTTGATGGTCACCCCCTGCAGGCCCCTGCTGTGCTTCTCTGCTGTTGGTACGTGCACTGCTAGCTCACAACACCTAGGTTTGATGGAGTTGCTTGCTGCCTGGCACTCTGGTCCGTTAATCATTTATTTAGGCATTGAAGTATGCCTGCTGCTCACTCAGCCTGCTGCTTTCTTCACGTGCCTCATCCCCAAAAGTTTGCCGCTCAGGTTTTAGGGCAGGTTGTCAGCTTTAGGTTTTGGCAAATTTATATCCCTTTGGAGATGCGGGTGGGGATTTCTAATGCCCAAACCCATGCTATATAATAGATGGGTATAAGTAAGACACTTCCTATTAAAAGACTGATGTTACCAGTGCTTACAGAAGCATGTGCAAACTTTGGCCTGATTATTTTTGCATTCTCCCAACGAGAAGGCAGGTTTCCCTGAAGTAAGACTTGCTAGTTGACATGGTTTGTTCAACTTGTCCTAGAAACATGATGAAAAGTGACTGTTTTATTTTTGGGAAGCTTGCTGCTGCGTGCCTCAAGCACGAACTGATCCAAGCATCTGTGCTTTTCCTCTACCTTTTTCATAAGGTGGAGAGAAGAGTCATGCCAGCTGTGCTGCACAGATAATTGAATAGTTATTAGATTGATAAGTATGAGGCAAAAGCACATTTACTAATCCACACTGTTAGTTATCTGTGCAAATTGTGCAATAAATCCCTTAAGTGTCTTGTATGCACCTCACAATCCTCATCCTTGCCTGGTCTGACAGTCCAGTTTCTCCAACATCTATTCTCTTTATAAGCCCTACACAGTTCAGGATGTTCCCTGCTGAAGAACATAAGTTAGGTACAGACGTTACAATCAATCAAGCATACCTAATTTTCAGGCTTTTTTGTGTTAAAGCTTTTTGGTTTTATGAAGTGTCACCTTCTGACTGCCTTAATTCCATTTAAAAAGGCAAAAGGTTCAGCAAATGTGCTCGTGTATACCAGTATAATAATTCTTAATTCATGTTCTTCCAGTGTGTTTTAAACTCTTACATCTGTTTTGAGTCTGCGTTTGAAATGCTGCTATTTGATACATTCTGTGGTTTTATTTAAGCTCTCTATTAATGTTTTTAATTATATAAAAAAAGTTATTTACTAGACTGAATGCAGAACCTGCCTGTATCTTAAAATAATCGATTTTTCAAAGTTAGGCTTATTTGACCTACACTCATTTGTTCATAGTG
Source organism: Lagopus leucura (assembly GCF_019238085.1). Classification (NCBI taxonomy): domain Eukaryota; kingdom Metazoa; phylum Chordata; class Aves; order Galliformes; family Phasianidae; genus Lagopus; species Lagopus leucura. The sequence continues at coordinate 2,381,286 of NW_024962266.1, read as the reverse complement.
TCCTGAAAGCGAGATTCCTAATAAGTGATTTTTTTGTTTTGTTTAAATACATTAAACCCAGGAAAATCCATTTCTGCTTTGTTTTCCCCTGAGCAAGGGACATATTGCTCGACACCCCAAGGAATGGGTTGAAAACGCCATTAATAAGGTTTGTGTGGTTTCTTTCCATTAGAAAATGGAAATGGAAATTCTTTCCATTTCCAGGTTTCATCTTTTATTCCCAGCTTACTGTATATCATTTCATTTTGCACTGATACGCTTACCGAGGCTGCAGTCCCTGTATCTCTTCTGCATGGTATATCCTGATGGGAGGAATGGGGTCCCTGAGTGATTCCTGTGATTTGGCTTGCTGCACAGAGAAGCCAGGCAAAAAGGCATAATAGCTCCCTGTTGTTATTGCAATCGCTGGGCTCCTGAGCTTGAGAGAAAGGAAGTGAAGAATCCCTTTTCCCAAAATCCATGGGAGTTTGGGGATGTTGTGTCCAAGTAAAGAAAACCCAACTCTGAGTGATGCTGTTAGCATCCGCAGGTAACAGGACATGGCAGGGCTGGCACTGGAGCTGGGAGTTGAGCTCTTTGAAAAGCTGAAGCATGATAGAATAGTAAGGGCAAAGCAGTCTTACTTCTTTCTCTACTTACTTCTCTTTTTCCTTGTTTGCATGTAGGATCTGTCCCGGGGTGACTTTCACGTGTAGGAAAAGCGGTTGTGGTGAGGAGTGGGGGAGGAGAGTTGTGTGGGAACGTGCTGTCTGTCATGGGGTACCTTTTAGCTCCATTGAAACAGTGCAGGAGAAATAATGGAAAAAATGCAGTGTTTTGGAGTGTTTTTCTTTGTTTTTTGTTTTTTGTTTTTGTTTTTCCTAGATTGTAACCTAATTTTTAATTTGACTTTCGCAGCATTGCTTGATTTTTTGTTTTTTAATGCAAAGAACATAGAGGAGCAGCTTCTGCATCGTAGCTGTGTGTATTGCTTCCTTGCCCACTGCCAATGAAAAACCTGGGAGGCTGCAGGAGCCAAGAGCTTCTTTATATTCAGAAGATCTATACAGGAAACCAGGGAGCCTGGGAAGAGTATGTCCTCTCACATACCCAATATCCACTCTTTACAGGGCCAGGCAGGAGAGCTGCCCACCCATCTCTGGAGGCCAGACTAAAGCTTCGGCCAGAAACGTCCTTGGTAGCAGTCCCATTTAAGCCTTTCAAACTACAGACGTGTGGGTTTTAGTTGCCTTGCTGGATGAGGGCCTTCTCTAGTCAGCTGTTTTGGTTTCAAGTTTTTCTTTTTTCCCGGTTGCCGAACTACACTGGTTCAAAACTTTTTTTTTTCTTTTTTTTTTCTTGGTGCTCAGATGAGTATAGGATCAAACCAGTGGAAGAGGTCAAATACATGAAAAATGGGGGAGAAGATGATCAGAAAATAGCAGCCAGGAACCAAGAAAACTTGGTAAGGAATGAACTTATCACTTCTCTAATGAAATAACGTGGCTGTGCTTTTGTAATGAAATATGCAACATGCAGCACATTCAGCCTGCAGCTTACACACAGCAAGAGGACTTCCCTGACAATGCCATACCTGGCTGTGAAGATCATGTGGACAGTGTGAAATACAACTTTGCTTCCTGCTTGTCTTTCTGAATTAGGCTCTGCAGGGAGTGCTTCTGTGATTATACTCACCTCCTTTGCAGATGTAAATATATATAGTTTGAAATATGTGTGTCTGTCTTGCAAACGAGTTGGTGGTAAAACAGCAGCACCCTGCCATGATAAAATAACCTATTTAAGTAGATGCTATTTGCTCTGTGCTTCATGGTTTTACATATTTTAAAATTCACCATTCAAAGTAGAGAAAGAAGTACATTCACAGCAGGGCAGCTGCAGGAGTCATTTTGCATGCGTTGTGTTTTCCCTGACTAGAGCAGCTTGCTGGCTCATTGTCCCACCATCAAGAAGGAGATGCCAGCTCAGTACCACTAGAAATAGCTGGGATACCACTGATGTGGCTTAAATCATGGCTGTGTCACCTCTGGCATTTGTCAGAAGTCATCTCCCCTCTTCTAAAGCTGGAGGAATATAGGTTGTGTAATGGGCTAGCTGGGGCTTGGCCCAGTTTAATTTTTTGAAGACATTTCACAGTAGTAGTTCTGTATGGAATTCCACATCTGGTTCCATTCATTTTTGCAGCTTTCTTCATGTAGGATTGTTTTTCCTCCTCCCCCCATCAGTGATACCAAATGGGGAATATCAACAGCAGATTTTGGTGGACCTGTTACCATTATCACCAGCTCGAGATTTGCTTTTTGTCATCAGTGGAAAGCTGGACACAAAGCCACCACAAATTTTCCTTTTGCAGAAGATGCATGGAGGAGGGTGAGCAAGCTCCAGGCAGTCTGGATGCCTTCCATCCCTCTTCTAGATGCACGTGCTTGCAGTACAAAACAAGTACACGTGTCTTCTTGCTCTGTGCAGCAGTTTATTTTGCTGGGTAATATCCTAAAGCAGGTGCTTGAGGAGCACACAACGTGATTTCTGCTTTGCTCTCCAGATTAGCCCTGTGCTACCTGCAGCGTTGCATTGCTCCAGTGGATGGCACAACCTCAGCTTGCAGTAGGGTGCTGGGGATTCTTTACTAAGCACTGCTGAGATCATCACCTTTCCTAGTAGCATCCGCAGTGCCCTCAGCATAACTGCAATGTAAGCACCTTTGTTTTGAGCTGGGAGGAGTGTGACTGTGAGAATTTTCGCTCATTTTAGAGACCTGGTGCTTTGTTGTGCTCATTTTTTCCTGTTTTCCTGTGGAAAAAGCCTATCAGCTTAAAAATGTTTTAAATTTACAGCTGCATTTAGGGCTTTGGCAGAAGGTTAATGCCACTTGAGTAGCAATCAGGAAGAGTTCAGGGAGGCATAGGTCTGCTGAGGTGACACAGCACATGCCAACATTTTGTGCTTTGATTAGTGACTGCTTTCTGGCAGCACTTAAGTGTTAGTCTGATTAAATTTAGCAAGAGACATTTCTACAGCACAGGGCTTATTGTTTTATTATTGATGCTTGATGAGAGCAGTGGGTTTGGTGGAAAGTGTAACTTAATGTGGGGCTGGAGAGCTAGTAGAGCTTTCTTGTCTGTTTATCTACTGGGAGAAAAAGAGAATAATGCAATAAAGTCTTCAATCAGACAGGTTGTATATACTTTAAAACAAAAACCGTCCTGAAACACCAAAAAGGCTTTACTTTCCTCTCCCTCATCTTACTATAAGGAGATTATACCGACTGTAAATGCATGCAGCTCTTAATCTTGGGAATTGTCAAGTCCTCATCCTTCCTGGGTTTTTAAGGATGTTTCACTTCTCCTTAGTAAACGTGTTTATTTCACTGCCTAGAGGATAGGTTAAGCTACCCATCATTCAGGCTTTAGTTTTCTTAACGTGTGAAAAGCTGGCAAGCACTTACATAATCCCATCTTCTCATCAGACATTTCCAGGCAACAGAAATGTTTGGAACAAGGAAAAGCGTTGGGAGAATCAGCCAGCCCTTTTCCTTCCTCCCTCTCTCCTTAATTCCACCTTTTGCTGTTGTCACAGCTGCTAACTCATATCTCCTTCCGAAATGGGGCTGGAGGATGGTGTTGTCCCATGTGGAGCTGGTCCTGGGGGTTGGACAAAGCTCCGTTCCTGGGGCACCATCTTCTTGGCTTCCTCCTGAGGGGTAATCAGGGCTCGCAGCTGGAGCAGGGCTGACAGTGTAGCACAGAAATACTCTGCAGACATATCAGCAACAAGAATGGCTGTGGTAGGGCTGCACGACAGGCAGAGCAGAAGATTCTCCACGTGAAGAAACTCTGGCAGAACAAAAGACCTCATTGAATTAAAATGTAGGTTGTTGATAGGAAAAAAAAAAAAAAAAGAAAAAAAACCAGGCGTGTTTCTTATTCACTGCTTTACCCAGATCATTTTTGCTTTATTCTCCACTTGCTGCTTGGATATCTCCAATCCTGGTTGAAGAGAAAGGATATTGGACTGATTTCCTCTTGAGATGTCATTTGTGTGGGGGAAGAAGCGAGCACACTCTAGAGCACACCAGCAGGGTCTGCCTGGAAACTTGTGGGGTCGGGGACTGATGGGGACAGGGGCTGCCTCTTGCAGGGGCATCTTCCTGGCTTTCATGTGGTTCCCCATAATTTTGAGGGCAGTATAGGTTGCTTGTGCAGTACTGAAGAGTTCCAGAGTTTTATGATAGCCATAACCCAAACTATAAAGGTTTGTACCAACTTTGGGTTTATTACTCAGATCTGGGGTTTTCTTTCAGCTTTGAATGCAAGCAAAAGCTGATGCTGGCTACTTCATTACCTTGAAGAGCTAAAATGCTAAAAATCAGCAAGTACCAATCTTTCTAAAAGTTAAATAGATTCTAAAAAATACATGCAGAAATAAATAACACATTTTTACTATTTCTAAAGGCCTGGTTGGTTTTTTTTGGTTGTTTAGAAAGGACTTACTGTTTAGTTCTACATCATCGTATTAAATATACAAAGCACAATCATAGCAGCCTATTTAACATTCATCATAGGACTAATTCAGTTATCCTCACCGCCATCCTCTTGGAGCACTGATAGTTTTCCACTCTAAAATTTTATTGCAGAATAAGGTAAGATAAGATGTGCTATATTCATGCAGCTTTGGAAACTTGATGAGTATCAGTTTTCCTTTGAGACTTTGCAGTAGTACAGAGGCCTCGGAGAACATCAGATATCTAACTTTGTGTTAGACGGTTGACTCGATATTTATCACAGTTCAGTTCTTGGATGCTTTTGTACCTTTTACTAAGAGGAATTGTTTCCTAATCGGTCATGCCACAATGCTACCTGTTGGAACTTCTCTGTTTCGTTATCCAGTCCTCAAAACTTTTGGGCATAATGCTCTATTGTCCTGAAGCTCAGTGAAATTATATGGTGGAGGTTGAGATGGATTGCTGTTGGAACTGGAAGAAAATTGTACCTCTGTATTCTGCTTGCTATCTCTCATTCCACCTTTAATAATACAAGCATAACACCTTGCATTTTCCTTCCAGTAAGCATAAGTTTCCATTCAACTTACCTCCAAATGTACTTTTTTTGTCAGCCTTGTGTGCGCTGTTATTTCCAGTGTTCTGAGCTTCTCCAGCCTGCTGCTGTTCTCCATGTAGCATTCAGCTTGGTAATACTCAGTTCTGCACAGCCTTGGTGTCTGTAGGTCTGTCTCCAATGCCAGTACCATCATCTGCTGTGATGCGTTACAAGTATATCGCAGTACCTGACAGATGAAGTGCATGAAATTAAAAGCCTGGCAGAAAAGGATAAATGAAGCAATTTTAATAACTATATACAAAAGTGAATACGCTGTGCCTAATATAAATAATAAATAATAAATTGGCTGTGCAAAATATGTCTCATAGATCTGTAAATCAGATAAACATTTTGTGAGATGTGATGCAAATATTGACACATGCTGCAGTTCCTGACTGAGTTAGGCAAGTATAGCCAATTCTATTCCCAAGTTCCCCAATCTATATATATATGAGCTACTACTCTCCCTGGTTAAATTTATTGGGGATATTTATGGTGTTTTCTTGTCTACATATGTAAAAAAACCCCACAGATGGCTCTGCAAATGTAAGTATATAATACGATTAGTTTGGTATTTTAAAGAGTTTAACTCCACTGCTGCTTATTGTTTCTAGACAGGCTTAGAATTGCTGTGTTTGAAATGGTGTAAGTCTATACAATCGTAATACACTGCCAGAGAGCTTTATGAAAATTAAATGTAGCATCATTTTCATGTATACTATAGCATCAAGATTTCAGGCTGTAGGTTTCCTAATGATTGCAGCAATAGCATTGTGTAGTGAACTCCCATTGTACTCTGCTTATCAGGGGAACTAAAGCAGAAATGCCTGAGACCACAGGCCTCCATCCTTAGCATGAAGGGGCATTTTTAGTTTTTTTCTGCCCTGAGGTTTGGGGCCTGAAGCATCAGGCAGCAGACCACACCATCCTGCAGTGCTGCAGCAATTGCATGGGTTTGGTTCCTTGTCTGCTGTCAGGGCTGCATGTCTGTGCATCTGTCTGCCTAGGCAGAAGTGACTGTTAGCTTCTCTGCCCCGTTTTCCTTTCTCCTCCATTCTTTCCAGATGTAATGCCTGTGTTCAGCAAAACTCTTGAAGATGCTGAGGGCTATTGAGTTGAAATTTGGGCACAAAAACATGTGGAAAAATTGGATAATTCTGGGGAGAAAAACATTGAAACATCATTTGCGGAGAGTGGGGGCTGCTCTGGGGGTATAATAATAATAAAAGGGCCAAGTGAACAGTACTGGATGACTTGGTATTGTGGCAGGGTTGCTCACAGACTGGTGTGGCACCCAGCCGTTGCTCTGTTGGCATCTCCTATGGTCCTGGGAGCTGGAAAAGAGAGCTGAGAAGTTGCAGGACATGAAGCAGGGCTGCTCCCCACCATGTTTTCCCTCAAGCACAGAAATCCTGGATGCTGCAGCAGCCAAATCCTCCTGCCCCATAGGAGGTCTGTGCAGGCAGGTCACAGAGGTGGCTCAGAGATGCTCTATTCACGCTGTTCTTGCTTATGGAAAACAACTCAGAACAAAGGAAGCTGCTTCAAAATAAGTAAGTAAATGAAAGCCAGGAAAAAAAAAAGTAAGAGTAGCTAACTCAGTGAAGGAGTGCTGAGCATAGAGCCAAGCTCCTTTCAGCTGTAGGTAGCAAGGGTTGCACTGGGGCAAGGGAGGCAGCGCCTTTCCCCCAGGCATAGCCACTGAGTGCAATAGCACCAAGCAAAGAGGAATTATTACTCCAGAAAGTCCTGCAGGAGGACACAGTTGCTTATTGGAGATGCTTTCCTGCAGTCTTCGTTGGCAGAATCCGGACCAGTGTGTACTCCCAGCTTGCCTTCTGCATTCCCCAGGGAAATTCACCCTCTGGACTTCTGCAGAATTTCAGATTCCAGTCAAATGCTGCAGTATTGGTATCAGTAGTAAAGAAGGTAGTAAGTACTGCATTTCAGTTTTCATGAGCCTGCTTCTGCAGTGTTTTTGGAAGAAAGGCATTTGAAACGGATTTAGCAGTGCGTGGAAAGAATGTTGTTACTGGAATCTGTTACTTTAAACACCAGGCAATTAGCTTTTATCCCTATTGCCTATTTCAGTTTAAATTTGCAGTGATATTCTTCAAAGAATGGTTTCTGTTAATGAGTTTGTGTCAGTTTGAGCTCATTTAACTTACGGGTCACTGCATGTTACATAGAGATGAAAGTAAATGATCACAGTAAGTATTAATTTCCTCTGGATTCCATAAAAAATTTTGATGAAAGAGGCATTAATTTTTCTTTTAGTATCTGACTTCTGAAAATCTAGAGAATAAGTTGATGCTATTAATATTTTTAGCAAATCAGAAGCAATATTAAAACTAAGTATGTTCCAGCTACGTTGCTTCAGACTAGTCTGTATTGCAGTCTCCACCCTGTGTTAACTAAGCCACAGACTATTCTGCTGGGATGTGCAGTGAGAAATTTTGATCAGGATGTGATTTTAAAGTAGAGAAAGCTTAAAAAATATACAATTATATTTCTTTGCAAGCATATTAAAGTAATGGTGTACCAATGCAGTGTATACTTGCAGCCTTACATGTTTGCTAAGAGAAAAAACAGTGGAGTTCTAATGCCCAAGTTATGCTTTACTCTTGCTGGATCAGATATAAATCTCCGGTGATGTGTTTGTGATCCCACAGAGATGTCTGCATCAGTTGCAGAAGCTGATTGTTTTCTGTATGGGACATGCTTGACTGTTTCTGTCATTTGAATGGGTGGAATAACTGTATCTTCAAGCATTGCCATGAGGATGTAACTGCTTCTCATACCCTTTCATTGTCAACGTCCTTGTACTCGAGGTTGTCTGCTGTGTCAAAGCTGTGTGTATGTTTTGGACAGAAAAATTCAATGATAATCTTCGGAGGGAAGTGTAGAGATGGACACTGCTCCCACAACGGCCTCTTGTGTGCTGCATCCTGCTGCACTGCCGGCACCAGCTGCTTGGCCATCGGTCAGCTGGCAGAATACATAGGTTATAGGTGAAGTTGGTTGTTTAAATACATTACACATAAAGTTCTGGAAGTTTACGGTCTGTCTTCTGTGATCTTAAGGGCTAGAAACCTTTTTCTATTTTTTTTTAGATCTGCCATTCTTTTTCTTTGAGAACTTGAGGGTCTCTGAGCTTTACTTGTAGAATTTAATAATAAGGTTGCCCAAGGATGATGTGGATGCCCCATCCCCAGAGGCATTTAAGGCCAGGCTGGGTATGGCTCTGGGCAGCCTGGTCTGGTGGTTGGTGACCCTGCACGTAGCAGCGGGATGAAACCAGATGATTGTGATTCTATGATTCTCAGTTTTAGTTTGAATACAGCACTGCACCTGGAGGAGAACATTTTGGGGGCTGACAGCTGGGATGGGCACATTCAGACTCAAACTGAATATGTTGGTTTTGCTTTACTGAAGACGAGATGGTACCTTTTGAGGGACATGGAGTGTTGGTTTCAGGCAAGTTCTTCTCACAATCAGTACCTGTCTGGGGGAGCTTGCTGTCAATGCAGCTGAGAAAGTGTTTTCTTTAGTGAATACATGCAGTCAGTATCTTTAAAGACAAGAGGTAGGTGCCAGCTCAGTCTCCTGGGCAGCTGTGTGCTGTGCCTTCAGGGCACGGTGCAGTGCTGGCCTCCTCCACATGTGCTTCCTTCTCTCTGTGTTTTCGCTCCTGCATTTACTGCATCCCTGTGAGCGTCGTGCAAGGAACAGGACTTCTCCCTAGGCCATGGAGCTGCTGGGCAGGCCTGGGCTCTGCAGGGCCTCTGCATGGGAGCTTCTGAGAGCTCAGTGAGTTTGTCTCCTTTCTTAGGAAAGCAACACAAATATTTTCCAATATCCAATCCATATGAGACTGTATTCATAGCCCATATTATTTTTAGTGTGTTCTCTTTTCATTCCTCTGGGCTGCACAGTAAGAAGAGCAGCTTGCAGTAGAACTCAGAATGAGAAGTACTTGCAGGAATAAGAATTGTAGCAGGAGAGCAGAGAGCACTAATTATTAAACTAATCTTCAGGAAGAGAGTTTGTGTTGTGTGCTGAATGAGAATGAACCGATATTTTGAATGTTTTCAATATTCCCTGCTTTTGCCAGCAGGAGCACAGCGTTTTGCACAGCACCTGGGAGGGAAACGTTGGCTCATGCTGAGCAGGAGCATTTTTCACCGCTTCAGCCGTTGTTCTGCATGTGCTTGCTTTGATGCTTTGGTTGTGTTCATCACAGTGTGTGGATGAAGTCAGCAAACCTTTACAATCCCATCAGGAATCTGAGGTGGAGGAAATGATGATATTTTAGATGAAAGTATTTATAACAAGAGCAGACACTTCTAAGTGGAGTTTTTTGTATGTTGTTTGAGTACAGAGGCTGGACACAGGCACTGATCAGCTCGGGCTTGCCGGGGCCATGCTCTAGTGCTGGGGCTACAGAAATACTCCGATGTAATGGTATCTTCTCTAGAGCCAAGGGAAGGGGATGTGGAGATGGCTGCTGGGAAGCTTGCCAGCCCCGTTCCCTCGCTCCTGCTGGCTTTAGCTCTTCAGCCTGAATTACAGCATGCTCTGAGCCACAGCTGGGGGAATTCTGGTCTCCTTGAACCTTTTTCAGGAATTTTTCAGGATATTAAGTGAAATTAAAGGATTTTTTTTTTCTTTTTCTATATAAGAAACATCCATTTTTGTTATTTAAGCCTGACAGATGGCATTGTTGCAGTGTTTCTAACCTCCTGTGGCTGGAGCTGGTGTCCGTGCTCCTGTTTTTAGGCAGAGGGCTAGAGGCTGGAGCTGCCTCTGCCTGCAGGGTCAGGCTTTGCATGACCCATATGTGAGTTGCATGGTGCTTCACTCCCCTCAGTCACTGCAGTCATTGCTGGGATGCAAGCAGATGGGGACATGTGCTGGCGGAGTTTCTGCATTTCAGGCAGTGGGCAGGCTGGCATTGAGCAACAGAGGGGGGGAGTCGGATCAGGAGAAGGGGAATCTGGGCAGAATCAGAACTTTCAGGTTCAAGGGTTTTTCATTGACAAGAAAACCTACGAGAAAAAAGAGTCAATGAAAAGAAATATGTGCTTATAATTCAAGCTCTTGTGTGGAGGGAGGATGATGCAGTTTGGGATTACATATAGGCGTGTTATAAAGCGATATAGCATATACATGAATACTTCCTAATGTCAGGTACACAGATAGCAAAGCAATACTGAACTACACTATTATGCAAGTTACCGAAGCAATTTGTTTGCTCTCACCGGGCAGAAAACCTCCTATAGCTTTAAATTATTTGCTCCTTGCTGCTGCAAGAGAAAGTATTCGAGTTGAAACGCAGCTCCACGGTGCTGCACTTTCATCTCCCTTATTCACTCTGCACTTGCCCTGCTCAGTCAGTGCTGCTTCTCACTGCCTTATCTCAGGTGGGATCTTGCCGTGGGATAGCATGAAAGGCGGGTGGCTTTGGGCAAGTAAACAAACTGCCTGATCTGCTGAGCATGGGAATGCAAAACCGATGCTTTTTAATAATGTAATAATATTGTATTTGTGCGTATCTATATGCATTTAAATAGAAAATGCAGTTTGTATTACAGCAGTGCCTGAAGGCAGTAGTTGGGAATCAGAATTGGCTGTTCTGCTTTGTGAACACATCATAAAGAAAGCCGACCCATCTAACTCCTATCCATCTGAACTATTGCATCCAAACCAGCACTTTTATCTCCAAATTTGTGTGCTTCCAGGAGAGCATCTTGGGGATAAGTTTCCAAATCTCGCAGTATAAAATAAAAGGCAGACGCTAGAGAAAATAAAGATGTCGCCACGCAGGAAAGCATAGTGCATTGCTTTCCTTCCTCAGTACCAGGATGTACGGCTGCAGTGTGGGGGATGATTTGGATGAGCGTGGGAGGGAGCGTGCCATCAGGCTGCTGCTTTTCTTCCTTCATTTAGCTGTTTGGTAAAAGGCAGCTGCTGTGCTGGAAAGGGGGCTGCCATATGGGGACGCATGGCAGCAGGGGATGGTTTCAGGATTTGAGACATGCTCAGAACATTCTGCAGCCAGTAAAATACTGTACATTTGCCAGATCTCTTCTTAGGCTTGGGAAGCACACAGCGAGTTGTAGCCTTAGCAAGCAAACTTGAGTTAAATATAGAAAATGCTCAGTCCTTTCTGATGGCTGGGCTCTGAAACCAGCCTCACTGATGTTGCTTCATAGTTTTCAGGAGTCAAAGTCAAAACATACCTTTTTTTTTTTTTTATAACAGCTTGGCTAGGTGCAGAAATTTAGGAGCTTGTGTGTTCCTGGGTTTGGTGCTCCCATCTCTGTAAGCCACTCCATCCTGCCCAGCTTTTCCAAAGATCACCATCCATGTGAGAGCACTGAAATAATCCTTCCACTCATTTCCTTCCTGCTGAAAGTGCTCTGCTACAAAGCAGGACTTCAGCCGCGCGGTGAGATGCACAGTGATGGCAGACACGGGCTGGTGGCAGCCCTTCCCAAAGCACAGCATTTTCACAGCGTGCCGTGCATTCAGCTGGTTTTCTGCATCCTCCTTTTTTAAAATGCAACAATGCAAGCGGAGATCCTTCACTGAGCTTCTGCTGTGGCACAGCATCAGCCAGCATTGCTCAGCCTTGCAGCGAGCCGTGGCTGGCCACAGGCCAAGCGTTTGCTAGCTGCAGCCTGCCCACTGCAGCTCCTCTAAGAATAGCCCCAGTGCTCTTTTAATCAAACAGAATAGAGAAAAAGAGAGAGATTTTAGCAATTGTTGTTTTAATCCGTGTTACAGGCATGGAGTTTGGAGGGAAGCTTGCGTCTGCAGCGAGCTACAATGCTGAGAAGTGTTCTGGGACTCGGTGCAGTGAGCCAGGGCTGAGCCCTACTGGCTGTGGGGCAGTGGGCATGCAGGTGTCTGCGGTGGGTGCCTCGCTTCAGGAATTCCAGGACATGAGCAATTTCTCAGCTAATGCTAATTAGGCTTGTAACTCCTTCTGAAATGATCTAAGGCAAGGATTAATTACAAAAGTTTCTCAGTGTTAGAACATGTTTCTTTAGTTAAAGTTCAGTATGTTTTCAGTTAATGATTACTGTAAAAGATTTTTCCTCTACTTTAAATCCCCAAATATATCTTTCTATCTTTATATGTAAATAAACACATCTATGAGTTTATCTAAACAAACCTGAATGTTAAATGGGAAAAACACATGAAAGGCCCATGCCCTGCCAGCCCATTCAAAGGCTTAAGTGAGTAGATTCACTTATGCCTAATGGGCTTGGTTGTCTTTTGGAAGCTGTTCTTCTGGCTGCACTTGTTTTCTCAGTTAAAAAAAAACATGGCGTGGATTGTTTTCTTCATTTAAATAATAAGGGATCTTAGTTCTTTTTGTCTGCAAGTATAGGGGGAGATTGATGGAGTCTCGATGGATCCAGCAAGTCCCATGTTACATTATTGCTTTGTGAGGCTCCTGCCTCTGAGCTTTGAGTTGTGCACCTTCTAAATCTGAACGTTATTAATACCGTGGTGACATTTCCACAGAGAAGGAAGGATGCAGAGCTTTATAAATAGAATCCATGAAGTAGTGTGAGAGTGAAAATACCTGAATTTACGTCAGCCTCATTTGTTGGCCGTTAAAAAATCCTACGTAAAAATGTTGAAGTGGGCATGTGAAAGGCTTGGTGTGCAGTTATGAAAGGCCGGATGGGAGAACATGTCTTCTCCATGTCTTCTCTGTCTTCTGTGCGCCCTGTTTTCCTGGGATAAATGTTTAGCAGATTCTCACAGTTTAGCAGTTCTCGCATTAGCACAGTGTCAGAGGGTTCCCTACTGGGGATCCCTGTGCCAGTTCGGAAAACTGGACCAGGTTTTCATTTTCTTCTCTTATTTACTTTATGGAACTCTTTATTTTTTTTTATCATTAAGTCACATAGCCAAACCGTGACGCCATTTTTTTTCATATCCTACTTCTGTGAGTGCTTTAAAACAGAAAGGATTAAAATCTAGTTCCCGTGGCCTCTGTGTGTGAAGTTTTTTCCTAGAAAAGCATTGCATTAGCCTGCCCTTGAGCTCAGATAATGCAATAGAAAATCGTTATAAATGTAGACTTTAGATTCTTGTCGTATTGTTAATATTTTGTTGATCTGGCACTATAGATCCCCCTGGTTTTATGGCCTCTACTTACGAATCCTGGATTATGTGTGTTGATCATTACTATGTGCAGTTATTGGACTTGGTTTTATGATAACGACATAGACCATAAAGCTGAGTTAACTTAAGGAAATAAAAGGTATGCAAATACAAAGCACTAAAATAATAATGAAGACCTTGCTATCGTGCTGGGTGATGATCTGCAGTGGGATTTGTCGTTCAGCTTTTCAGTGAAACCCCGTTGCAAAGCACTGCTCCAGCATCACTCCCCATCCAGTCCTCGGTCTCCCTGAACTTCTGGCTCAGCTACTGGAGAGACAGAATGTATTGGATCTGCTCTGAGTTTACAAATGCTGACAGATTAATTTGGAAAGACAGATTGCAAACATGCATCATGGCCGCAGTCTGAGTTCTATAAAAGTGATGTATGGTTGGTGCAGAATGATTAAAAAATTGTATCAAGGGAACAGCTTAATTAACTATTCTTGATTAAAGTAGTACAGTATGTGAATTTAATAGCTTGTCTTCAAAAGCAGAATGTGAAATCACTTATTACTGTGGTGTATCTTGCTGGCAAATTGTGAGCTGCCAGAGGTTCCTGTGATTAATTGAGTTTAGAGGAACTTAACACTGGGGTGGGAGATACTGAATCATTATTCTGCACTCGATTCAAGCTCGTTCTCTCATGCAAGAAAAAGATTGTCTGGAATGAAGTCATGGGAGAGTAGTGAGAGGCTGCCAAGGAAGGAAGAGTGCATGGGGGCTGCAAAGCAAGGTCTGCAGTGGGCACTGTTAACAAAATGGTGGGCAGGCAAACTGTTAACAGCATCTTTGTTCCAGTTTGCACATGAGTGGAATGTGGGTTTCAAGTACTGTTCACAACATTCTTGACTTGTAAAGGTTTTCTCTAAAAATGCTAATTCCACGGGATGGATGTTTGCTCTAAAATAGAAGCTTGAATTGTGAAGCATAGTGGAGAGCCCAAGGGTGAATTTTGGGAGCAAGTTTTATTGCTGTGGCATGAAGGGCACTGACTGCCTTCGTTATACAATGCTTCGATGTTAGTTAAAGCTCAAATTCAGCCACGCTGATCAATTAGCACAGACATGAAACTAGTGAACTTTACCATTAGGTGATGTCCAAACTGAGCCTAAGTGTTTTCTTGTCTTCTTTAAATTAATATTGAACTCCTGCTTAACCTTTATTTCAGAATCGAGTATTTACACTTGATTTGCTTTATTCCTTCTGATTCCAATCAGAGTCAGTTTTCAGTGCAGTTTTTTCACTGCGTGTAGGTAAATATGCTGTTTGGATGGATGAGCGTCATGGCTTTCAGGTCAGATGGGTGAAAATCATGATCTCACAGCAGATTAAAAATCAGGTTTTGTTTGTAGCTAATATGGTATCTTACCTTGACTACGATTAGTGAAAGTCTGAGCGCTGAATAAAACAGCGAGGAGTTACATATAGCCTCTGAGAGATGCTCATTCCTCCCAGCACCCCTCTCTGGGGAGCAGAGCTTACTGCAACAGGTAGGCTCACTGAGATGAGTTGGACCAGCTGTGCCTGAAGAGACTTCACCCTACAGTAAGTGAATATAATCATAGAGTCATAGAATCACCAAGGTTGGAAAAGACCTTCAAGATCATCCAGTCCAACCGTTCACCTATTCCCAATAGCTCCCACTAAACCATGTCCCTCAACACAACATCCAGCCTTTCCTTGAACACTCCCAGGCTCGGTGATTCCACCACCTCCCTGGGCAGTCCATTCCAGTGCCTGACCACCCTTTCTGAAAAGTAATACTTCCTAATGTCCAGCCTGAATCTCCCCTGCCGTAGCTTGAAACCATTCCCCCTGGTCCTATCACTAATGACACGAGAGAAGAGGCCGACCCCCAGCTCACTACAACCTCCCTTCAGGAAGTTATAGAGAGCAGTGAGGTCTCCCCTGAGCCGCCTCTTCTCCAGGCTGAACATTCCCAGCTCCTTCAGCCTCTCCTCATATGGCCTGTGTTCCAGACCCCTCACCAGCTTTGTTGCCCTCATTTGAACACGTTCCACGGCCTCAATATCTTTCTTGCAGTGAGAGGCCCAAAACTGGACACAGTACTCGAGGTGCGGCCTCACCAGTGCTGAATGTAGGGGAACAATCACCTCTCTGCTCCTGCTGGCAACACTGTTTCTGATGCAAGCCAGGATGCCATTGGCCTTCTTGGCCACCTGGGCACACTGTCGGCTCATGTTCAGCCGAGCATCAATCAATACCCCCAGGTCCATTTCCTCTACGCAGTCCTCCAGCCACACCGCCCCAAGCCTGTAGCATCGCCTGGGGTTGTTGTGGCCGAAGTGCAGGACCCGGCATTTGGCCTTGTTGAAACTCATCCCATTGGCTCCAGCCCAGCTCTCCAGCCTGTCCAGATCCCTCTGTAGGGCCTCGCTACCCCCAGGCAGATCCACACTTCCAGCCAATTTGGTGTCATCTGTGAATTTACTGAGGGTGCACTCGATGCCCTCATCGAGGTCATCAATAAAGATATTGAAGAGGACAGGCCCCAGCACCAACCCCTGGGGAACACTACTCACGACCGGTCGCCAGCTGGATTTGACTCCATTCACCACCACTCTCTGTGCCCGGCCCTCCAGCCAGCTCCTTACCCAGCCGAGAGTGTACCCATCCAAGCCTCGGGCTGCCAGCTTCTGCAGGAGAATGCTGTGGGAGACAGTGTCAAAGGCTTTGCTGAAGTCTAGGTAGACCACATCAACAGCCTTTCCCTCATCCACCAGATGGGTCACTAGATCATAGAAGGAGATCAGGTTGGTCAAGCAGGACCTGTCCTTCACGAACCCATGCTGGCTAGGCCTGATCCCCTGCTCATCCCGCACATGCCTCATGATCTCCCTCAAGACAATCTGCTCCATAACCTTCCCTGGCACCGAGGTCAGACTAACAGACCTGTAGTTCCCCAGATCCTCCTTATGACCTTTCTTGTAAATGGGAGTCACGTTGGCAAGCCTCCAGTCTTCTGGGACCTCACCAGTCAACAAGGAGCGCTGACAGATGATGGAAAGCGGCTCGGCTATCACCTCCGCCAGTTCCCTCAGCACTCTTGGGTGGATAAAGGGCAAACTTCTTAGGGACGAGTCCCTGTCAAGACATTTTTCTTGGAGATGAATTTATTTCAGAAGCTGCCGCTGCAGTGACACATAATTGTGAGGCACAGTTGTTTTGTATTTCATGAGTGCTTTGAAAAAAATTAGCAAATTCCATTAGTATTGTGGTCAGTGAACTCATCTGAAGTTGCCTGATGGCACTGTTCTGTGTACACAGTGGAAAAATCAATAAATTTAATCCAAGGTAAAACCGTCTAGCTCTCTGAAGGAGAA
Source organism: Lagopus leucura (assembly GCF_019238085.1). Classification (NCBI taxonomy): domain Eukaryota; kingdom Metazoa; phylum Chordata; class Aves; order Galliformes; family Phasianidae; genus Lagopus; species Lagopus leucura. Next base: position 2,364,659 of record NW_024962266.1, on the reverse strand, counting down.
GACTGCCTTGGTTGCTGAGTACTGGAAATCATTGCCTCATACTAATTGAACAGCATCCAGAAGTTGTGTGGCCGAATCTTCCAGACTGATTTGACTCATGGGGTCTGGTGACTCCAAATGAAGTATATTTGTCATGCCGCAGTCCTACAGGATTAAGAGCACTTGGATTCATTTGATCTGATGTATTCCAACAATATTAAGCGAGTCCATTTTTTATTGTCCTTTGCACCTTATATTTTCCTGGCTGTGGAAGTCCAGCATCTTACTTTTTGGAAGCCGAGCTGTGATATGACAAATATTTCTGGCCAGTATTTCTAGCTCTGGCAGGGTTTGAAGAATTCTTGGCTGGCTTTTACAGTAGGCTAATAGCTCAGACCAAATGTAACAAGAGGCAGAGTCCAGCATGTAGAATTCAATCATGTTATTTATTATATTATTATATTATTTTTCATGTCTTGAAGTTATTCACTGTTTTCTGGTTTTGTGCTTAATAAGCTGTCATTCTCAAATGTTTTTGTCGATATTTAGATACTAATTAATTTTAAACAAAGCATCTGAAAGATGCTTTTGTCTTTCAGCAGAATAATTACGCTTCAAAACTTGCTTTTTAAGTCATTTGGAAAGTCTCACTTATTGAGTGCCTGAGAGGTAGGACTCGCTCTTGTAACCTCTTTGCAGCCATATCCATGGGCACTGTTTGTAGTCGTGCAAAGACACAAATTGCAAAGGTGCTCCACGGATGTGTTTAAAGTGAAGGAAATGGTATGAATGCAAAACGGTGAACCCGTTAAAAGAGAGAGAGAGACATCTTTGTTCTTGCTCACAGTAGCATTCAGTTATAAGTAAATAATGGCTGACGAGGTGGGAACAGCTCTGCTAATGGTGTGCAGCTTTCCTGAGGTGGGAACCAGGAGAGAATGTTGTTCCTGGTTGTGTCACTCCCTTGGTGTGTTTGGCCTTGGTAAAATAATTTCATTTCCATGAGCTGGAAGGACTCCTTGCATGGCTAGATTGGCCCTATTCCTGTGGCAGTGTACCAGAACTGCATGGCTGGACTTTTGAATAGCAGAGCTCAGAAAATGGCCATAAACCAACTGTGAAAATGCACTCTTAATGAAAGAAGGGCATACCAAGAGGTAGATGGCTGTGAGCTCCCTTGGGAGAGCGCAGAGATAAAAATTTGCTCACCCTGCAAGCTGAAATTAGTGGGGAGTGACTTTAAGCTTCAGGAATTTTGGGGCTTCAACTAAACTCTGGAATTGAGGATTAGGAGAACACCCCTTATCACCTCAGCTGCTTGTCTTCCCAGATAGGCCTTGAAAATGTGGTGAGCTTGTTTTTGTGGAACACCTACTGAGTTAACAAGTGAATGTGCCCTTCTGGATGTAAACGAATGAGGGAAATAGCCCTGGGTGAGAGGCCAGGGCAGTCGCCCACAGCTCAGTTGGTGCTCTCTAAGCAGGGGGACGTGGTTGAATGGGGCTGGAGGAGAGACCATGAAAGTCCGGTGGCAAAGGATTTGATACCTGCACTTCCCTATGGGCTGTGCAGTGAGGCCCTCTGATGCAAAGGGGCCAGCCCTGGCAGTGCTGAAGCATTGCATATTCATAGTAACCGAGTGATTTTAATGCTCCTAGACCATTAATAGGGCAGTGCTGCATTGCTGCCTGCTTATTTATAGCTGCACATTTGAGGTGGTGTGTGGCTGCCAGTGTTTGTTTGGAAGATCTGAACAGAGGAGCCTTAGGCTGAAAGGAGTGTGTTCCTTCTGCTCTTACTACGGATACGTCTCAGCAGGGTTTAAACATCACAAAACGGGCCTCCCATGCTCTGTCATCTGCAGCGTGCCCTTCCTGTCTCTGTGAAGGTTACTTTGGGAATCCTGTACTGGCTGCAGGCTGTGGGCTGGCTGCTTCCCCACCTTCCTTCTTGGCTTCCTTTCTTGTTTGCCTTACCCAGCCATTCTGACACACAGGCAGTGTTCCTGCTGGGGTAGATCAGCCTGCCTGTTGAAGGTGAGCGTGCTGCCGATGTACAAATTTTTGTCCAGTCCTGGCAGCTTGCAACACGTGCCTTTTTCCAGGGCTGCCCTCCCTAGAGAAAAGCCAAGGGACATTCCGTTGTGGGCTGTTCAGAAGTTGTGAGTTCATCACACGGAATAAAAGACCTTCTGTGGCCTCTGTTTGAACACGTATAAGCAATGTGCAGAGAGCTGCGACAGCCCCGTCTTGGCTGCTTTGTTTTGTCACAGACATGAGCAGGTGAGAAATACTCGTCAGTGTACTCGCTGTGATTGCAAAGTAGATTTTATTTATTAATGTTCTCAGTAGCGACCAGGGAACGCTCCTGGCTTGTTGCAGCTGCTATGCTTGTATTTGGCTCATCCTGTTACAAAAATGCAGAGGGATTATGGGGCTTTGGTGGCTTTAATAAAATCTATTTCTGCTGCTAGGATCATTGATGTGGTATATGACTTGAATTAAAGTTCTCATTATCGCATTAAGATGAAACAAGGAGTTAATTAAGTGTAGGGAAGTAATTGATAAAACTGCAACATGCAGTGAAAAATGAGACAGTATTTTTGCACTAAACGCTTGTGTTTTCCCACTTGCAAGTACCATTCCTATGAATGTGCATTGGAGTGTGCTTCTGATTCAGGCAGAAAGCTTTCACGTTTGGCAATACTGCACCTCTTGGTAGTAATGTGGTGGCACAGCGTTTTCTGAACATTCTTGTGATGGAAAAAACCTATTAAATTATAGAGGTACTTTTCTTACCTTTGCACTTTCGTGGCTTGAAAAGAAAACTATGTTAAAACTTGGAAGAGGCTGAAGGTCAAGTTGCAGACTTGAAAACTGATTTTGATTCAAAATAGAAAAGTTGAAGATGATGTAAGAATGTATGTTTTGGTTGCATGTGATTTTTGTTAATTTTAGGAAGACAGGTTGGGCCGTGAGTCATGGAATGTGCAGATATTTTACATTAGGACCATTCTTTTTCTACTACATTATTGTTTTGGTTTAGTTTTAGTAATCCAAGGGTGGAGGCAGGAAGACAGATGACCCTTAGCAGCTCTTTGGCTTAAGAGAGATATTGAGCAATGTACTGCACAGCTTATGTACCCATTAGAAATGTCAACCTCAGTTTATTTCTTCTGGAGCATTTATTTATCTTGGGTTTTCTGATATATGAATGCTCACTGTGTAGATGTAGACTCTGGATATTTGGTAGTAAAGCTTATGATGTTTCATCTGCAAACCACGGTGCACAGTAGCAAAGTAAGCACACCCTGAGAAGGCTCACACAAACCAGAGTCTTGAACCAGCGCTGCCTCTTTTTAAAAGAGTTGGGCCCTTATCCCCAAATACGTGATCTAACCTGTTTTGCAAAGCTGAGCCCCTTCCCTTCCCTTCCCTTCCCTTCCCTTCCCTTCCCTTCCCTTCCCTTCCCTTCCCTTCCCTTCCCTTCCCTTCCCTTCCCTTCCCTTCCCTTCCCTTCCCTTCCCTTCCCTTCCCTTCCCTTCCCTTCCCTTCCCTTCCCTTCCCTTCCCTTCCCTTCCCTTCCCTTCCCTTCCCTTCCCTTCCCTTCCCTTCCCTTCCCTTCCCTTCCC